>NC_087277.1:28511785-28815714 GCF_015220805.1 Pogoniulus pusillus
TAGAGAGTGTGGAGAACCTCCCTTGATCTGCTGGACACACTCTTCCCAATACACCCCAGGATGCCATTGGCCTTCTTGGCCACCAGGGCACATTGCTGTGCCATGGATGTTCTCCACCAGCACTCCCAGCAGTCACCTCCCAGCCTGTACTGGTGCAGTTTGTTATCCCTCCCCAGGTGCAGGACTCTGCACTTGTCCTTCTTGAACCTCATTTGGCTCCTCTGTGCCCAGCTCTCAGTCTGCCCAGGTCTCTCTGGATGGCTGCACAGCCTGTAGCTGTATCAGCCAAGCCTCCCAGTTTGGTCTGGGATTGGATAACTGAGGATGGGGGGAAGAGCAGGACCACAGTAACTTCAGAGCAATCTGAAGAGTGGGGTGTGGAGAAGACACAGCTGGCAGGGATGCTGTAGTGGCCTATCAAATTGTGCCTGGCAGAAAGGACAGGAGCAGGACTGCTCAATGCTTTCCCATCCTTTTGGTGGTGTCCCTGCCAGGAATCAAGCTTTAGGAAGATCAAATGAATTAATCCTCTATGCAAAAGGTAGTTCAAGTGTGTGCCTCTGCCATCTGGTTTTTAGATGATGACATTAGAAGCAGGTTGAAAGCAGGATTATTGATCTGTCTAGGACTGGGGGCAGACTGTCTCAGGTGCATTGGTGGGAACAGAGTATGAGACCTAAGGAAAAGGGCACCTGTAGAATACTCATTGCACCCTCTCCCTGGGCAACTTCTCCAAAGCACTGGGGTCTTGGGGGGATCTTCATTATGGCCTGAGTCTTCATGCTTTGCGATTGCCTGCTGCCACCACTCACCTCCAGGACCAAATCCCTTCACACAAGCTCCCTTTTGATGCCAGCCTGCTTTTATCAGCAGCTGAGCCCAGCAGCTTGGGCTGTGATCCAAGGCAGCGGGTGGGGAGCTGTGGGGTTTGCCAGCACTTCTGTGAAGGCACAGTGCTGCCGGCAGTGAAGTCAGCAGAGCTTCTTCACCAGCAGCTCACTTAACAGCCCAGTGTGTCAGGGGAAGGGGAAGCTACATGAGGGCTGTAGACACAATGCTAGAGATGGTGGCACTTTAGAGAATCATTTCATCTCTCACAAAGATATTTGATGGCTTTCAAAGGAGTGTTGCTATTACAGACAGCCTGGTAACTCAGAACAAGGTCTGCTGACAATGCCTTTGTCTTTTCAAAGACTTCCTCAGTGAAGATACTCCAGTGGGGACGAGTTTCCTCCGTGTGACAGCTCATGACAGTGACCAAGGTGTGAATGCTGCTATCCAATATTCAATGTTAGAGCACCAGCTGGAGTACTTCCAGATCCACCCCAGCACAGGCTGGGTGTACGTGAACTGCCTGCTACCCCAGGTAATGCGACTCTGCTTGGAACACAGCAACCCTCAAGGCCTCCAGCGCATTGCAGAGGGTGAATTGCAGCCTCTTGGTTTGCATGGAAGGGTTTGCAAACATCCTCTGCCTTCTGCCTGTCGCAGACGACGCGCATCAGCCGCTACATCGCAGCGACAGACGGAGGGAACAGGAGCAGCACTGTGGAGCTGACAGTCGTCGTCACCAGCGCTCGCAGCCAGCCACCCCAGTGGGAGCAGAGCAGATACTGGGTGACCCTCCCTGAAAACACCACTCGTGACACCAGGATAGTGGTATGTTAAAGCTGCAGTTATTCTCCCCCCCCTCTTCATTTCAACAGCTTCTTTTCATTTCAGTTCCTCCCTCTGCTGTGCCCTGTTTCCGTGTTCAGAGTGCATGGATGCCACTCTGCAGCCTGATGTGTTGTGTCCTCCTATGAATCCCCACAGCTGTGCACCTTGGCAGGGTCCATCAGCAGTACTTGTCACCAAGCAGGCCAGTCTCAGCTGGCAGCAGTTTTCCCAGTGACTTGTGCAGGCAGAGGCTGTGAGTGTGCAGCAAGACCCATGCCTTACCTGCATGGGGCATTGTGAAGGATTATGCAAAATTAATGATCTGCATTAATTTTCATATCCAGGCCATGATTGACAGTAACTATCAAAACTGTTTGTTAACAATAAAACTCACCAGAAAACTCAGTCACAGGTTCAAAAACTCACAGGCTGGAAATTTATACCTGCAGGGCACAGGCAAAACTCGAGCGCTTGTTTCTTAAAGTGGCTAACACAAATATTCTACTGGAAGAGGCTTTTAGGTATTTAGTCACCAAATTATAAATCAGAGAGTACCAAAAGCATATGGAACTCTGTCTAATTGGCCACTGAGACTTGATTCTTCCCAGGCTTCTGGGGAAAGGAGGCAGACAATCTCTGACCTTGTCTCTTGGCTCCTCTGGACTATCTGTGTATCTCCAGGACTTGTGATCTCAGCAGGAAGACTTTCAGGGGCAGGCAGGATGTCTTGAGGTGTGCACGGTCTCAGCACAGTGTCACACTGGGGGCTATGCAAGGCAACCACGTGCAGGCATTTGGAGCCTGTTCCTGGTAAGCTCTTCAGGCAAATTCAGGATGCAACGAGGCAGCAGCAGCCCTGTGCTACCTGTTTATCCCTTTTATCAGTATCCAGCCTGCGACTAGTGGGGCACTGGACATGGATTAGCCAATTGGAATGGCACTTTGCCAGGCCTCACAATATCAGGCAAAGCCAGGGCTTTTGACCTCCCCTCTCCAGGTTGCCTCCCCCAGCACAGGAGGAGCAGGGGAACAGGGAAACATGCCTGGGCAAGCTACCATGGATAAGCCCATGTTTGCTCTGTCAAGCCTACCACCACAGACGTCTTTGAGTGTTCACGTCAAGAGCCAGCTGCTCACTCCTCCACCCTGCCTGCCTGCATCTTTCCTGCAGCTTTTCTCAGTTTGGCACTACAGCATGGAACAATTGTTCACACAAGCTTCCTTTTGACGCCAGCCTGCTTTTATCAGCAGAGTTTTGGGCTCTTCTAGTCCAATCCAATTCCCTTTTAACCTTTATGGGCTCATTCTTTAAGGATGCTCTCTTCCATGAATTTCCAGATAGTCCCTGCCTCCTTCCTCCTGCATGCAATATCCAAGCACTTGCAAACAATTTGGGTTTTGTCTGTCTCTTGCCTGATAAATTTGTGATTTAGTGGATTCATTTTGGATTGCTTTTGTCTTGGAAGAAGGAGTGAGGAGGGATTTCCTTTGGCCAGTGATGCAGTTCTCGCTTGGTGCATTGACAGGCAGGTAAATTTACCATCAAAGTAAAGACCTGCCTCAAACCTAAACGTTGTGAAATGAAACTCACCTCTGTAAACAGTTTCTCTTTTGTCTGTTGTTCGTGTCACACAGGCAGGTATGTTCTTGGAGAGCATACGTGCAGCTATGTGTTTGCCATCAAACTGAACATGCGACACTTGCAGCACCGTGCTTCATGACCATGTCTGATGGCTCTTTTCTTCTTCAGACCATCAAAGCCACACCCCCCCTTGGTGATCCCAGGGTTACCTATAACCTGGAGGAGGGTCAAGTGCCAGAAACTAACATGCCAGTTCGTTTCTATCTGAAGCCAAACAGAGTTGATGGATCTGCTTCTCTTCTAGTCGCTGAACCACTTGACTTTGAGACAACTAAGTTTTTCACCCTGACAGTCCGAGCACAAAGCGTAGCCATGACTCCCTTAGCTTCCTTTACCACTGTCTGTGTGAACATAACAGGTAAGCTTTGCTGCTGGTAGAACAACTCATCCAGAGCAACATTCTTGTTGTTTTCAGTGTAGCTTCCTTCGTTAAGGTGATGCCTGTGCAATGCCAAGTCACCTAAGGATGTTCTGTATGTTTCTGTACGCTACAAGGAGGTCCTGCAGGCATTAAAAAGGTTTGTCTGAGGCAGTTTCCAAGTGCAAGAGTGGAAACCTTAGGGTGCAAAAAATGGGCTGTCTGAAGGTTTTTGCAACACCAGTGCCTGCTTTTATAAATGTGAGTTATAACAAGCCCAGGGATCAGTACGGGTTGGGGACTGACCTGTTAGAAGGCAGCAAAGGGGAAAAGGACCTGGAGGGTCCTAACTGATGAGAGGTTGACTATGAGCCAGCAATGTGCTCTGGTGGCCAGGAGGGCCAATGCCATTCTGGGGTGTATTAGAAGGGCTGTGGTTAGTAGGTTGAGAGAGGTTCTCCTGCTCTTCTACTCTACCCTGGTGAGGCCACATCTGGAGTAGTGGGTCCAGTTTTGGTCCCCCTAGTTCAAGAGGGACATGGAGATGCTTGAGAGAGTCCAGTGCAGAGCCACTGGAGTGGATGATGGAGTGGAACATCTTCCTTACAAGAAGAGCTTCAGGGAGCTGGGGGTCTTTAGCTTGGAGAAGAGGAGACTGAGAGGTGAGCTCAGAAATGTTTATAAGTATGTGCAGGTGAGTGGCAGGAGGCTGGAGCCAGGCTCTGCTGGGTGATGCCCAGTGACAGGACAAGAGGCAATGGGTGGAAGTTGAGGCAGAGGAAGTTTCATGTAAACATGAGGAGGAATTTTTCCCCTGTGAGGGTGCCAGAACACTGTCACAGGCTGCCCAAGGGGGTTGTGGAGTCTCCCTCTCTGGAGATCTTCAAAACCTGCCTGAATGTGTTCCTGTGTGATCTGCTCTAGATGATCCTGCTCTGGCAGGGGTGTTGGGCTGGATGAGCTTTGGAGATCACTTCCAGCCCCTGACATTCTGTGTGATTCTGTGTGTAATTGAAAAGCTTTTCTTTTGATGGGAGGAGAGAGCTAGTGAATGTCCCCAAGCTATCCAAAGCAGACAGAAATATTCTGTGCTGTAGAGGAAGAAACAGCTTGGTTGGGCTGGGTTTGTGTTTGATATTTGTTAAGGGGGGAGGTTGTTACATTCAGAATTTCCTGTGGGACACTGAGACTAAAATTCAAGAAAAGGAGATGCCAGGTTGCCCACTGACAGGTGCAACTTTCAGCCCTCTTTAGAGTAGGATCATTTTGTAGGGCTCCACATCAAATCCTGAATGTGATTTTCATCCCTACTTTTTCTGAAGCATTGCTTTTGATATGTTGCCATATAGATGAAAATATGAATAAGTGAAATCTCCAGCAAAAACTATCATGGAAATGAGAGATTAAGTGGTGATTTGATTGGGAATCCAACTTCCCTGCTTCACTTTGTCAGAGCAGTGCACCAGTGCAGGAGCCCCCTCAGGTTTGTACAGTAAGAACCCTTCAAGTCAGGGGCTGAACCTCATTGTAGGTTACAGACCCTGTCCCAGAAATGTTTTCTTATAGTGCAGTTATTGGTGTCAGAATTGGGCAGAAGCTTCATTTAGCTGACAAGTGAAAATCCTTTTTCCATCACCTGGGATGTTGTATGAAAAAAAGGTTTACACACACCAATATGTTGTGTAAAAGCAGAACTGAAGACCTTAAAGAGATAAAGTTTCAGGTGCAGAATTGTCCTTTATTTATGCACAAGCACACAGAAAAGGAAACCTTCTGTAGCTCCTTATTTTGCTCAGGCAGTTTGGTGAAGTTTTTCTTTAACAAGACATCACAGTATCACCAAGGTTGGAAGAGACCTCACAGATCAGCAAGTCCAACCCTTTAGCACAGAGCTCAAGGCCAGACCATGGCACCAAGTGCCACGTCCAGTCCTGCCTTGAACAGCTCCAGGGATGGCGACTCCACCACCTCCCCGGGCAGCCCATTCCAGTGTCCAATGACTCTCTCAGTGAAGAACTTTCTCCTCACCTCCAGCCTAAATCTCCCCTGGTGCAGCCTGAGGCTGTGTCCTCTTGTTCTGGTGCTGGCCACCTGAGAGAAGAGAGCAACCTCCTCCTGGCCACAACCTCCCCTCAGGTAGTTGTAGACATCTATCAAATATGGGGGGGGGGACGACACACAAGCCTATTAGAAAAGAAGATTTCACAGATGGTTATGCATAAAAGAGAGGAAGGAGATTTGAATTTACAGGAGCCCACAGCAACAACTTTTAAAAGAAAAGTAAGCTGAGACACTGGTCCTGCAAAGAGCTGTGTGTCAGAATCAACCACGGTACAACTAGGTGTGTGCTGAGGGGTTTGCAGAAAAAGGTAGTAAGGACTTTCTGTGCTCTTCATCATAAAGATGGTTGGAAGAAAGAAACAGTCATTACAGCTCCTCTGATTGGGCACTGTGCCAGGCCACAGGAAAAGTGACTTTCTTAAAATGTGACTAATACACTGTGAAAAGTGGATTTTAAAGAGGGGGGGGGGGGGGGAATCGTAGGAGAATCATAGAATCACAGAATCAAGCAGGTTGAAAGAGATCTCCAAGATCATTCAGTCCAACCTAGCACCCAGCCCTGACCAGGCAACCAGACCATGGCACTAAGTGCCCCAGCCAGGCTTTGCTTCAACACCTCCAGGGATGGTGACTCCACCACCTCCCTGGGCAGCCCATTCCAATGCCAATCACTCTCTCTGCCAGCAACTTCCTCCTAACATCCAGCCTAGACCTCCCCTGGCACAACTTGAGACTGTGTCCCCTTGTTCTGTTTCTGGGTGCCTGGCAGAAGAGCCCAACCCCACCTGGCTACAGCCTCCCTTCAGGTAGCTGCAGACAGCAATGAGCTCTGCCCTGAGCCTCCTCTTCTGCAGGCTGCACACCCCCAGCTCCCTCAGCCTCTCCTCATAGGGTTTGTGCTCCAGGCCCCTCACCAGCTTTGTCACCCTTCTCTGGACACCTTCCAGCATCTCAACATCTGGAGAACAGAAGGCTCTGAGGAGAACTTATTGTGGCCTTCCAGTACCTGAAGGGGGCTACAAGAGAGCTAGGAAGGGACTGTTTAGGCTGTCAGGCAGTGATAGGACTGGGGGGAATGGAGCAAAACTAGAAGTGAGTAGATTCAGATTGAATGTTAGGAAGAAGTTCTTCCCCCTGAGGGTGGTGAGATCCTGGCACAGGTTGCCCAAGGAGGTGGTAAAAGCCTCAGCCCTGGAGGTCTTTAAGACTAGGCTGCACGTGGCTCTGGGCAAGCTGGTGTAGTGTGAGGTGTCCCTGCCCATGGCAGAGGAGTTGGAACTGGATGATCCTTGAGGTCCCTTCCAAGCCTGACAGTTCTATGATCTGAGTTGATATTAGGTCACTGCCCCCCAGAAACTGCTCAAGGTCTGTAAAAATGCCTCCTGATAGCTGCTGTGGAAATGCTAAGACCCAAAGTAGGGTTGCTTCCTCCAATGAGCAATATTACTTCTTTCTTCAGGCAAAGTTACAACTGTGGAACAAAACACAGTAAAAAAGCTTACAGTCTTGAAACCCTTTCTTACCATGGTGCCCATCACCTCCTCTTGCAGATGTCAATGACAATGTTCCATTCTTCATGTCTTCCAACTATGAGGCGTCTGTGCCGGAGGGGGCTGACGTTGGCACATCTGTGGTTCAGGTGTTAGCTACAGACTTGGATTCTGGCCTTCATGGAGAGGTTTGACCTTTCATCCAATTCTTTTCCTCTCAGTGGGCTAAGTTTAGTATTGTCATGATGCTCTTAACTATTTCCCTTTCAGGTGCGCTACTCGCTGTTGAAAGATGCTGCTGAGGATTACCAATTCTTCGCCATTGAGCCTGAAACTGGAGTTATTTCCACCCGTGCAGCTTTTGACAGAGAGAAAAGAGCCTCTTATTTGATTGAAGTTCAGTCCCAGGACTCTTCAGAGTCTGCTAGACCTGGTGTTCGTGACCAGCCCAACACAGGTAAAACTAGTAAGGAGTTACATATTGGGTGGCTTAGGCTGGAAGAGACTTTAGAGATCATCTAATGCAATGCCCCTGCCATGGGCAGGGACCCATCTCAACTAGACCAGGTTACTCAAGGCCTCATCCAACCTGGCCTTAGGCTGGATGTTTGGAGGAAGTTCTTGCCAGAGAGATTGGCATTGGATTGGGCTGCCCAGGGAGGTGGTGGAGGTGTTCAAGCCAAGACTGGATGAGGCACTTAGTGCCATGGTCTGATTGATTGGCTCGGGATGGGTGCTAGGTTGGACTGGATGATCTTGGAGGTTGCTTCCAACCTGGTTGATTCTATGATTATGTGATCTCCAGGGAAGGAACATCCACAAACTCTCCCCAGAGTCTTGCCACCCTCATAGAGAAGAATTTCTTCCTAATATCCAATCTGTACCTATTCTTCTCCAATTTAAATCCATTCCCCTTTGTCGTGTTGGTGGATGCCCTTGAAAAAAAATCCCTCTCCAGCCTTTCTGTAGGAGTCCTTCAGCTACTGGAAGGCAGCTGTAAGGTCCCCCTGGAGTCTTCCCTTCTCCAGGCTGAACAATCCCAGCTCCTTCAGCCTACCCTCACAGCAGAGGTGCTCCAGCTGCTGGATCATCTTTGTGGCCCTGCTCTGGGCTTGTTCCAACAAGATATCAGAGACTGAGTGGCTGGAGAGCAGCCAGGAGGAAAGAGACCTGGGGGTACTGATAGATAGTAAGCTGAAGATGAGGCAGCAGTGTGCCCAGGTGGCCAAGAGAGCCAATGGCATCCTGGCCTGGCTCAGGAACAGTGTGGCCAGTAGGACAAGGGAGGTTCTTCTGCCCCTATACTCAGCACTGCTCAGGCCACCCCTTGAGTGCTGTGTCCAGTTCTGGGCCCCTCAATTCAAGAAAGATGTTGAGGTGCTGGAACATGTCCAGAGAAGGGCAACAAAGCTGGTGAGGGGCCTGGAACACAAACCCTATGAGGAGAGGTTGAGGGAGCTGGGCCTGTTTAGCCTGGAGAAGAGGAGGCTCAGAGGTGATCTTATTACTGTCTACAACTACCTGAAGGGACATTGTAGCCAGGTGGGGGTTGGCCTCTTCTCCCAGGCAACCAGCAATAGAACAAGGGGACACAGTCTCAAGTTGTGCCAGGGTAGGTCTAGGCTGGATATTAGGAAGAAGTTCTTCACAGAGAGAGTGATTGGCATTGGAATGGGCTGCCCAGGGAGGTGGTGGAGGCACCGTCCCTGGGGGTCTTCAAGCAAAGCCTGGATGAGACACTTAGTGCCATGGTCTGGTTGATTGGATAGGGCTGGGTGCTAGGTTGGACTGGCTGAGCTTGGAGGTCTCTTCCAACCTGGTTGATTCTATGATTCTATGATTCTATGATTAACTCTTCCAGATTTGGAGGGTGTGTGAGCTGTCTGGAGTACCCCAAGGTATTCCACCTCTGTCATTCCTAGTCCACATGTTCCTCTTGCCTCTCCTCCTTAGACACAGCCTACGTAAGGATCTTTGTCAGCGACGTGAACGACAACGCTCCAGCATTTCCTCAGGCAGTGTATGAGGTCAGCATAGATGAGGACAGGGATGTTGGAAGTCCTGTTTTAACTGCAGCAGCAGATGATGCAGATGAAGGTAAGTGAACCCTGCATGTCCTTTTAAGTCCTCTTAGTGTTACTGTGTGCTGTGTGCAATGCTGCTTATTTCATGGGCAAACAAATCTCTGCATTCAGGAGGTGCAGCCTGAGGCAGTTGTAAAAGTGAGAGAGACATTATGGATACATAGGAGCATGTCATTGTGCTAGGTGCTCAGGCCTGCCCTGCAAATGCTAAGCTAGCTGCCAGGCTCTCTGGGGCAGAATGAGATCACTTTGAGTCACAACCTTGCTGTGACTTCATAACAGGTGACAGAAAAGCTCCACTCACTCTTCAGCATGTGCTTGCTTTGCACCCAGCCCTGGCCAACCAACCAGACCATGGCACTAAGTGCCCCAGCCAGGCTTGGCTTCAACACCTCCAGCCACGGCCACTCCACCACCTCCCTGGGCAGCCCATTCCAATGCCAATCACTGTCTCTGCCAACAGCTTCCTCCTCACATCCAGCCTAGACCTCCCCTGGCACAACTTGAGACTGTGTCCCCTTGTTCTGTTGCTGCTTGCCTGGCAGAAGAGCCCAACCCCACCTGGCTACAGCCTCCCTTCAGGTAGTTGTAGACAGCAATGAGCTCTGCCCTGAGCCTTCTCTTCTCCAGGCTGCACACCCCCAGCTCCCTCAGCCTCTCCTCATAGGATTTGTGGTCCAGGCCTTTCACCATCTTTGTCACCCTTCTCTGGACACCTTCCAGCACCTCAACATCTCTCTGGAATTGAGGAGCCCAGAACTGGACACAGCACTCAAGGGGTAGCCTGAGCAGTGCTGAGTACAGGGGCAGAATAACCTCCCTTGTCCTGCTGGCCACACTGCTCCTGATGCAGCCCAGGATGCCATTGGCTCTCCTGCCCACCTGGGCACACTGCTGGCTCATCTTCAGCTACTCTCTACCAGCACTCCCAGGTTCCTCTCTGCCTGGCTGCTCTCAGCCACTCTGTCTTCAGCCTGTAGCACTGCTTGGGGTAGTTGTGGCCAAAGTGCAGTTGGAAAGTTCTTACCTGAGTTTGCTTAAAACAGTATTTCCTCTGTATTCTCTGTGTTTACTCAATGAGTCTTCTGAGATGGATTCTTGCTCAAAATTGAGGATTTCTGTTATATTTTAGCACCATCCAGCGGTTTTGGGGGAAAAAAAAGCCTAGATAATATTGGCATGTGAAATAGGAGGCTTAGGAAATAGTATCAGAGAATCAGTCAGGGTTGGAAGGGACAACAGGGATCACCTAGTTCCAACCTCCCTGCCACAGACAGGGACACCCTACCCTAGATCAGGCTGGCCAGTGCCTCATCCAGCCTGGCCTTAAACACCTCCAGGGATGGGGCCTCAAGCACCTCCCTGAGAGGTGAGCAAATATAGCTTCTAGTACTTTTGACAGTAAATTATCTTTTATTATTATTATTATTATTGGCAATTAGTTGTCATTTGGTAATAAATTCATAGAATCAGTCAGGTTGAAAGAGACCTCCAGGATCATCCAGGCCAACCTAGCACCTAGCCCTAGCCAATCAACCAGACCATGGCACTAAGTGACATGTTCAAGAAAAGACTGGATGAGGCACTTGGTGCCTTGGTCTGGTTGATTGGCCAGGGCTGGGTGCTAGGTTGAACTGAATGATCTTGGAGGTCTCTTCCAACCTGGTTGATTCTATGATTCTAAGTGCTCAATCCAGGCTTTGATTGAACACCTCCAGGGACAGTGACTCCACCACCTCCCTGAGCAGCCCATTCCAATGCCAATCACTCTCTCTGGCAACAACTTCATCCTAGCATCCAGCCTAGACCTCCCCTGGCACAGCTTGAGACTGTGTCCCCTTCTTCTGTTTCTGGGTGCCTGGCAGAAGAGACCAACCCACACCTGGCCACAGCCTCCTTGCAGGTAGCTGTAGACAGCAATGAGCTCTGCCCTGAGCCTCCTCTGCTGCAGGCTGCACACCCCCAGCTCCCTCAGCCTCTCCTCACAGGGCTGTGCTCCGGGCATGCAAATTAGAGGCATGCAGTTCCTTGTTATCAACAAACAGCTGCTTCTCTGTGACTGCAAATTACATCTGTAAACATAAATGGAGACCTAACCCCCAGTCTAGGCTACGCAACTCCTGATTACATGCAGGGATCACTCTGGTGGTGGCTGTGCTGGTTTGAGGCTAACTGAAATATTCTAATGAGAGAAATTAGACCATTGGTTGTAAAAAGAAAGTAATGATCAAGTCTATATCATTCATTGGTTTGCTAAAAGGGATGAAAAGCCAAAGTATAAATACAATTTGTCCTTCTTTTGCCTTCTTCTCTCCTGAGCATGGGATCTCTTCTCTCTAATCTCTTCCACTAACCCTGGCTAACATTTTCAGATAACAACGTGAGCTTCACTGGTTGTTTTGTTGTCTGTATGGGAAAGAGAGGGAGAAAGGGGTTTAAAAGGAGAGTGAGGCTATGGTCTAGGAAGTTCTTCACAGAGAGAGTGATTTCCCATTGGAATGGGCTGCCCAGGGAGGTGGTGGAGGCACTGTCCGTGGAGGTCTTCAAGAAGAGACTGGCTGGGGCACTTGGTGCCATGGTCTGGTTGACTGGATAGGGCTGGGTGCTAGGTTGGAGTGGATGATCTTGGAGGTCTCTTCCAACCTGGTTGATTCTATGATTCTATGATTAAGGATGCTGGAATGAAGGTTGGACTTGGATGATCCTAGTGGTCCTTTCCAACCATAGTGATTCACAGTGATTAGATGTTGTGCTGAGAGATTTGGTTTAGTCAATGATTTGTCAGTGAGAAGCTGGGTGATGGTTGGACTCGATGACCTTCCAGGTCTTTTCCAACCTTCTTGATTAGGAGGAAGTTCTTCACAGAGAGAGTGATTTCCCACTGGAATGGGCTGCCCAGGGAGGTGGTGGAGGCACCGTCCCTGGGGGTCTTCAAGAAAAGACTGGATGAGGCACTCAGTGCCATGGTCTGGTTGACTGGATAGTGCTGGGGGATAGGTTGGACTGGCTGATCTTGGAGGTCTCTTCCAACCTGGTTGATTCTATGATTGGACTTGATGAGCTTGAAGGGCATTTCCAATCTAGGAGATTCTGTGAAAGAGAAGGGTGGGTATGAGTCCCTTTTGGGCAGTTTCTTTGTCCAGGAGGGAATTTGGGTTTCTGTATTGTTTCTTGTTTGTATACAATTGTGAATACTTGAAAATATTGTGTATATATGCTTGTAAATTTAGCTTTGCTGTAAATGTAGCTTCATCTTACTTTCAAGCTATCTGAGCTGGTCTGGTGAATTCCAACGAGGGGAGGGGAGGGGAGTTCCTCAACCCACCACAGTGGCTGTGGATATGTTTTATCTCCACCCCACACTGCTTCTCTTGGTTACCTGTCCTCTCTGTGCAGCTGGACTGAGCGTTCAGAGACTGGACAAGCAGTGCTCCTCTGCTTTCTCTTGTAGGTGCAAATGCCAGACGTAGGTATCAGATCACCTCAGGAAATGCAAAAGGAGTTTTTGATGTAGAACCTGAGGTTGGAACCATCTTCATTGCTCAGCCTCTGGATTATGAACAAGAACAACGTTACGAGCTCCGGCTTGTGGCTTCTGATGGCAAATGGGAGAACCACACTCTTATCATCATCAACATTGTCAACAAGAATGATGAAGCACCAGTCTTCACCCAGAATGAATACCAGGCCAGTGTCATGGAGGAGCTCACAGATCTGCCTGTCTTTGTCCTAAAGGTAAAACAGTTTGCATAAAGAAAGACAAAACCTGACTTATCATTCAGCTCAGTGCCATCCACTCACTCCCATCCAGAAAGACAGTTTCTTTAGGTTGGGTGAGTATTAGAGGCTGTAAAGAAGAAAATTAATAGAAAGCCTGGTTGAATTTACATGGTGAGCTTGCTCCTCTGACCACCCAAAACCAACATTTGGATGTGATTATTCCAAACTAAATTACCCTGTGGTACTAGATTGTTGAGTTGGCCTCACTTAGGCCACATGGAAGTGGGAAGACACGAGCTTATACCAATATGGTACATAGGTGGTCAGTCCATTTATTGAAGCTAAGTGTGACACCTCTAGAGTGGAGTTCAGTACAGGGGCAAGCACTTTTGATAGGCTTACATAGGCAGAACGTGGGCTGTCCACATACATGGAGGCAGACCTGACCAACTACCCCCCTTAATACCCCTTTGTGCAGCTAGCCACAATGTTTGCTTGTTCCCAGAGCTAATCAGCCTCAGCCTGCCCCCTCTTCAAGACCCCCTTGCACGGCTCAGCTACAGATAGCAGCTAAAGTTTCCCAGCTTCTACTCAAGGCCACTTTCCTGCAGCTGTGCCTCCTTATCAGAACAACCTAACGTTACCCTGCCTGTTCTTTTCACTTCAGTTCTGCTCAAACCCTGCCACTAGATGTTGAAAAATGTGATGTCTTTCCTTTGCAGAGCTGATACATCTTCAATAACTGTATAAGCATATCGTGGTTGGCACACATAGTTTGAGCATTTAAGTCATAGATTCTTGGGCTAAATTTATGCTATCAAACAAGCATTACCAGGGATTGACTCTGGAACTGGGTTTGTCTTCACTGTTTTGTTGTTAGAGCAGTCCTTGTGCTCGGCTGGCCCAGTTACTAGTCTCCCAAACAATCCCTGAATGCAGATCAGGAGCTGGGAGTTCTCTTTGGGCTGTGCTCATGATCAGCTTGGATGTATAGCCACCCCAATTTCTGTGTCTTCTCTTCACTCAATCCCTTTTGCTTTTGTATTCCAGCTCCAAAGTGGCTTACAAGAAACACTTGCTCAGCAGATCTGTTGTTACTTCCACTCGGTCCTTCCTGCAGTTATTTCCTCTTTCCAAAGCATAGTGAGAAGTAGAATATGTTAGTCTGTCTAAACTTGATCTTTTAGTTTCTGAGCTAAACCTGATGTTTGACCTGCCTCAAACCAGCAGATGTTTGCTGTTAAAATGCATGCTGGTTCCTTAGCCTGTGCAGCACCAAGCGCTGTCAATAAAACAGCAGTGCCTTCCCCTCTGCTTCTGCTTACCTGCTGTGGCTTGTTCCAGGTTTCTGCAACAGACCCTGACCAAGCAGCTGATCAAAATGCCATTAACTATTCCCTGCATGGCCAGGGGGCTGACAGCGAGTTCAGCATCGACGAGAACACGGGCGAGATCAGCGCCAACAAAAGGCTGGACCGCGAGAAGCGCTCAACCTGGCGCTTCCTCGTCCTTGCCACAGATGAGAGTGGGGAGGGCCTGACTGGCTTTGCAGATGTGATCATAGAGGTGGGGGATGTGAATGACAATGCACCCCTGTTCCTCTGTGTGTTGGACGGATGCTTCATGGGCCACATCCCTGAGGATTCTCTGGCAGACACTCCTGTGATGGACATGACCGCAGTGGATCTGGACGACCCGAAGGCTGGCCGGAATGCTGTGCTAACTTACAGCATCATTCAGAATGTCCAAAATGAAATTAACCTGGACTTGTTCTCAATCGATTCGGTCAGTGGCACCATCTACACAGTGCTTGGAGCCCTGGATCGGGAGAAGGAAGACAAGTACCTAGTAGTGGTTGAGGCCAGAGATGGAGGGGATCTCACTGGGACAGGCACTGCCACTATTTTAGTAACCGATGTCAACGATCATGCTCCTGTCTTCCTGCAAAGGATCTACACTGCATTTGTCTCTGAGGCTGCCAGCATTAACACTGAGGTGACAGTGGTGTCTGCTGTGGACAGAGATGAGGGCGAAAATGCCATGGTGACCTTCAGCATCCTTGATGGGGACAATGACCACAAATTCTCCATAGAGACAGATGAAGTCAATAACTGTGGATTTATCAGACTAAGAAAGCAGGTTGACTTTGAGAAGCCTCACGAAAGGGTGTTCAATTTGACTGTGAAAGCAGAGGACATGGACTTCTTCAGCATCACTCACTGTGTGATCTATGTGGAGGACTCCAATGACCATGCTCCTGTCTTCTACCCCCAGTACTATGAAGTAGCTGCACTGGGGGAAGATGCCCCTGCTGGCACCAAAGTTGTTCAGGTGTCAGCTGTTGACTTGGATTCTGGCCTGAATGGAAGATTTTCTTTCCACCTGCTGAACGATTCTGACCCAGGTGGGCAGTTCTCTGTGGCTAGTGATGGATGGGTGATGGTAGCAGAACCACTGGATTACGAAGCTGTGACACAGTACCAACTTGTTGTCGTTGCCACTGATATGGGGCAGCCCTCTCTGACTGGCAGTGCCACCGTTTTAGTGACTCTGCAGGATGTAAATGACAATGGGCCAGAGTTTGAGGCTCACTACAACCCAGTGGTGTGGGAAAACACAGCTGCTCCCCAGGCTGTGCAAATGAACGAGACCTCTACCTTGCTGTACGCCAAGGACCGAGACACCGCTGCTAACGGAGCACCTTTCTCCTTTCACCTCCTCAGCCACTTTGACAGTCTGACTAACTTCAACTTGCAGGACTTCCACAACGGGAGTGCCTTGCTCACTGCCCTGTGTACCTTTGACAGGGAAGTGCACAAGGTGTTCTACCTGCCCATCCTGATCACAGACAGCGGGATCCCACCGATGAGCTCTACCAACACGCTGACGGTGAATATTGGTGACCAGAATGACCACCCGCACTCTGCTGGCTACATGGAGTGTCTCATTTACAGCTATGATGGTAAATCACTCCCTAATGCTTGCTTCTAAGCGTGACTGTAAGGTCAAAGGAGCAGTTGTGAGGTTTGCAGGATTTTGTTCCGTTCCACATAAGCCAAGATCTTAGCTACTGAGTTCACCAAATCACAGAAAACATCTGGTTTGGAAGTGACCTCCAAGATCATAGAATCATCCAGGTGGGAAGAGACCTCCAAGCTCATCTAGTTCAACCTAGCACCCAGCCCTATCCAATCAACCAGACCATGGCACTGAGTGTCTCATCCAGGCTATTCTTGAACATCTCTGGGGATGGAGACTCCATCACCTCCCTGGTTCAGCAGCTTCTCTGTGTACTTTGAAAGTGGTTGCTCTGACCATGAGGACTCCTGTGCAGCTCATTCCATCCAGCCCAACCTTCCATCCAGCACTGAAGGGTCAACACTAAACCACAGCCCTAAACACAAGCTCCACAGACTGCTTAAACACCTCCAGGCATGGTGACTCCAGCACTGCTCTGCGCATGGTGCTTAAGCCATGAGAAGGAGGTGTGTGAGGCACAGTGCTCTGGACCACTTGGTTTGTGGAAGGACCTGAGCCAGCCTTGAAGGAAAAGCAGAGCTGGTTGCTATTCTATTGGACAGGGCTGGGTGCTAGGTTGAACTGGATGATCTTGGAGGTCTCTTCCAACCTGGTTGATTCTACGATTCCTATCAAACTTGATACTTGATCTCTTGTTTTCAGGTGCAGTTTCCCAGCAGCATTAACATTTCAGAGGGAAAAGCCTCTTTCCTCAGAAATGTTTTTTCTTTCCACCTGCCCATTGATTTTCATTGCAGTCACCTGCTGAAGTCTAGTTGAGAAGCATCCCAGCCCATGGCTGAGAGGTTGGATTAGTTGGTCTCTGAGGTCCCTTCCAATCTGAGCCATTCTGTGATTAACTCTATGTAGCCATACATCAAACACCAGATGAGTAGGACACCATCTGGTGTACATCTTCCTTCTATCACAACTATTTGTGTAGAGATTCTAGACTTAGGACAAACCAGTAACAATTGGGTGGCCAACCTGTTTGTGTACCTATGAGAGGTCCAACTGTGCTACTTACATACTATGTTGTTTTAGGTATTCTCCCCACAACTGTGCTGGGCCAGGTCAGTGCCCCTGATGATGATGACTGGGACCACAAAATCTACCAATTTGAAGGGAAAGCATCAAGGTATTTGGAGAGAAAGATGAGAGATGAGTGAAATGTATCAAAAACTTTCCCCCACACAAAACCATCCAGAAATATTTAAGCTGCCCTTTTTAGGAGGGGGGAGGGGTGTGTGGGAGTGTGTTGGTTTTGGGGTTTTTTTTTGTTTAGTTAGTTGTTTTCAGATTGGCTTTGGTTTTTTGGGGTGGTTGTTTGGGTTTTTTTGGGGGGGAGGGGGAAGAGGGGGAAAAAAAGTGTGTGAAAGCTTGGTTAGACCTTGTATGTAGCTTTCCAAAAGCCCTTCTGAGTGTGAGTCTGCAGTAAATAATGCTGCATGTCAAAGCAGTCTGCTTCCCACTAGGCTGAGCACCATGCTGCTCTCCTGTTTACATCCTTATTCAGCATCAGTGTACTACAGAAAAAATACCCACTAACCTCCACCCTCTTGGAGTGATGCTGTTTCTGCATCACCACTGGCTTTAAGACCTTGTTTGTACACTAAAGTGTCTGTATTGTGACTGAGGTTGAGGTGTACCTGTGCCATTTGGAGGTTCTGACAGAGGGGTCACTGTCAATGACCACATCTGAACTATAAGCTTGGCCTCTTTCCAAAGTTATCACTATAGTAGCCAAAGTCTTCCTACACAGTCAATGTGGAACAGAAGCAGGAAGAAACCTTTCTTGACACGCTGGTGAAAAGTCATTAGGAGTCAAAAGAAGATGTCTTGGAGGCAGGGAATTAATGTGGCTGAGTCAGGAAATAGAAAAAATAGAATGATTTTATTTTCCTGGAACCCCTGTCCCCAAAACTATATACAAAATTAGTTTATTAGCAGATTCAGTTTGGGATTTCTTCCAAAAAAGGATATTATAGATTAATGTAGATGTTTAGGAAGTCAGCAAAGGGAAAAGGCTAAGCTATAAACACAGCTTTACCCCACTATCAATCAGGCTGAGCAGAGAATTAAGGGAACAGTAGGTCTTGCTCACGGAAATGAGATAGGCATTTGGCAGTGATCCCTTACTGGATTCCTCTGCAGGAGCAGCCTTCTGATGCTGCAGGCAATATCCAGTAATAGAGATCCTTGCTGCAGAGGCCCTTAGGTGAGTGCAGAGCTGCCACACTCAGAAATGTCTCGAGCACTTCTTCCAGAGTGGGAAGGTCGTGGAACGATGCTACCTTCACAGCAGCAGGGGAGAGCCAAAACTGCTCGGGTCCTCCAGTCTGGGAGACAGCTAGGAAGATGGCTACTGATACAGTCTGAGAGAGGGCAGTCCGCATGTCACCAGCTTTCTCTCTCAAAAGACTCCAGGCTTGCCAAGCCTGACAGTTTGCACAAAAGGGTGCAAAAGTGAGGAGAGATGTACAAAAGCAGGGATAAAATCAAGAGCTGTCCAAAAGTTAGGAGCTATCCAAAAGCAGGGATGGGATAAAACCAAGAGCTGTACAAAAGGTAGGAGCAGTCCAAAAGCAGGGATGGAGTAAAACCAAGAGCTGTACAAAAGGTAGGAGCTGTTCAAAAGCAGGGATGGGATAAAACCAAGAGCTGTACAAAAGGTAGGAGCTGTCCAAAAGCAGGGATGGGGTAAAACCAAGAGCTGTACAAAAGGTAGGAGCTGTCCAAAAGCAGGGATGGGGTAAAACCAAGAGCTGTACAAAAGGTAGGAGCTGTCCAAAAGCAGGGATGGAGTAAAACCAAGAGCTGTACAAAAGGTAGGAGCAGTCCAAAAGCAAGGATGGGGTAAAACCAAGAGCTGTACAAAAGGTAGGAACTGTCCAAAAGCAGGGATGGGGTAAAACCAAGAGCTGTCCAAAAGTTAGGAGCTGTCCAAAAGCAGGGATGGGGTAAAACCAAGAGCTGTACAAAAGGTAGGAGCTACCCAAAAGCAGGGATGGAGTAAAACCAAGAGCTGTACAAAAGGTAGGAGAAATCCAAAAGCAGGGATGGAGTAAAACCAAGAGCTGTACAAAAGGTAGGAGCTGTCCAAAAGCAGGGATGGGATAAAACCAAGAGCTGTACAAAAGGTAGGAGCTGTCCAAAAGCAGGGATGGAGTAAAACCAAGAGCTGTACAAAAGGTAGGAGCAGTCCAAAAGCAGAGATAGGATAAAACCAAAAGCCATGCAAAAGGTAGCAGCCATCCAAAAGTGGGGATGGTCCAGTCACAGCAAGAATTTGTCCTTTGCAGTGGCAGGGGACTCTCAAGACAGGAACTCTTGCTCTATTTATCCCTTTTCTAGACAGAGTGTCCATTTACCATTTATACTGGGTGCTAAACCACAGCCAACCACCATCCTGATTCCAGCACAGGCTTCCACACGGGTCAGCCCATGTGCAACAAGGCACATTTTACTGCCTCCCTTCACGCTTGCAGGGCTGGGGTGGGGAAGCAGGTTTTCATGCCTTTCTTCTCCCATTCAAACCCACAGAGTGAGAGGAAATAGAGAGGAATTTGGGGTATCCTTGGAACAAAGGCAGAATGAAAAAAGGTTCTGTTCTGCTTTATCCCTTTGTGAGGGAACACACCTGCTTTCTTTGGTAGCTTTCCCAAAAGGAAGTGGGTCAGAAAAACCATCAGTGATGACAATTAGCTTATGAACTTCTCATAGCTTGTTCCTTGGCTTAACTCTTATTACAGGTACTTTACCCTTAATGATAACTCAGGTTTGCTGACTATTAAAGAAGGAACTCCTCCAGGAACATACAACATAAGAGTTAGAGTCATTGATGGAGTCTGGCCAGATGTTGTGTCAACTGTAAAGGTTATAGTGAAGGAAATCAAAGATGATGCCCTCCGTAATGCTGGTTCTATGCAAATAAAAGGTAAGCAGTGTGAAAAAGCAAATACTGAATTCTACCTCTTTCATGTCATTGCTGTGTTATTGTGATGTTTTGGGTGTTGCCTGCCCACCCACACTTAAGAAAATCACCCAGACTAAACCCAGCCAAGCTGGGAATTGAGAATGAAGCTTTATACTTACAGCTCAGCACAATGTACAAGCAGATATTGACCATATTTACAGCTATAGATAGAAATAGGCAAGTTAAAAAAGTAATGGAGAAGCACAACAGCCCTGCCAGAAAGCAGAGTCCCCAGGAGGAGCTCCCAACCACACTTCCACCTTTCTCCCACCCCTCTACCTTACCCCAGACTTTGCCTTACATTCACGGTGAGTTCAGAGAGTCAGCCAGGGGGGTTAGGAAGCAGAAGGATTAGTCAGGCAGCAAGTTGAAGGTAAAAGTGCAGCCCAAAGCCCAGAGAGAGACTCTGTTATCTATGTTTGTGTTCTTATCTATCTCAGCAAGCCTATGAGTGCAGCAGACATCACCTTTGTTTCCTTTTCACAGCCTAGCATCTAATTCTTCTCACCAAACTATCCCAGCTAGGCTCAAATTAGCACAGTTACTTTGAGTTCTAATGCTTGCAGGCATGGGATGAGAGTTAATAGCTTTCTAAGCAAAGCTTTGAAAGTGCATCTTTGCTTTCATGGTCCTCTGACACTGCATGTGGAGGAGCATCCGTGGAGAAGGAGGACAGCAAGAACTCCTTGTCTGATGCAGAAGACAAAGATGAAAGAATTATAGACCAACTTTTCCATAAAACAGCCATTTGTATTTCAGGATAAAACTTTATTTGGACAAGTGCCTGCCTGAAATCCACCAAATGGTTTCAGCCTTTGTGGAAAAGGAAAATCTTCTTAAATGCATTTCTGGTTTAAAAGAATTTAGGAAATGGAATCTAATAAGAGTCAAAATCCTGAGTAGAAGTCAGTATGGAAAATTTCAGTGCCTAAAAAAATGCAAATAGCCCTGAATTGGGAATCATAGAATGAACCAAGTTGGAAGAGACCTCCAAGATCATCCAGTCCAACCTAGCACCCAGCCCTGTCCAATCAACTACTTAATGTTTATTCTGTGGTGTTCTTCACTTTCATTGCCACAGCAGTGGCAAGATTTGTGTCGATCAGGTTTATAACTTCTATTGCAGATATCACTCCAGAGGAATTCATAGCCCAATCCCCTGCAAAACAGAGTAAATACTACCAGATGAAGAAGCTGCTTTCAGAAATTCTATCTGTCCAACTGGAGAACATTCACATTTTCAGTGTATTGAACAGCTCAAGTCAAACCCAAGGGGTGGACATTTGGTTTGCAGTTTATGGGCCACCTTATTATAAAGCAGAAAAGCTTAATGGCAATGTAGCAGCCTACAGAGCCTGGGTAAGTATCTATACTGCTTATGGAGCCACAGCATCTTCTCATTGTGTCTCTTCAGGTAATATCCACTGCCTACTGGGGGTCACGCCAGGCCCAGGCACACATCCAGGCTGAGTGCAGAGAGGGTTGAGAGAAGAAAAGAGACCTGGGGGTGCTGGTTGTTGATCAGCTCCCCAGCAGCCAGCAGTGTGCTCATGCAGCCCAGCAGGCAGCTGTGTGCTGGGCTGCAGCCAGAGGAGTGTGGGCAGCAGGGCAAGAGAGGGGATTCTGCCCCTTGACTCTGCTCTGCTGAGCCCTCACCTCCAATGCTGCCTCCAGTTCTGATGCCCCCAGCATAGTAAGGACACAGAGCTGCTGGAGTGAGTCCAGAAGAGGACACCAAGATGATCCAAGGGCTGGAGCAGCTCTGCTATGAGGACAGGCTGAGGGAGCTGGGAGTGTTCAGTGTGGAGAAGACTCCAGGGGGACCTTAGAGCTGCATTCCAATAGCTGAAGAGATCCTCCAGGAAGGCTGCAGAGAGGCTTTTCCTCAGAGTGTCTAGAGACAGGACAAGGGGCAATGGTTTGAATCTGAGGTAGAGCAGGGTTACACTGGATCTTAGGAAGAAGTTCTTCAGTACCAGGGTGGTAAGACTCTGGAATAGGCTGCCAATGGATTTCATGGATGCATCCTCCTTGGAGGTGCTTAAGAGCAGGTTGGATGAGGCCTTGAGCAACCTGGTCTAGTGGAAAGTGTCTCTCCCCACGGCAGGGGGCTTGGAACTAAATGGCCTTGATTGTCCCTTCCAAATGAAACCATTCTCTGGATCTATGAAAGAACCACTCCTCAGTGGAAAAGCAGGTTGGAAATGAGCATTGGCCATTTAGTAATGTTCCTGCCCCTCTTGCAAAAAAAACAAACAAACAGAAAGACTAAGAGTTAAGTGACTGGCTTTGTTGGCAGTGTGCCTGTTGGTACACAGAGGCTGAAATAAGAGCTGTGTTTACAGTCAGTGCTGGAGTACCAACTTCCTCTGCCAGGAAAAGTATTTCTGCACTGCCCAATGATGCCTGTCCACCTTTCCCAGTATTCTTAAGTCAGAACTCCAAAGTCAAAATACATCTCAGATGCTTTCTAATTAATCCAGCAGAACCATCAGTTCTCAGCTTGTGATGAGTATGGCCATAGTTTTGTCTTCTAAGTGCTTACTCATTCTACAACTGACTTATACCAAGGGTTTGCACTTAACAGATGCTAGGCTGGATGGCTTTTTGGCTGGATAGGGTGAGGCAGATGGAAGGAAGTGTCACAGCAACCAGTTTGGAAAATAAATAAGATCTGGGCTATTCACTGCTGTCATCTGTGAGTTTTCTATCTGTGGAAAAGCCAGATGAGCACAACTGATTGTTCCCCACAGCTGGAAAACATCTTGGATATAAATATCACCCAGATTGGCATCGACGTGTGCCTGACCGCGAACTGCACTCACAGCAGCGGGTGCACCAGCAGGCATGAGCAGACTCACCTGCCAACAGTCACCACAGCTGGAAGCGTTTCACTGGTGTCTGTCACAGTCCTGAGTCGTGCTCTGTGCGGCTGTGCCACTCGGGAGAGCCCTCACCTCTCCTGCTCCTCATACCAGACAAATCCTTGTCTCAACGGTGGCACCTGCGTGGATACTGAGTTGGGCTACAGGTGGGTAAAGCTTTGTCTGGTGCTCAAATGAAATGCTTCTAATTCAGTCTTGTATGTGGGGTGACTGAGAGCTAAGAGGTGGCGTCACTGGGTGTCTTCTCACTGTGGCAGAGCTGAGTTTTGTTACACTTCATGTTACACTTCATGTGCCATGGTCTAGTTGGCTGGATAGGGCTGGGGGATAGGTTGGACTGGATGATCTTGGAGGTCTCTTCCAACCTGGTTGATTCTATGATTCTGTGATTCACATACTGGTCTTGCAGAGCAGCCTCTCTACTTTCAGGCAGGTTCTTAGGTTTCTCATGGTCCCTGGCCAGACTTTGAGAAGTGTGTAGGTGTCTTGGTTCTAGTTTAAATTGCCCAGAGACTCAAAATACAGCTAACAACCAATACAATAATCAGATGCCTTCCCCTCTATCCTCCCCCCCGCCACCCTTTGGAAAGAAAGGAATTAGATGTAGAGAGGAAAAGGTAAAACACACTCAAAATAGTCTTACTTTGATTTGGAAGAAAAAAGAAGCTTTAGCAATAAATAGAAGTTATGTAAGGTAGGGGAGTTATAAAGAGGTATAGGGATATATGTATATATGTATGTTGCATATATGTATGTATCCAACCAGATTGATGGCAATGAGTGGAGGTAGAATATGTATACATATATATATGCAACCAGATTGATGGCAATGAGTGGAGGTAGAATATACATATATATATATATATGCAACCAGATTGATGGCAATGAGTGGAGGTAGAATATACATATATATATATATATATGCAACCAGATTGATGGCAATGAGTGGAGGTAGAATATGTATATGTATATATATGCAACCAGATTGATGGCAATGAGTGGAAGTAGAATATGTATGTATATATATGCAACCAGATTGATGGCAATGAGTGGAGATAGAATATATATATATATATATGCAACCAGATTGATGGCAATGAGTGGAGGTAGAATATGTATACATATATATATGCAACCAGATTGATGGCAATGAGTGGAGGTAGAATATACATATATATATATATGCAACCAGATTGATGGCAATGAGTGGAGGTAGAATATATATATATACATATGCAACCAGATTGATGGCAATGAGTGGAGGTAGAATATACATATATATATATATGCAACCAGATTGATGGCAATGAGTGGAGGTAGAATATACATATATATATATATATATGCAACCAGATTGATGGCAATGAGTGGAGGTAGAATATGTATGTATATATATGCAACCAGATTGATGGCAATGAGTGGAGGTAGAATATGTATATGTATATATATGCAACCAGATTGATGGCAATGAGTGGAAGTAGAATATGTATGTATATATATGCAACCAGATTGATGGCAATGAGTGGAGATAGAATATATATATATATATATGCAACCAGATTGATGGCAATGAGTGGAGGTAGAATATGTATACATATATATATGCAACCAGATTGATGGCAATGAGTGGAGGTAGAATATGTATACATATATATATGCAACCAGATTGATGGCAATGAGTGGAGGTAGAATATACATATATATATATATATATATATATATGCAACCAGATTGATGGCAATGAGTGGAGGTAGAATATACATATATATATATATATATATGCAACCAGATTGATGGCAATGAGTGGAGGTAGAATATGTATATGTATATATATGCAACCAGATTGATGGCAATGAGTGGAGGTAGAATATGTATGTATATATATGCAACCAGATTGATGGCAATGAGTGGAGATAGAATATATATATATATATATATGCAACCAGATTGATGGCAATGAGTGGAGGTAGAATATATATATATACATATGCAACCAGATTGATGGCAATGAGTGGAGGTGGCATCAGGATTTGTCCACCACTTGGAAGGATGGCCACGTGGCAAAATAAAAGCAGGAGAAACAAAGGGTGGTGCTAGGAGGGAGGCCAAAGAGAGACCCAAACAAGAAGTTCCTCTGTTTTTATAGGGGGCTAGACAGGAAGCAGGAGTAGTCTAACCACTATACCTGGGGCCAAGTTCAGACCCACCCCCACGGAGGAGTCAGAAGGACCTGGGATCAGGTTCAAGACCACCCCCCCAGGAGGGTTAACCCTTTACAGAAGGTCATACCAGTTGATGGAATCACAGAATGTTAGGGACTGGAAGGACCTTGAAAGCTCATCCAGTCCACCCCCCTTGCCAAAGGAGGATCACCTAGACCAGATCACCCAGGAACACATCCAGGCAAGTCTGGAGTATCTCCAGACAGGGAGACTCCACAACCCCCCTGGGCAGCCTGTTCCAGTGTTCTGGAACCCTTACAGTGAAATATTTTTTCTTCATGTGTGATGGTTTGGGTGTTGCCTGCCCACCCCCACTTAAGAAAATCACCCAGACTAGACTCAGTCGATCTGGAAACTGGAAGAATGAAGCTATAGACACAGCTCAGCACAAACACAAGCAGATATTGACAATATTTACAGCTATAGACAGAAATAGACACGTTAAAAAAGTAATAGAGAAGCACAACAGCCCTGCCAGAAAGCAGAGTCCCCAGGAGGGGCTCCCACCCACCCTTCCACCTCCTTCCCACCCCTTTACCTTACCTCAGCCTTTGCCTTATGTTCACAGTGAGTTTGGAGAGTCAGCCAGGGGGGTTAGGAAGCAGAAGGCTTAGTCACACAGAGAGAGAGAGAAGTGCAGCCCAAAGCCACAGAGCAAAACTGCCTTAACTATGTTTGTATTCTTGTTCTTATCCATCTCAGCAAGCCTATGAGTACAGCAGACATCACCTTTGCTTCCTTGTCACAGCCTATCCTCTCATTCTTCTCACCAAACTATCCCAGCTAGGCTCAAACTAGCACATCACATTTGAATGAAACTTCCATCATACCAAATCTGGCCCATAAAATGTGTTCATAATCTGCTGTTCATTTCAGTTTTGGTAGCAGGCACTGAAATAAAATGACAATCTGATAAGTAGCTTGAAAAATACCCAGTGTGAGTCTATAAAGAGCAGCTGCTCCTGAAGCACAGGGAAAGCAGCTACTTTGGATGGGCCACGTTTTGTCTCAGAGCTGTTCCCCACGATCCAAGTGAGAAACGTGCAGATGTCTCAGAGTACATCTGCAGTACAGATGCAGTTTGGCTCTGCATCTCCTGGCTGTACCTCCATCTTTTGTACTTTAGAAGTTACACACTTCCATGCAGTTCCATGCTTCCATACAGTTCATTAATGCCCCCCTGCAAAATGTTCTTGTTATTTGTGCAGCTTACCTTGATGCTGTTAAATGCCTTACTCACATCACTTTGTCACTTAACCTCTTCCTCACATTTGCTGCCTCAGTTTTTCTCCAAGGATGACATCTCATAGTTAAAATAGTATAAAGGTGAAACAAAAAGGTGGGATTATACCAGCTCAGAATGAGACTGGTCCCTTCCAGAAAACAAGTCAATGGCATCCTGCCCTGGATCAGGAGCAGTGTGGCCAGTAGGACAGGGGAGATTGTTCTGCCCCTGTACTCCTCACTGGTCAGGCCACACCTTGAGACCTGTGTCCAGTTCTGGGCTCCTCAGTTCAAGAGAGATGTTGAAGTACTGCAATGTATCCAGAGAAGGGTGATGAAGCTGGTGAGGGGCCTGGAGCACAGCCCTGTGAGGAAAGGCTGAGGGAGCTGGGGGTGTGCAGCCTGCAGCAGAGGAGGCTCAGGGCAGAGCTCATTGCTGTCTGCAGCTGCCTGCAGAGAGGTTGTAGTCAGATGGGGGTTGGTCTCTTCTCTCAGGCAGGCCACTTCTGATTCTTATGAACCTTTCTATCAGTCTTCTCTCTGCTGATGTCTACCTCTAAGTCACCACAGAATCACAGAATGGCTTAGGTTGGAAGGAACTTCAGAGAGGTTGTAGCCATGTGGGGTTGGTCTCTTTCACCAGGCAACCAGCAACAGAACAAGGGGACACAGTCTCAAGCTGTACCAGGGCAGGTCTAGGCTGGATGTTAGGAGGAATTTGTTGTCAGAGAGAGTGATTGGCATTAGAATGGGCTGCCCAGGGAGGTGGTGGAGTCGCTGTCCCTGGAGGTGTTGAAGGAAAGCCTGGCTGAGGCACTTAGTGCCATGGTCTGTTTGATTGACTAGGACTGGGTGCTAGGTTGGACTGAATGATCTTGGAGGTCTCTTCCAACCTGGCTGATTCTATGCCTCTATATTTGCTTAAAAATGGTCATCCCAACATAGGAAAGCAGGAAAAAAAACTCCAGCCTCCTCTGAGCACTCTTGATGAGTGTGACAGGAGCCTTCCATGACTTCTGCTTGAGTGGTGGGATTTTGCTGTTTTGTTTGGTTTTTCTTTTAATAGATGCAAATGTTCTGCGAGTTTCCACGGACCAGACTGCCAGCAGACAAAACACAGCTTCAGAGGCCAAGGTTATGCCTGGTTCCCTCCTCTTAAACCTTGTTTTGAGACCCGCATCTCCTTAGAGTTCATCACTGAGGTCGCCGATGGCCTTCTGCTGTACCAGGGACCAGTAGTGCGAGGGCAGCCTGGAGAACGGGAGGATTTCCTTGCTTTAGGTTAGGACCTTAAAGAGTATTTGTTCTCTGTGTTTACATGGAGGTGAGACTCTACTCACAGCTGATAGAGGGTTTGTTTTCTTTTAACAAAATGGTTGAGAAAGTTGCTTTTTGGAGAGCAAGGAGAACGCAGCAGGATTTGCTGGTGTGCCCAGTTTGTGTCCTGTGTCACTGTGGTAGAAGCTGGATTCTTTCAAACTAAGGAACTCCTTCAACCTAAACCTAGCTGCACCAGCTGTTTCAGCTGACTTGAAGTGGGAACACAAGTAGCATGTCTCAAAGAAGTGCTTCCTTTGCAGAGCTCTCTGGTGGTGTCCCGTTGCTGACCGTGAGTCACAGCTCTGGTGAGCTTTCCCTGCAGCTGGCACACAAAGTTCACGTTGCAGATCGCCGCTGGCACCACATCAAGATTATAAAGGATGGAAAGGCAAGTGTGAATACGGACAGGCCTGTGGAAGCACTCATCCACAGGCCTGGCTATTTTTCCAAGTCCTTCCTCCCTTCTGTAGAGTTATTTTATCAATCAGTCTTTCATCATCTCTGCCACAGCAGGGATTGAAGTTTGTCAGCTCAGCGTCCCCTTCATCTTGATGTAGTGAAGCAGAACAAGGCCTGGAGAAGTTCATTCCAGTTTTGGAACTAGTCCCTCTGTTTTCTTGGTTGGATTACTTATTGCTTAATCTGCAGAGCTGTGGTAATTCACAGATTGCATTGGGTTGGAAGGGACCCTCAAAGGGCATCTTGGCCAAACCCCCTGCACTGAGCAGGGACACCTCACGCTAGGGCAGGCTGCACAGGGTCACATCTAGTCTGATCTTGAATGACTTCAGGCACAAGACCTCAACCACAACCCTGGGCAGCCAGTTCCAGGATTTCACCAATCCCACTGTGCAGAACTTCCTCCTTACATCCAACATAAATCTCCTCTGCTCCAGTTTCAAACCACTGTCCTCATCCTATGACAACAAGTTCTTCTAAACAGTCCTTCCCCAAATCCAGGAGCTAAGTTCTTCCTACATTGATGAAGTGAAAAATCCTTAATGTCTCAGGCCAGGAAACCTTGCTCCATGAAGTTACTTCAGACATGCAGCACAAAGGGCATAGATATGCTCTTGTGCAAGAGGATCATCCAGCTGATATAACACTGGTGAAGGCTCTACTTTTGCCTCATGCTCTTGACCCTCTTCTACATTGTTCCGCATTTCCTCTGCGTGGTCCTTCCTTGCGTCGTCCCATTTCCTGTCCTGTGCGTCGTCCCGTTTCCCATCCTGTGCGTCGTCCCGTTTCCCGTCCCTTGCGTCGTCCCATTTCCCGTCCTGTGTGTCGTCCCATTTCCCATCCTTTGCATCATCCCATTTCCCGTCCTGTGCGTCATCCCATTTCCCGTCCTGTGCGTCGTCCCATTTCCCGTCCTGTGCGTCATCCCATTTCCCGTCCTGTGCGTCATCCCATTTCCCGTCCTGTACGTCGTCCCATTGCCCGTCCTGTGTGTCGTCCCATTTCCCGTCCTGTGCGTCATCCCGTTTCCCGTCCTGTGCGTCATCCCGTTTCCCGTCCTGTGCGTCGTCCCGTTTCACGTCCTTTGCATCGTCCCATTTCCCGTCCTTTGTGTCGTCCCATTTCCCGTCCTGTGCGTCATCCCGTTTCCCGTCCTGTGCGTCATCCCGTTTCCCGTCCTGTGCGTCATCCCGTTTCCCGTCCTTTGCAGTGTCCCATTTCCCATCCTTTGCAGCGTCCCATTTCCCATCCTTTGCAGCGTCCCATTTCCCATCCTTTGCAGCGTCCCATTTCCCGTCCTGTGCGTCGTCCCATTTCCCATCCTTTGCAGCGTCCCATTTCCCATCCTTTGCAGCGTCCCATTTCCCGTCCTTTGCAGCGTCCCATTTCCCGTCCTGTGCGTCGTCCCATTTCCCATCCTTTGCAGCGTCCCATTTCCCATCCTTTGCAGTGTCCCATTTCCCATCCTTTGCAGCGTCCCATTTCCCATCCTTTGCAGCGTCCCATTTCCCATCCTTTGCAGCGTCCCATTTCCCGTCCTTTGCAGCGTCCCATTTCCCGTCCTGTGCGTCGTCCCATTTCCCATCCTTTGCAGCGTCCCATTTCCCATCCTTTGCAGTGTCCCATTTCCCATCCTTTGCAGCGTCCCATTTCCCATCCTTTGCAGCGTCCCATTTCCCATCCTTTGCAGCGTCCCATTTCCCATCCTTTGCAGCGTCCCATTTCCCATCCTTTGCAGCGTCCCATTTCCCATCCTTTGCAGCGTCCCATTTGCCATCCTTTGCGTCGTCCCATTTCCCATCCTTTGCGTCCTCCTCTTCTTCCACTCTACGTCGTGTCCTTCCTGCTTCTGCCCTTGCCATTGTGCGTCGTGCCCTTCTTCCTTTGTTTTGTCCTGCTCGTCTTCCTGCTCCAGTCTTACCCCTTCCCCTCTGCGTCGTGCCCTGTTGCGTCGTGCCCTTCCTGTTTTGTCCCCTCCTGCTTCTTCCTGCTGCTTCTTTGTCCATTGTGTTGCGTCCCCTTCTTTTTTCCCTTTCCCCGCTTTGAGGCAAACCTGCTGAGGTTGGGGAGGCCACGGAGGGTTTGGGGAGCAATGGTGGGCTTTGGGATTGCCATGGTGGGTGTGAGTGGGCATAGGAATGACAGAGAGGAAGAGGATGGGTTTGAAGCAGAAGATAAGAGCACACAAGGGTAAAAGAAGGGCAAGAGAGTGGTGAAGTGTTGATATAGATTGTCCAAGACAGTGGTGGAGTCACCATGCCTGGCGGAGTTGAAGGAAGATGTGGATATTGCACTTCAGGACATAGTTTAGTGTTCCTGGTACCTGGGTGATGGTTGGACTCGATGACCTTCCAGGTCTTTTCCAACCTTCTTGATTAGGAGGAAGTTCTTCACAGAGAGAGTGATTTCCCATTGGAATGGGATGCCCAGGGAGGTGGTGGAGGCACAGTTCCTGGAGGTCTTCAAGAAAAGACTGGATGAGGCACTTGGTGCCGTGGTCTGGTTGATTGTATAGGGCTGGGTGCTAGGTTGGACTGGATGATCTTGGAGGTCTCTTCCAACCTGGTTGATTCTATGATTCTATCTGCTCAGGCTTCCCCTTCCTCTCCTACATAAGACAAGCTGAGAGGTATATCAGGGTGTGGGATGGGAGCCTTGCAAACAGTCTGCTCTGTTAGATTGCCTCTCTGGGTTCTGCTTTGGCAGAAATCTCCAAGAAAACTCCATCCTCTCTCTGCTGAGTCAAAGACTTGGCATGGTCATAGTGGAGTTAGATCTTTCTTTTTGTGTGGCTCCTTAGTAATGCACCAAGTGCAGTAACCTTCCAGATTAGTAGCTGGGGAAGTGTTTTGTTATTTTAATCAGGTTTCCAGCACTGTAACTGTTAATTATTCTTCTCCCTTTTGCCGATCACAGAATCACAGGATGGTAGGGGTTGGAAAGGACCTCCAGAGATCATCCAGTCCAACTCCCTGCCAGAGCAGGACTATAGACTCTAGTGCAGGTTGCACAACACATCCAGACAGGGCTGGAAAGTCTCCAGAGAAGGAGAATCCACACCCTCCCTGAGCAGCTTGTGCCTGTGCTCTGGGACCCTTACAGTCAAGAAGTTCTTCCTCATGTTGAGGTGGAATTTCCTGTCCTGTAGTTTATAACCCATTTCCCTTTCACAGGTCACAAGTGAGAAGAGTTTGTCCCCTCCCTCTTGCCACCCAGCCCGCAGATATTTAGAAACATTGATTAGATCCCCTCTAAAGCTTCTCTTCACCACACCAAACAGCCCCAGTTCCCTCAGCCTCTCCTCACAGGGCAGTGCTTCAGCCACTTCATCTTCTTTGTAGCCTTCTGTTGGATTCTCTCCAGTAGATCCCTGTCCCTCTTGAACTGGAGAGCCCAAAACTGAATGTGAGGCCTCACCAGGGCAGAGTAGAGGGGGAGGAGAACCTCCCTGGATCTGCTGGCTGCACTCTTCTTAATGCCCCCCAGGATCCCATTGGCCTTCTTGGCCACAGGGGCACACTGCTGTGCCATGGAGAGCTTGTTGTCCATTGGCACTCCCGAGTCCTCCACAGGGCTGCTAAGTAGTGAAATGAGTAATTAAAATGTGTGCATGTCTCTGGATGCTATTGTTTTAAATCATGCCTTCCTCTAGAAAATGAAGCTGGTTCTTGACCACTGTGTAAATGTCTCTGTTAGAGACAATGACAGCGTCAGTAAGAAGATGTCCCAGCTAGAGCTGTCTGCCTGTGAAGCCTCTGGAGAGACTGTGGGATCTCAAAGGTAAAAAAGAAACCCAAACAACCAGTCACAAGAACAAAACCCAAAATCAGTGACAGGGGCTAAGGAAACAGTTAATGTGGTTTTCGTGCCACTAATTCATTCTTTCTTTTCTTTTTCTTCCTCCCTTCCTCCCTCCCTTCCTCCCTCCCTTCCTCCCTGCCTTCCTCCCTGCCTTCCTCCCTGCCTTCCTCCCTCCCTTCCTCCCTCCCTTCCTCCCTCCCTTCCTCCCTCCCTTCCTCCCTCCCTTCCTTCCTTTCTTCCTCCCTTTCTTCCTCCCTTCCTTCCTCCCTTCCTTCCTCCCTTCCTTCCTCCCTTCCTTCCTCCCTTCCTTCCTCCCCTTCCCTTCCCTTCCCTTCCCTTCCCTTCCCTTCCCTTCCCTTCCCTTCCCTTCCCTTCCCTTCCCTTCCCTTCCCTTCCCTTCCCTTCCCTTCCCTTCCCTTCCCTTCCCTTCCCTTCCCTTCCCTTCCCTTCCCTTCCCTTCCCTTCCCTTCCCTTCCCTTCCCTTCCCTTCCCTTCCCTTCCCTTCCCTTCCCTTCCCTTCCCTTCCCTTCCCTTCCCTTCCCTTCCCTTCCCTTCCCTTCCCTTCCCTTCCCTTCCCTTCCCTTCCCTTCCCTTCCCTTCCCTTCCTTTCCCTTCCCTTCCCTTCCCTTCCCTTCCCTTCCTTTCCCTTCCCTTCCCTTCCCTTCCCTTCCCTTCCCTTCCCTTCCCTTCCCTTCCCTTCCCTTCCCTTCCCTTCCCTTCCCTTCCCTTCCCTTCCCTTCCCTTCCCTTCCCTTCCCTTCCCTTCCCTTCCCTTCCCTTCCCTTCCCTTCCCTTCCCTTCCCTTCCCTTCCCTTCCCTTCCCTTCCCTTCCCTTCCCTTCCCTTCCCTTCCCTTCCCTTCCCTTCCCTTCCCTTCCCTTCCCTTCCCTTCCCTTCCCTTCCCTTCCCTTCCCTTCCCTTCCCTTCCCTTCCCTTCCCTTCCCTTCCCTTCCCTTCCCTTCCCTTCCCTTCCCTTCCCTTCCCTTCCCTTCCCTTCCCTTCCCTTCCCTTCCCTTCCCTTCCCTTCCCTTCCCTTCCCTTCCCTTCCCCTAATGCCTCCTCTCCCCTGCAGCATGAGTAGGCTTTTCAGTGGCTATCAGCCCTTGCAGCTGGGAGGAGTTAAGAAGATTTTGCCTTACCCAGATTCACAAAGGCATTTCAGAGGGTTTGTTGGCTGCATACGGAACGTCATAGTTGATAGTAAGGTAGGGCTACTAAGACCAGTCTTGGGTTTACTGCTGTTAACTGCAGACATCTGACGTGATGCTTCTTTGTCCTTTTCCAGGTCTACGATTTGGAGCACCCTGCAGAGTCCTTGAACAGCACTCCTGGCTGTGTCCTTACGGATGAGATGTGTCAGAGGGGTGGGGTGTCCCCCTGTGGCACCCATGGCAAGTGTGTTGGTGGCTGGGATTTCTTTCACTGTGACTGTTCCCCAGGGTATACTGGACCAACGTGTGAGAAAGGTACTGCAGGTTCTAGGGACACATCCCTGGTGAGGATCTGCTTCAGACACAGTGCTCTGAATTTACCATGACTTTGCACTGAGTAGCATAATAAGACCAATGTGGCCAATGGTGCCAAGTCCAGATAGAGATCTGTAACTAGTGGAGTCCCCCAGGGATCAGTGCTGGGTCTGGTCCTGTTCAACATCTTCATCAATGACACTGATGAGAGCATAGACAGACAGAGTCTGCTCAGCAAGGTTGCTGACGATACCAAACTGGGAGGTTTGGTTGCTCATCCTAGTGAGCAAGCTCAGGAAGTGTGGGGTGGAAGATCAGGCAGTGAGGGGGTTAGGAACTGGTTACAAGACAGAGTTTAAAGAGTGGTGATCAATGGTGCCAGGTCCAGCTGGAGAGTTGTAACTAGTGGAGTTCCCCAGAGATCAGTGCTGGGTCTGGTCCTGTTCAACATCTTCATCAATGACATTGATGAGGGCACAGACTGCATGAAGCACTTAGTTCCATGGTCTAGTTGACTGGATAGGGCTGGGTGATAGGTAGGGCTGGGTGATAGGGGGGTTTGGATGAGCTTGGAGGTCTCTTCCAACCTGGTTGACTCTATGACAGACAGATAGAGTCTGCTCAGCAAGTTTGCTGCTGGCACCAAACTGGGAGGCTTGGCTGAGACAGCTGCAGGCTGTGCTGCCATCCAGAGAGACCTGGAGAGACTGAGAGCTGGGCACAGAGGAACCAAATGAGGTTCAAGAAGGACAAGTGCAGAGTCCTGCACCTGGGGAGGAACAACAAACTGCACCAGTCCAGGCTGGGAGGTGACTGCTGGAGAGCAGCCCTGTGGAGAGGGACCTGGGAGTGCTGGTGGATAACAAGTTCTGCATGGCACAGCAGTGTGCCCTTGTGGCCAAAACGGCCAATGGGGTCCTGCAGGGCATTAAGAAGAGTGTGGCCATCAGATCCAGGGAGGTTCACCTTCCCCTCTACTCTGCTCTGGTGAAGCCTCACCTGGAATAATGCATTCAGTTTCAGGCTCCCCAGTTCAGAAGGGACAGGGATCTACTAGAGAGAATCCAACAAAAGGCTACAAAGAAGATGAAGTGGCTGAAGCACTGCCCTGTGAGGAGAGGCTGAGGGAACTGGGGCTTTTTGGTGTGGTGAAGAGAAGCTTTAGAGGGGATCAAATCAGTGTTTCTAAATATCTGCGGGCTGGGTGGCAAGAGGGAGGGGACAAACTCTTCTCACTTGTGCCCCGTGGCAGGACAAGGGGCAATGGGTATAAACTACAGGACAGGAAATTCCACCTCAACATGAGGAAGAACTTCTTGACTGTAAGGGTCCCAGAGCACAGGCACAAGCTGCTCAGGGAGGGTGTGGATTCTCCTTCTCTGGAGACTTCCCAGCCCTGTCTGGATGTGTTGTGCAACCTGCACTAGAGTCTATAGTCCTGCTCTGGCAGGGAGTTGGACTGGATGATCTCTGGAGATCCTTTCCAACCCCTACCATCCTGTGATTCAGTGATTAGCAAAAGGGAGAAGAATAATTAACAGTTACAGTGCTGGAAACCTGATTAAAATGACAAAACACTTCCCCAGCTACTAATCTGGAAGGTTACTGCACTTGGTGCATTACTAAGGAGCCACACAAAAAGAAAGATCTAACTCCACTATGACCATGCCAAGTCATTGACTCAGCAGAGAGAGGATGGAGATCCCTTCCAACCCATACCATCCTGTGATCCTGTGACCATGATGTACTCTGTGAGTGATTTAGATCTAAAGCTATGTAAAGATCCTTCTAACTCTTGATGATTAAGATCATATCACAGTATCACAGTATCACCAAGGTTGGAAGAGACCTCACAGATCATCAAGTCCAACCCTTTACCACAGTGCCCAAGGCTAGACCATGGCACCAAGTGCCACATCCAACCTTGCCTTGAACTGCCCCAGGGACGACGACTCCACCACCTCCCCAGGCAGCCCATTCCAGTGCCCAATGACTCTCTCAGTGAAGAACTTTCTCCTCACCTCGAGCCGAAATTTCCCCTGGCGCAGCCTGAGGCTGTGTCCTCTTGTTCTGGAGCTGGCCACCTGAGAGAAGAGAGCAACCTCCTCCTGGCCACAACCACCCTTCAGGTAGTTGTAGACAGCAATAAGGTCACCCCTGAGCCTCCTCTTCTCCAGGCTAAACAACCCCAGCTCCCTAAGCCTCTCCTCGTAGGGCTGTGCTCAAGGCCTCTCACCAGCCTCGTCGCCCTTCTCTGGACACGCTCAAGCATCTCAGTGTCCTTCCTAAACTGGGGGGCCCAGAACTGAACGCAGTACTCGAGGTGTGGTCTGACCAGTGCAGAGTACAGGGGCAGAATGACCTCCCTGCTCCTGCTGACCACACCATTCCTGATGCAGGCCAGGATGCCACTGGCTCTCTTGGCCACCTGGGCACACTGCTGGCTCATGTTCAGGCAGGTATCAATCAGCACCCCCAGATCCCTCTCTGTCTGGCTGCTCTCCAGCCACTCCGACCCCAGCCTGTATCTCTGCATGGGGTTGTTGTGGCCAAAGTGCAGCACCCTGCACTTTGAGCTATTGAACCCCATCCCATTGGCCTCTGCCCATCTGTACAGGCGGTCAAGGTCCCGCTGCAGAGCCCTTCTGCCCTCCAGCTCAGTCACATCTGCCCCCAGCTTAGTGTCATCTGCAAACTTGCTGATGACTGACTCGATGCCCTCATCCAGATCATCTATGAAGATGTTAAAGAGGATGGGGCCCAGCACTGATGGGGCCCTGTCACAGATGAGGGTTTCCTTGAGACCTGCTTTGCTCTGCAGGGGACTCAAGTGGCTGTGTGGGTTGTTTGGTCCTGTTGATCACAGCATCATTTCTTTTTTAGTGGTGAAAGATGAACCATTCTACATGTGCTCTCTTCCTTTGATCATAGTGTAATGACCATGGCAGTATTTGTCACATTGCAGTAGTTATGCAAGTGATGATGTTGCCAGCTTGGTGTGTTCTCTCTGGGAAACCTGGGAGCACAACCCTCAAGTTATGGTCAGGTCAAATTTTCCATCCATAAAACAGAGATGATTGCATTTGTGTCTGTCATGAGAACGAACTGAAGGATGCACAATGCCCCTAGACCACATCATGGAATCATAGAATCAGTCAGGGTTGGAAGGGACCACAAGGATCATCCAGTTCCAACCCCCCTGCCATGGGCAGGGACACCTCACACTAGATCAGGCTGGCCAGAGCCTCATCCAGCCTGGCCTTAAACACCTCCAGGGATGAGGCTTCCACCACCTCAATGGGCAACCCATTCCAGGGTCTCACCACCCTCATGCTGAAGAACTTTTTCCTAACATCCAGTCTGAATCTACCCATTTCTAGCTTTGTTCCATTCCCCTCAGTCCTATCACTACCTGACAGCCTAAAAAGTTCCTCCCCAGCTTTCTTGTAGGCTCTCTTCAGATACTGGAAGGCCACAATAAGGTCACCTTGGAGCCTCCTCTTCTCCAAAGTGCACAGCCTCAGCTCCCTCAGTCTCTTCACAGGAGAGGTGCTCCAGCCCTCTGATCATCCTTGTGGCCCTTGTCTGGACACCTTTCAGCACATCCACATTCCTCTTGTGACAGGGGCTCCAGATGGGGTCTCACCAGTGTGGAGTAGAGGGGGAGGATCACTTCCCTGTTCCTGCTGGCCACACTTCTCTTGGTGCAGCCCAGGCTCTGCTTGCTCTCTGGGCTGCAAGTGCAGACTGCTGGCTCCTGTTGAGCTTCTTGTCCACCAGCACGTCCAAGTCCCTCTCAAGCTAGTTACTGCCCACCCTCTATTGGTGCTTGGGACTGCCTCAACCCAGATGCAGGACCCTGCACTTGGTCTTGTTGCATCACTTGTAGCTTCACTGGATGCATGTGGGGACAAAATATCAAGCTGGCTCCATCAAACATGTTATCCTGTAGAAAACCAGAATGAAATGCCAAATTTAAACAGAGTTCAGAAATCAGAAGTGATTTACAGGTGTTTTTACAGTGACTTTACCTGCCCTGTGCCTCTGTCTTCTCCCTCTGGGTACAACAGGGTTGATCATAACAGCATCCTATAGTCAGCATCAGCACCCCACAACATCTGCAAGGATTTAAATCTTATTCTCCTTTGCATTATCTTGGGATGCTGGTTCACAAATCCAGCTGCTGTTCTGGCTCCTGCCTCTCACCACTGTGAGATAAACCAAGTGCTCCAAAAGAAATTACTCCACATCTAAAAGTTACATCCTGGTATCACAGGAAGAATTGGGCTGCTTCTGGCTTCTTCTAATCATAGAATCAAACAGGTTGGAAGAGAGCTCCAAGCTCAGCCAGGCCAACCTAGCACCCAGCCCTATCCAATCAACCAGACCATGGCACTAAGTGCCCCAGCCAGGCTTGGCTTCAACACCTCCAGCCACGGCCACTCCACCACCTCCCTGGGCAGCCCATTCCAATGCCAATCACTCTCTCTGCCAACAACTTCCTCCTAACATCCAGCCTAGACCTCCCCTGGCACAACTTGAGACTGTGTCCCCTTGTTCTATTGGTGGTTGCCTGGCAGAAGAGACCAACCCCACCTGGCTACAGTGTCCCTTCAGGTAGTTGTAGACATCAATGAGGTCTGCCCTGAGCCTCCTCTCCTCCAGCCTGCACACCCCCAGCTCCCTCAGCCTCTCCTCATAGAGTTTGTGTTCCAGGCCCCTCCCCAGCCTTGCTGCCCTTCTCCAAACACCTTCCAGCACCTCAACATCTCTCTTGAATTGAGGGGCCCAGAACTGGATGCAGCACTCAAGGTGTGGCCTGAGCAGTGCTGAGTACAGGGGCAGAATAACCTCCCTTGTCCTACTGGCCACACTGCTCCTGATGCAGGCCAGGATGCCATTGGCTCTCTTGCCCACCTGGGCACACTGCTGGCTCATCTTCAGCCTACCATCTATCAGTACCCCCCAGGTCCCTTTCCTCCTGGCTGCTTTCCAGCCACTCTGGCCCCAGCCTGTAGTGCTGCTTGGGGTTGTTGTGACCAAAGTGCAGATCCCTGCACTTGACCTTGTTCAGTCTCATCACATTGGCCTCTGCCCACCCATCCAGCCTGGCCAGGTCCCTCTGCAGGGCTCTCCTACCTTCCAACAGCTCCACAGCTGCTCCTAGCTTGGTGTCATCTGCAAACTTACTGATGTATTTGGCTGCAAAGTGCTTGTGTTCAGCTGGTGCTTTATGAATGGCTGATCCATGCTCACAGCAAAGAGCAGATGGCTGGGGACAGGAGCCACCATAATGTCCCAGGAAAACCCAGACCTGCTTGTCACCTAGATCCTGCAGCTGCAGAGCTAGTGAACAGTGGGCTAGAAATAATAATGTCATAGAATCAACCAGGTTGGAAGAGACCTCCAAGATCATCCAGTCCAGCCTAGCACCCAGCCCTGTCCAGTCAACCAGACCATGGCACTATGTGCCTCGTCCATGCTTTTTTTGAACACTTGCCTGAGTACAGGGGCAGAATAACCTTCCTTGAAATGAAGGAGAAGAGAAAATACACTTCACTGAAGAAAAGAGTGGATGAACAGTGAGAAGAAAATAGAGTGCACAGATTAAGTCTCTTGACCATTCAATGTTTCTTGTCCTGGGAACCAGACTAAATGCTCTGGGATGAGCTGAGTCCTCTTTGGATTTCTACTTGTGTGACACCGAGCTCAGATTAACTGTTGGTGGCTTTGTTTTTGTGTGTGTTGTACTTAGTTCTTCCAGAATGGGCTTTTGGAAGGGACAGCTGGATCCATTACGAGCCAAGAAGCATCCTCAGCACTCACAGCACTCAGATCCAGCTGATGGTGCGCACCCGTATCTCCCACAGCACCCTTCTCAGCTTGGCCTCTGCGGATGGCAATGGATACATCCGGCTGGAGGTGAGCAGTCCAAAAGCCATCCTGACCCTGCTGCAGTGCTCTTAGTTTGTCATTATTCCAGTTGTAATGGGAGGGTCAGCCTGGGGAAGAGAAGATTGCAGACCTTAGAGCTACCTTCCAGTACCTGAAGGGAGACTTCAGGAAGGCTGCAGAGCAACTATCCCTGAGGGTGTCTAGAGACAGGACAATGAGGGTGAACGGTTTGAAGCTGAGGGAGAGCAGAGTTAGGCTGGATCTTCAGCACCACTGTGGTGAGACTCTGGAATAGGTTACCCAGGGAGGTTGTGGATGCCTCCTCCATGGAAGTGTTCAAGGCCAGATTGGATGACGCCTTGGGCAACCAAGCCCGGTTGAGAGGTGTCCCTACCTGTGGCAGGAAGGTTGGAGTAAATCATAGAATCAACCAGGTTGGAAGAGACCTCCAAGCTCATCCAGTCCAACCTAGCACCCAGCCCTAACCAATCAACCAGATCATGGCACTAAGTGCCCCAGCCAGGCTTTGCCTGAACACCTCCAGCCACGGCCACTCCACCACCTCCCTGGGCAGCCCATTCCAATGCCAATCACTCTCTCTGGCAAGATCTTCCTCCTAACATCCAGACGATACCTCCCGGGGAACAACTCGAGACTGTGTCCCCTTGTTTTGTTGCTGGTTGCCTGGCAGAAGAGCCCAACCCCACCTGGCTACAACCTTTCTGAGGTTCCTTCCAACCTAAGCCATTCTGTGATTCTATGGTGACTTAGAGGTAGACATCAGCCGAGAGAAGACTGATAGAAAGGTTCATAAGGATCAGAAGTGGCCTGTAAGGAAGAGAGTTGATAATTGCTGGACCTGTATTTTCTTGTGGTCATTTTTATCTGGGAATGAAACACTTAGAGAGAGGAATGCCATTTGCAGTGTTAATATGTGAAGGATTATGCAAAATTAATGATCTGCATTAATTTTGATGTCCAGGCCATGATTGACAGTAACTATCAAAACTGTTTGTTAACAATAAAACTCACCAGAAAACTCAGTCACAGGTTCAAAAACTCACAGGCTGGAAATTTATACCTGCAGGGCAAAACTCAAGCACTTGTTTCTTAAAGTGGCTAACACAAATATTCTACTGGAAGAGGCTTTTAGGTATTTAGTCACCAAATTATAAATCAGAGAGTACCCAAAGCGTGTGGAACTCTGTCTGATTGGCCACTGAGACTTGATTCTTCCCAGGCTTCTGGGGAAAGGAGGCAGACAATCTCTGACCTTGTCTCTTGGCTCCTCTGGACGATCTGTGTATCTCCAGGACTTGTGATCTCAGCAGGAAGACTTTCAGGGGCAGGCAGGTTGTCTTGAGGTGTGCACGGTCTCAGCACAGTGTCACACTGGGGGCTATGCAGGTCGACCACATGCAGGCATTTGGAGCCTGTTCCTGGTAAGCTCTGCAGGCATATTCAGAATGCAAAATGAGACAGCAGCAGCCCTGTGCTACCTGTTTATCCCTTTTATCAGTATCTAGCCTGCGACTAGTGGGGCATTGGACATGGATTGGCCAATTGGAATGGCACATTGCCAGGCCTCACAATATCAGGCAAAGCCAGGGCTTTTGCCCTCCCCTCCCAAGGTTGCTTCCCCAGCACAGGAGGAGCAGGGGAACAGGGAAACATGTCTGGGCATGGATAAGCCCATGTCTGCCCCATCAAGCCTACCACCACATGATGCTCAGGTCCGTTTCTTCAGAAGGGACGTTTTTAACAACATTCAGAAGTACCTTTCTGCTATTAAAGATCTTTGTCATCTTCCTCTAGGTGGTTGAGGGCTGCTTTAGCGTTAACTTCAGCTTGGGGGACAAAAATCACTCTCTGAGAATGAGGACATTGCGGATAAACAACGGCCAGTGGGTCCTGCTGACCATGGAGCGCTACAACAACGAGTTTACCCTGCGTGTTAATAGCGGGGGAGGCGATCGAGAAGTGACCTCTGTCCTGGGGATCAACAGATGGTTTGAAATGGATTGGGCAAGCATTGTGCTGGGAAACCGCCTTCCCAACCATTCAGAGAGCGATTTCCAAGGTGAGTGATACCGTGGGCTCCTGAAAGGAGGGAATTCAAGCCTAAAAGTGGTATTTTTTAGCTTATTGGAGAGTCATATATCCTGTTAAGAATTCTCATGGAGATTATACCTGCCTGAACATGAGCTAGCAGTGTGCCCAGGTGGCCAAGAGAGCCAGTGGCATCCTGGCCTGCATCAGGAATGGTGTGGTCAGCAGGAGCAGGGAGGTCATTCTGCCCCTGTACTCTGCACTGGTTAGATCACACCTTGAGTGCTGTGTTCAGTTCTGGGCCCCCCAGTTTAGGAGGGACATTGAGATGCTTGAGCGTGTCCAGAGAAGGGCAACGAGGCTGGGGAGAGGCCTTGAGCACAGCCCTACGAGGAGAGGCTGAGGGAGCTGGGATTGGTTAGCCTGGAGAAGAGGAGGCTCAGGGGAGACCTTATTGCTGTCTACAGCTACCTGAGGGGAGGTTGTGGCCAGGAGGAGGTTGCTCTCTTCTCTCAGGTGGCCAGCACCAGAACGAGAGGACACAGCCTCAGGCTGTGCCAGGGGAGATTTAGGCTGGAGGTGAGGAGAAAGTTCTTCCCTGAGAGAGTCATTGGACACTGGAATGGGCTGCCCGGGGAGGTGGTGGAGTCGCCGTCCCTGGAGCTGTTCAAGGCAGGACTGGACGTGGCACTTGGTGCCATGGTCTGGCCTTGAGCTCTGTGGTGAAGGGTTGGACTTGATGATCTGTGAGGTCTCTTCCAACCCTGGTGATACTGTGATACTGTGATACTATGCCCGAGAAATGCCATCTCCTCTACTAGGGAACTCAGACCCCATGTTCAGCTCTCTATTTGCCATTGTATCTGGTTCTAATCAGGACGTAGGTATTACAAAGCAGCACTTTGACATTGTACTTTCCATGCCAACGGCTCCAAGCAAAGAACTTCTGCTAGGTTATTTATTCTTTTATTGCTTCAGAAGAGCTTAAGGAACAAATACAACACCTCCTGGTAGGAGGAAGATTAGCAAGGCAATTCATGGTACACTCTCCATCTCCTTGAGTGAGGTCCTGGCACTCTGAGATGGTGGCTCAGCAAGAAGATAGCTTTTTCCATTTGCCTGCAGCTAATTCAGCCTCACTTTTAAGATGATGTTTTAAATCTACATTAATTTAGTGGAGGTTTTCTGGTTCATAGCACTATTCTGTTCAATCATTGTGCTGGTACAATCAAGCTGTCCTGAAGAAGTATTGCTCAGAGCACATAAACATATGTCCTGTAGCAGTTCACAGGCCCACAGAATGTCAGGAGTTGGAAGGGACCTAAAGAGATCATGGAAAGGTTCTATGGATAATATCTAGATCTAGTAATAACAGGCAAAATAGATAAACATTGATTGAACTGGAGGAGAAGATTCCTGCAGTCAAATGCTGCTTGCAGTCAAGCTACTGCTTGCCTGCTGGATGGACCCAAGGAGCTCTTTCTGCTTATGGCAGAAGGCAATGGAGAATTACTAAGAGGCATTTAAGCATTTACTCACAAATTAGTATTACTTGACTCATGGGGGCTAGCCACAGGCCCAGACAGTGCCCAAATGCTTTCAGGGAACTCTGTCTTGTTGGCTGTTGAGACTTGATTCTTCCCATGCTTCTGGGGGAAGGAGGCAGACAATCTCTGACCTTGTCTCCTGGCTCTTCTGGATGATCTGTGTAGGACTTCCAGCCTTAGCAGGAGACTTTCAGGTGTCTTGCAATGTGCAGTCTCAGCACAACGTCACACTGGCCATGCAGGCCAATTGTGTGGAGGCATCACAGGCTCACAGGATGTTAGGGGTTGGAAGGGACCCATGGAGATCATCCAGTCCAACCCCCCTGCCAGAGCAGGACAATACTGTCTAACAGAGAGCACAGAGGAACACATCCAGACAGGGCTTGAAAGTCTCCAGAGAGGGAGACTCCACAACCTCTCTGGGGAGCCTGTTCCAGTGCTCTGTGACCCTTGCAGTAAAGAAGTTCCCTCTTGTGTTGAGGTAGAACCTCCTGTGCTGCAGCTTCCATCTGTGAGAAACAAACTCACTCTCAAATGTTAAGCATGAGAGGTTTATTATGAAATAAAGGCAAACAGCTCTGGGTGCATAACACATAACAACATTGCTAGAGGCACACCCTAACAACAGGTGGCAATGCTTATACAGGACAAGGACTAGATAACACTGTATTAGCTTGATGCATATTCATGAATATTCTTTTACATGTTTGTTTGTTTTAAAGCACTACCCTAACCCACTTAGCCCCCTCCCCTTAGTCCTTTCAATGAAAACCATAGCTGCTCTTCTTTACAAGGTGAACTTGCCCTCTTGTGTTTTCTTTGAATGGCAATCAGAGAGGGCCCCTGGATCCTGCAGCACTGTTAGCTTCATTTCTGGACACCCTGGCAAGTCCTAACATCTCTGGCTCTCTTGTTATTTTACTGGTTAAGTCCTATGACTACTTTATTGTGTGAAAGCCAGATCTCCATGTGTCACACACCCATTGCTCCCTGTCCTATTCCAAGGAGCAAGTGGGCAGAGCCTGTCCCCCTCTCCTGACCCACAGCCCTCAGAAGATTATAAGCATTGATTAAATCCCCTTTCAGTCTTCTCTTCTTCAGACTAAACAGCCCCAGTCTCCTCAGCCTCTCCTCATCAGGCAGTGATCCAGAATCCTCATCATCCTCGTAGCCCTCCACTGGACCCTCTCCAGCAGATCCCTGTCCCTCTTCAACTGGGGAGCCCAAAACTGAAGGCAGTACTGAAGATGAGATTTCACCAGGGCAGAGTAGAGAGGGTGGAGAACCTGCCTGGATCTGCTGGACACACTCTTCCCAATACACCCCAGGATGCCATTGGCCTTTTTGGCCAGCAGGGCACATTGCTGTGCCATGGATGTTCTCCCCCAGCACTCCCAGCTCCCTCTCCACAGGGCTGCTCTCCAGCAGTCACCTCCCAGCCTGGACTGGTGCAGTTTGTTATTCCTCCCCAGGTGCAGGACTCTGCACTTGTCCTTCTTGAACCTCATTTGGTTCCTCTGTGCCCAGCTCTCAGTCTCTCCAGGTCTCTCTGGATGGCAGCACAGCCTGCAGCTGTCTCAGCCAAGCCTCCCAGCTTGGTGTCATCAGCAGACTTGCTGAGCAGACTCTGTCTATCTGTCTGTCTGCCATAGACTCATAGAATCAACCAGGTTGGAAGAGACCTCCAAGCTCATCCAGACCCCCCTATCACCCAGCCCTATCCAGTCAACTAGACCATGGTACTAAGTGCCTCATCCAGTCAGTGCCCTCATCAATGTCATTGATGAAGACGTTGAACAGGACCAGACCCAGCACTGATCTCTGGGGGACTCAACTGGTTACAACTCTCCAGCTGGACCTGGCACCATTGATCACCACTCTTTAAACTCTGTCTTGTAACCAGTTCCTAACCCCCTTCACTGCCTGCTCTTCCACCCCACACTTCCTGAGCTTGCTCACTAGGATGTCCTGAGAGCAGTTCTTCTAAAAGAAAGCAGCATAAGGAACATTTAATAAACAAAGCTTCAAGTTTTGTACAGTGTTGCAAAACTCGAGGTGGGGAGGTTGCTAACTTGCTGTCTTTCTCTGTACCCTCCCCTGCTTTGCTGCAGGCTGCATGCGTGATGTCCAGCTGAACGGGCAGCCGCTCCTGGTGGAAGGCAGAAGCACAGAGTTTGGCCTGATTCTGCGGCGCCAAGGTGTCACCATGGGCTGTCACTCCAGCGCCTGCAGCAGCCAGCCCTGTTACAGCCCTTTCCTTTGCGTAGACCTCTGGAGAAAATACGAATGCCGGTACACAAAGCTTTGCTTTTCATCCAGGGGTGGGTGGGAAACGCATTCTTGCCACCTCATTTCAGGCAACTTGCTTCTAACAGTGTGTGATGATTTGGGCTCTTACCCGCCCCCCCACACTTGTAGGTACCCAGCTAACTCAGACGGACCCTGGGAATATAGATGAAGCAATTTATTTACAGCTAGCAGGATTTACAAGCAGCTATTTACAATCTATACAGTTATATACAATTATATACAGAAATATACAAAGGATAAACAATACAGAAGCACAACTCCCCTCCCAGAAACCTGAGTCCCCAGGAGGGGCTCTCAAACCACCCCAACACCTTCCCCTGGCCCTCTCAACCTTACCCCAGTTCTCAGGAAGAAGAGAGGTGCAGCCAAGAGGTTAGGGAGCAAGGTTAGTGGGAGCAAGGTTAATGAGATGTGACCAGGTCTGAAGGCAAAGGCAGAAGGGAAGACAAAATGGAGAAAGTTTACTTCTTCTTCCCAGAGTTCTCAGCGTAACTGTGAGAGAAGGAGACACCATGTTTTTAATTCCACTGCCTGTTATCAAGTTCTTTTACCAAAACATTCCAGCTTGCTTCTAACTAGCACACAGTGAAACTCCCTGCTGCTGCTTGCCATGGACAAAGCTTTCTTTATGTCTCATCTGCCATCCTGGACAAAAGTTGCCTTTTCCTGCAAGTCTGGTAGTATGGAACCTATTTACTACACTGTTTTATTTCTCCCATGGTGAGACAATCACAAGCTAGTGAGGAACTCTTCACAGAGAGAGTGATTTCCCATTGGAATGGGCTGCCCAGGGAGGTGGTGGAGGCACCATCCCTGGGGGTGTTCAAGAAAAGACTGGATGAGGCACTTAGTGCCATGGTCTGGTTGACTGGCTAGGGCTGGGTGCTAGGTTGGACTGGATGAGCTTGGAGGTCTCTTCCAACCTGGTTGATTCTATGAAAAAACTCTCTATGAAACTCTATGAATTGAAATGCCCTTTGATAAAAGGTGGATTGCAAAAGCTTTGGTGTGTCCTTCTCCGTGTGAAAATATCTTTGTTTCTATATGGCACATTTATATTGTGTCTATATATTTGTAACATCCATCTTCTCTCTGCTGTGTATGTTTGCATAGCTTTTCTGTCAAGAAGTTGGAAAGAATCATTGGGACTTTCAAAACTAGGCTGTCATAAAACTGCATTCTAAAATAGGCTGTCCAGGCTCAGAACCAAAGTCTGCCTGCTGATGTCCTACACAGTTCCTTGGAGGAAATGCACTCTTGATATATCAAAACATGCAAATCAAAATACAGGCATCCCTCTTAAACCTCCCCCTCCCCAAAAGCATACAAGCAGGACTGAGAGAAGGAGCCACTTGAATTCCTTCAGCTCAGCCAAAATACAGCACTTCTGTCCAGTTATCTAACAGAAGAAATCACTTGCTCTCTGCAGCCCTCAAAGCCAAGCTGGGTCACTCTTGGGCAGGCTGCAGAGGTGGCCCCAAACCAACCTCAGGAAGTTCAATAAAGCCAAGTGCAAGGTCCTACACCTGGGTCAGGGCAATCCCAAGCACAGATCCATACTGATTGAGCAGAGGCCTAAGAGCAGGCTGGAGGAGAAGGACTTGGCGATATCAGCTGATGTAAAACTCAACATGGGCCAGCACTGGTCACTGGCAGCCCAGCAGGCAGATGTGTGCTGGCTGCATACAGAACAGGGAGAGCAGCAGCACAGGGAGGGGATTCTGCTGCTTTTCCCTGCTCTGCTGAGACCACACCTGCAGCACCACCTCCAGTTTCGGTGCCCCCAGCATAAGAGGGACATGGAGCTGCTGGAGCAGGTCCAGAAAAGATCCACCAAAATGATCAGAGGGCTGGAGAACCTCCCCTATGGGGACAGACTGAGTGTATAGGGTTAACACTCCAGGGGGAGTAACCCTGAACCTGACCCTAGGTGGTCTTGACCCTCCCCAGGGGTGGGTCTGAACACCACCAGGTGATGGTTAGCCCACTCCCCCTTCCTGTCCAAGATCCATAAAAGCAGGAGGACTGCCTGTCTCTTTCTCTCTGCACCTCTCTGCACTTCACTTCCCTGCACTTCCTGCTCTCTGCATACCAGCATTACCATCTGTTCCTGGTTTCTCTTTTGTTTTACCATGTGGCCATCACCCACGAGGTGGACAAAGCCATCACCATCAAAATAGGGCTGTATTTATAACTTTTGAATTTGCTTTTCCCTTCCCTATACCTTTTGTAACTTCCCTACCTCAGATACCCTTTTAAGTTATTGTTAAACTTTTCTTTTTAACTTCCAAATCGAGGGAGATTTCATTTATTTGGATGTGCTTACTTCTCTCTCTCTCTCTCTGTCTCCACCTAATCCCTTTCCTTTGGGAAAGAAGGGGAAGAGGGAAGGGCACTTTATAAAATAGTTATTGGTTCTATCAAGTTTATCTGAGCCTCTGGAAATTTAAATTAGAACCAAGACACTGAGAAAGTTGAGGCTGTTCAACCCAGAGAAGAGAAGGCTCCAGGGAGACCTTAGGGCAGCCTTCCAGTACCTGAAGGGGGCTACAAGATGCTTTCCTTGCCTAAAAGATTTCTTCTTTTGTTATTCAGGTGTCCAGCTGGGAAAGTAGAAGTGACTGACAACCTCACAGGGCTTAGGCACTGTACCTCATCACCTTGTGGGCACTGGACCTGTAGAAATGGGGGTACCTGTGTGGCTCAATCCCAAGACAAGACAATCTGCCAGTGCCCTGAAGGTTACAGAGGCAGATGGTGTGAAATAAGCCAGGTGAAGGCTGCAAGACCTGTTGGACTCAGCTCTGGCTCTATTCTGGCAATTAGCATGTGCCTCCTTGTCTTCCTAGGTAGGAAAACCAGTACCTTTTGTCTTTCTTTCATACCTTGCTGCATTGAATCAAGTCTGCTTTACCTTTGGATGTTGTGATCAGTGTTCCACTTTTTCTGGAGATCACCAGCTGGGAGTTCATTTGAGGATGCTTAAGGGATAGACATCAGCACATAGTTACAGTTCACTTGCTTTGTGGCCAGTTCTAGCAGTTCCAGAACTTCTGTCTTTTAGAATCACTTTTCTTCAATCCTTCTTAAGTAAGAGCTTTCCATCTCTGTGTGCAAATCTTTGTGCAGCCACACCCATCTGAAAATCCCACCTGCCCTGAACCCTCACATTTGTAATAGTAGGACCTTTACCATGAGTGTGGTGGAACACTGGAAAGGGAGATGGCTGAAGCCCCAGCCCTAGAGATATTCAAAGTGAGACTCGACAGGGCTCTGGGCAAGCTGACCTAGCTGAGGATGCCCTGCTGACTGCAGAGGGGATTGGATTGGATGACCTTTGGAGGACCCTTCCAACCTTGACCATTCTATGACTCTATGACTTAACAGCTAGTACCTGCTGTTCACATATTGGGAAGGAAGATATCTTCCTCTAGACATTTCTGACCTTAACAGGCAAGCCTCATTAAGAGTGTAGGGCAGAAAGAGGTGTCCACAGTGTGCCCAGTTTCAGGCACACTTTGGTTGAGAAGTTAATAACACCATGGGATCGTGCACACACATCTCAGAATAGCAAAGACTCTGCGATTTCTTTACGCTTGTAACCTTCATTAAAACAGTGTTTTACTTACTTTGGGTGTCTTATTTACTCAGGATTGGTGAAAGGCCAGAGATTGGCCAAAATGCCTTCTATTTAAATGGATTCCTTTAGGTAAGTAAAATACCCTTTTAATGAAGTTTGTGAAGTAATAGCCATAGCTGATTCTTTACATTGCTGAATAGAAGTTGTTTGCTATATTAACTTGTTTCTTACCTGGGAATGTGGTTGTCAAATTAAGAGCTAATTGAATGTCTCAGCAGTCATATAAGCATTTGTTTGTCATGCATGGTTCTTTGTCACCTCATATAACAGTGATGTGTCTTTGCTTCTTCCAGCACTCTTGGTCTCTTACACGGTGTGGAGTCAGTGGGGAAGCTCAGGGTTTCGGAAAGGAGGAATTTACCACATTCCTGAAGAACATGAAAGCTGGGAGGATGTCAGAGAAAATGTCTTTAATTATAATGAAGAAGGAGGTGGAGAACGTGACCAGGTATGGTGCAGCTTCAGTGTGGTCTTTGAAAATCCATCTTCTTCTCACCTTCCTTTCCTAGACCTTTATTTAATGGCTTGTCCTTATCCAATTGGCTTTTCTGGAGTACTCTTGAGTAGGAGGCTTCTATTTCAACTCAGTCTATACCTTTCTTGATGCTGCTCATCTGTAGACACCCATGAGGGGACTACTCTGGACACAACACTTTTGATTTAGCTGAGGAGAGGTATGGATGTCCCCTCCATGACCAGGCTGGATGAGGCTTTGAGCAACGTGGTCTAGTGGAAGGTGTCACTGCCCATGGCAGGGGGGGTTAAAACCAGATGATCTTGGAGGTCCCTTCCAACCCAAACCGTTCTATGAATTGTTCCATGAATCTATGAAGAGTATCATTATGCAAATGGTCAGAATGACCAGAATGGTATGATCAGAACTTAGCTCTCTGAACTGTGCCCTCTCTTCAGCTTGTGGAGAACTCACAGAATCCAGTTTTGTGCTGCACTGAGTTTCAGAACTGGGTTGTTGGGGTTTTTTTAACCTGTTCCTTTTTGTGTTGTTTCTCTTTGATGTTTGCACTGGTCTGTCTTGTTGTGTTTTTCTTTTGCCCTCCCCCCAGAATGCTTATGACATAGATGAACTCAAGAAACCTCTCCATACCATTCCCCACTTCTCCTCAAGTGCAGCTGCTCCACACTCCAGGACACCCACTGGCTCAAAAAGAGACTCGTTTCCAACACATGCACATCAAAACCGATCAACATCAGCTGTTGCCAGCACCCTAAACTTAGAGGAATATGTGTCTCAAATCATTCAGGATGCAGATAACAACCTACAGAGTCTTCCAGCTGACACTATTAGATTTTACTGCTTAGAAGGGCAATGCTCTCCAGCAGGGAGCCTTAGTTCCTTAGACTCCATTAGTGGTGATGAAGATCTCAATTACGATTGCCTCCAAGAGTGGGGGTCAAAGTTTGACAAGCTTAAAGAACTCTACAAGGTCTCAAATGAACATTTGGAGCCGGACTAAAGGAACTTGACACATGGACACTACTTTTAAGAATGCCCTTTTGTTTTTTTTTAACTATATCTAAGCTACATCAAGTACCTTACTTGATGCAAGCTCTTAGTTCCAGTAGTGTGATGTTCTCACTGTTCCCAGGAGTGATAATCTGAATCATCTTCTGAATCATCTTTTTGCATTCACTGTACAAACATTCGTTTCATGGTAGAAGTACAAGAGGCTTTTAAAGCATGGATCTTCTGGAAAACTTTGGGATGTAGGATCTGTATAGAATAGCTCTATCCTATGCCTTTTTATTTCTGTAGACCACAGTGACTTACTAGAATTATCCTGGATGCAAGAACTTGAATTGTTTTCTCTCTAGCATGAATATTAATCCCACCAGGCAGGTGGGATTGTAGGCTGTGAAATAATTACTGCAAATGTTAAGTATAAAACACTTTGAATTTCTAGTTTTCTTGTCAGCTTTTGTCTTGACATCACACAGACACCATCTCACTCACTATTATGGGCTGCCAGGTAAGGCTTCCTCTGTTTCACTCTAATGACCTGTAAAGAAAGGAAAAGACTAGAAACATCCTGGCTGTGAATAGCACTTTGCTGCTGTGACAATTTTATGCTCTTAGAAGCAGTTTTAAGACCTGGGGAAAGCTTCTTTTCAGTAAGCTTTAATTCCTAACTTTGCTTTTCACATGCAACCCTTCTTCACTGGAACAGGCTGCCCAGGGAGGTTGTGGAGTCTCCTTCTCTGGAGACTTCTAACACCTGCCTGGATGCGTTCCTGTGCGAACTACCCTGGGTGATCCTGCCTTGGCAGGGAGGTTAGATTCAATGATCTCTGGATGTCCCTTCCAACCTTTAAGGTTCTGTGATTTTGTGATTCAAAGTCTGCAGCTGGAAAACAGAAGAGTTGCTAGCAGCTACAGAAAGAAGTTAGAAGGGCATCCAGGCCAACGCTGGAGCTGAATCAGGACTAGTCTGAGAAGAGCAATGAGGTCAGTGTGGGGTTTGGAGGTGGTCATACAGGGAGCTGCTGAAGGAGCTGGGGCTGTTTAGAAGAGAAGGCTGAGGGAAGACCTCATTGCTCTCTACAACTCCCTAAAAGGAGGTTGCACTGAGGCTGGCGTTGGTCTTTCTCCCAAGTAACCAGCAATAGGATGAGAGGAAATGGATTTAGGTTGTGCCAGGGGAGCTTTAGATTGGGCATTGGGAAAGACTCCCTTACTGGGAGAGTGGTGAGGTGTTGGAACAGGCTGCCCAGGGTGCAGTCACCATTCATGGAAGTCTTGAAGAAGCTGTAGATGTGGTGCTTCAGCACATGTTTTAGTGATCATGGTAGTTGGGTTACAGTTGAACTTGATCCTAAAAGTCTTTTCCACCCTTAGTGGTTCCTTGATTCTATGGCTGCAAAAGTTGGGATCCTCAAAGCAGAAGGCATGGGAAATCTACTCTGTGTCCCTTTGCTTCCTCCTACTTGCACTCCTCCCCACAAAAGACTGTGGTTTGAGCACAGAAAGGGAGTCAAGAGCTTCTGAAATCTAACACTGACTTGATCATCTACTTCTGTGACCTTGGGCAGATCACCTTTTTCTTTCCCTTTCTCTTACCTCTATGAAAAGGTAGCCCTGAGTGGCCAATGTGAGGTTGTTAAGAGTGCTCGAAAGCTCTGAAGTGCTAAGTTGATTTGTTTTTAGTGTTTTCTACTCAGTGTTTCTTAATTACCAGTACAACATAATCCAAGTCTTGACACTTCATTTGATTGAGAAATACTGCTTTAAAATCAGATCTTTCTTCACTAGCCATCACTCTACTTAGCATAAAAAAACCCCTGCAAAATAGTTTTGTAACTAGAAGGAAGATTTGGATACTTTTTAAACAAATATACTTTACACTGAAGAATGACTGAACAAAACCACCCTGTGAACCAAATAAACATTCTGCATTCGTTCCATAAAATGATCATGAAGCAGTAAAAGTTATTGTGAGAGTCAACCAGCAATATTTATCAGAGAGATTTGGAGCAAAGAGTCAGTCTGAGTGTTACAAAGGGGAAATTAATTAATGTGAGATGATATTTCCCCCCCCCCCAAATTAATATTGTTTATTAATTTTGATATTCAGAACTTTTGCCACTTCTTGACCACTAATTTTAATAGTATTTAGGTTCTTACATAGTCATGGAAAGGTTCTATGGATAATATCTAGATCTAGTAATAACAGGCAAAATAGATAAACATTGATTGAACTGGAGGAGAAGATTCCTGCAGTCAAATACTGCTTGCAGTCAAGGTACTGCTTGCCTGCTAGATGGACCCAAGGAGCTCTTTCTGCTTATGGCAGAAGGCAATGGAGAATTACTAAGAGGTTTTAAGCATTTACTCACAAATTAGTATTACTTGACTCATGGGGGCTAGCCACAGGCCCAGACAGTGCCCAAATGCTTTCAGGGAACTCTGTCTTGTTGGCTGTTGAGACTTGATTCTTCCCATGCTTCTGGGGGAAGGAGGCAGACAATCTCTGACCTTGTCTCCTGGCTCCTCTGGATGATCTGTGTAGGACTTCCAGCCTTAGCAGGAGACTTTCAGGTGTCTTGCAATGTGCAGTCTCAGCACAACGTCACACTGGCCATGCAGGCCAATTGTGTGGAGGCATCACAGGCTCACAGGATGTTAGGGGTTGGAAGGGACCCATGGAGATCATCCAGTCCAACCCCCCTGCCAGAGCAGGACAATACTATCTAACAGAGAGCACAGAGGAACACATCCAGTCAGGCCTTAAAAGTCTCTAGAGAGGGAGACTCTATAACCTCTCTGGGGAGCCTGTTCCAGTGCTCTGTGTCCCTTACAGTAAAGAAGTTCCCTCTTGTGTTGAGGCAGAACCTCTTTTGCTGCAACTCACACCTATTGCTCCTTGTCCTGTCAATGAGCACCCAGAGCCTGTTCCTGGTAAACTCACAACAGTGGAGTTTCCAGGCAAACAGTAAGGCAGCAGGCATCACCAGAGCACTGCAGAAAGCACACTGTGTTTACCTGTGTATCTCTTTTTATCACCAAGGGCTGAGATTAATTGCCCTTTAAACACAGAATAGCCAATCAGAATGGCAGTTAGCCAAACTACCATAATAGGCAAAGTCACAGGCTTGCTTTACCCAAATTTGGGAACAGCACAGGCCTTGCACAAGGCAGGCACAAGCTAAGTGTGTGTACCTTGTTTACTAAAGAATCATAGAATCAAGCAGGTTGGAAGAGACCTCCAAGATCATCCAGTCCAACCTATCCCCCAGCCCTAGCCAGTCAACCAGACCATGGCACTAAGTGCCTCATCCAGGCTTTGCTTGAACACCTCCAGGGATAGCAACTCCACCACCTCCCTGGGCAGCCCATTCCAATGGGAAATCACTCTCCCTGTGAAGAGCTTCCTCCTAAGATCCAGCCTAGACCTCCCCCGGCACAACTTGAGACTGTGTCCCCTTGTTCTGTTGCTGCTTGCCTGGCAGAAGAGGCCACCCCCCACTCACAGAAAACAAGAAAGAGGACAGTTCTGTCTCCCTCTCCCAGGATGTTTATTGGGTCACTGTCACTATCTGTCTGCATAGTTAGATGGACTGAGACTGGGAAAGGGCCACACCAGGCACTAGTCTGCTGGAGCATCCCCAGCTTTGCTTGCTGCAGGAGCTGTGGCTGTTGCCTGCAGGAGAGAGAGAGGCCTTGAGCACAGCCCTACGAGGAGAGGCTGAGGGAGCTGGGATTGGTTAGCCTGGAGAAGAGGAGGCTCAGGGGAGACCTTATTGCTGTCTACAGCTACCTGAGGGGAAGTTGCTCTCTTCTCTCAGGTGGCCAGCACCAGAACAAGAGGACACAGCCTCAGGCTGCACCAGGGGAGATTTAGGCTGGAGGTGAGGAGAAAGTTCTTCCCTGAGAGAGTCATTGGACACTGGAATGGGCTGCCCGGGGAGGTGGTGGAGTCGCCGTCCCTGGGGCACTTCAAGGCAGGACTGGACGTGGCACTTGGTGCCATGGTCTGGCCTTGAGCTCTGTGGTAAAGGGTTGGACTTGATGATCTGTGAGGTCTCTTCCAACCTTGGTGATACTGTGATACTGTGAGAGCAAAGCCAGACTTATTGCTTACAGCAGTGACCGGGGCAAAAGAGATTTGCATTGGGTCTGTAGTGTGCATCTACACCAAAAACTTGCTGTGCAGCCTTTGTGAACCCTTCTTGGTGAAACATTTGAGAAATTCAGTCAAATGACTAAAATAGTTAAAAGCTTCTGCTAGTCACCCTCCTTCTCTCCCGGGCATCGGCACCTTAGCGACAAGGATGTCTGCAAAGCTTTCTGATGCGGTGCTTAGGAGATACAGTTGAAGGTGAATCGTGCAGAGTAGGCTTATAGGTTGGACTTGATGATCCTGCCTTTCTTCATAGATCGAGTTCTTAAGTTCTTTGCCTTTTCATGAGGCACTAAGGTGTGTGTGTGTGTGTGGGCAGCAAGAGAGTGCAGGTTTAGCCGTTTTACGCCGAGGCTGGACTGCAGGAGCCTGCTCCAGCCACTGCAGAGGCCAAGCTCTGAGCACTCCCTCTTTGCTCCGTTCTCCAGCTAGCTGCAAGTCGCTACAAATATACAATATCATTTACTGTTAGTAAGCAGCAGCAAGGGAAGGGAAGTGGGGAGAGGTAAGGCAAGTGGGGAGAGGTAAGGGAAGGGAAGGGAAGGTTTACGAGCCTGCAGGGTGAGGATGAGTGGCAGAAGCCACCTCGGCAGCTGGGGCTGGGTCTCAGCGCAAAACCGCGCAGCGCGGACACGGCCTCGATGGGGCCACAAGCAGGGCAGGCAGCGCTGGCGCCGAGGAGCCCAGCCCACGCTCGTCTCTCCCGCTGAGCTCGCCCCCTGCCGCCGTGCGCTGCCGCAGCCCGCCCCGCCACGGCCCGAGCCTGCGGCGCTCCTCCCCTCCGCTGCCGCCTCTGGGGCGGCGGCCGCGGCCATCTTGCTGCCGCTGCGGCCACCGCGCTGCACGGTGCGACTGGCGCGGGCGCCTGCGGGGCAGGCAGCAGCAGCGGCAGCAGCGATGAGCGCGGAAGCGGCAGACCGAGAAGCCGCCACTTCCAGCCGGCCCTGCACGCCGCCGCAGACCTCCTGGTTCGAGTTCCTGTTGGAGGAGGCGCTGCTGGAGCAGCACCTGCAGAAGCCCTCTCCCGGTGCGTGCGGCGCGGCCTTGCCTTGTTGGCTGCTCCCTTCCCTCGGCTTTGGGCGCAGCCTTGCGTCGCTGCCGGGCCCCGGCGGAGAAACGCTCGCTCGTTTCTCTGCGAGGTCTTTTCCTTGCTGCCGCGGCCTGCAGCTCGGCCGCTGCCTCCGCTTTCCCGGGGCCTGCACCGGCGCCGCTTCCCGTGTGCCCGCTGTGCCGCGTCCGTCCCTCGCTCCTTCCTGCGCTTCTGGCTCTCCTCCTCGGATAGGCGCCGCAGGGTTTTGCTGCCCTGGCGCTGGTGACCGAGACACCTGCCTCAGCGCTGGTAACGCGGTGACCAGCAAGCTCCCGGCCGGAGGCAGGCTGAGCCTTGAGGCGTGGCGATGCAGGGCGCTCTGCAGCCCTCGCCCTGTTCGCTTCGACCCCGGCGGCTCGGTGGTGCGCAGGTTGTGACGGGGGCGGCAAGCCTTGTGGGTGGGTGGGTGGTTAACGCAGACGATGTAATTGACTCGTGTTGCGTTAGCTTTGCCGTTTAATCTCAGTCGTTAACCTTTCTTCCGTGATGGGGGCGTGAGTGTTGTTCGTGGAAGTGCAACAAGCTGTTCATTTTCGAAACGCGAAGCGGCCTCGGTAACAACATGGATACAACTTGCAGCTGGTTTGGCTCCCTTAACATCATGCTAGCGGCAGGAGCTAGAGTTCGAAAGGTTCGGTGCTGAAATGGCTCAGCTTCGGAGGTGAAATGAGTAGCGACCTAGTGTGTTGGGTTATGAGCGCACCGCCGCCTTCTGAAGTGGCTAAGCAGGGAATCGTCCTTTTCAGGACCTGAATTCTACAAGCAGGTGGAGGGAAGAGGAAAACCTGTGGCAGTGTTGCCTCTACAAAAAGTAACTTTAAGTGTAGTCAGGCTGGGGAGGGACTTCTTAGGATATCGGGTAGTGACAGGACTAGGGGGAATGGAGCAAAGGTGGAGGTGGGGAGATTCAGACTGGACATGAGGAGGAAGTTGTTCAGCAGGAGAGTGGTGAGAGGCTGGAATGGGTTCCCCAGGGAGATGGTTGAGGCCCCATGGCTGGAGGTGTTTGAGGCCAGGCTGGCTGAGGCTGTGTGCAGCCTGCTCTAGGGTAGGGTGTCCCTGCCCATGGCAGGGGGGTTGGAACTGGATGATCCTTGTGGTCCCTTCCAACCCTGACTGATTCTGTGCCTTTGTCTTTAGATCTTACACTGCTATTTCACAATTAAAAGTAGTGCTTAATACTGGCTTTATCTTTGGCAAAGCTCAGTGAGCATAATAGTTACAGCTCCAGTGTTTCAAACTGAAAGTATTCAAGAGGTATTGGAGAGCCTGCATCTTAGTGTGAGGAGGAGATTCAGGGGCACTCTCTTGTTTGGAAAGAAATCAAGCCTAAAAGCATCTTCTCAGTGTCTTCAGAAGTACCAGTAATTGCCTGTAAATAGATGTTAGTATGAAGAGGGAAATTACAAGCAGATGTGTATTTTTACAATGACTAACTTGTGATTTCAGTTGGCAGCATTTATTTGGTGTATATGATGGTACTGAAGCATAATTAGTGCTAAATAGCAAAAATAAAACTGTGGGCAAGTGATTACTGTGGGCAATGGTGCCACAGCCAGTTGGCAGCTGGCACTAGTGGTGTTCCCCAAGGATCAGTGCTGGGCCCAGGCCTATTCAATACCTTTATTGATGATCTGGACAAGGGGATTGAGTCCAGCACCAGTAAGTTTGCAGATGACACCAAGCTAGGAGCAGCTGTTGGAGGGTAGGAGAGCCCTGCAGAGGGCCCTGGATAGGCTGGATAGATGGGCAGAGGCCAATGGGATGAGATTGAACAAGGCCAAGTGCAGGATTCTGCACTTTGGCCACAACAACCCCAAGCAGCACTACAGGCTGGGGACTGAGTGGCTGGAAAGCAGCCAGGCAGAAAGGGACCTGGGGGTGCTGATAGATGGTAGGCTGAAGATGAGGCAGCAGTGTGCCCAGGTGGGCAGGAGAGCCAATGGCATCCTGGCCTGTATCAGGAGCAGCGTGGCCAGTAGGACAAGGGAGGTTATTCTGCCCCTGTGCTCAGCACTGGTCAGGCCACACCTTGAGTACTGTGTCCAGTTCTGGGCCCCTCAATTCAAGAGAGATGTTGAGGTGCTGGAAGGTGTCCAGAGAAGGGCAACAAAGCTGGTGGAGGGCCTGGAACACAAACCCTATGAGGAGAGGCTGAGGGAGCTGGGGGTGTGCAGCCTGCAGAAGAGGAGGCTCAGGGCAGAGCTCATTGCTGTCTACAACTACCTGAAGGGAGGTTGCAGCCAGGTGGGGTTGGTCTCTTCTCCCAGGCAAGCAGCAACAGAACAAGGGGACACAGTCTCAGGTTGTGCCAGGGGAAGCATAGGCTGGATGTTAGGAGGAAGTTGCTGGCAGAGAGTGATTGGCATTGGAATGGGCTGCCCAGGGAGGTGGTGGAGGCACTGTCCCTGGAGGTGTTGAAGCAAAGCCTGGCTGGGGCACTTAGTGCCATGGTCTAGTTGACTGGCTAGGGCTGGGTGCTAGGTTGGACTGGATGATCTTAGAGATCTCTTCCAATCTGGTTGACTCTGATTCTAAGTAGATGTGAGAGTTAAGTAAAGATACATTAATGATTTGATGTGAGTGAGTATAAGCAAGGTGCTGTTAAGGGCTAGGCTCTGCCAAGTGACAGCGTCAGCTGTATAAATGACCAGGGATTAAGACCCATGTTCATAGGTGCTTACAAAGAATTTGAAGCTGTGCTTTCTTGCAGATCCCCCACCAGTACAGTTGATCGTCCAGTTCTTGGAACAGGCTTCAAAACCATCAGTGAATGAACAGAACCAAGTCCAGCCACCACCTGATAACAAAAGAAATCGCATTTTGAAACTCCTTGCTCTTAAAGTTGCTGCTCATCTGAGGTGGGATTTGGATGTATTAGAGAAAAGGTCTGTGCCTCTGCATGCTGAAATTACTGAACTTAAGTGCCTTGAGATTTTTATTTTAACTAATGCTTCTGTTTCTGATGGTAGATTCACAGATTGCATCAGGTTGGAAGGGACCCTCAAAGGTCATCTTGGGTGTAACTACTGAAATAAGTCTGATTTAGCCTGTGAGTTAGAAAACAGGTTTGATAAAGGCAATGTTTCTGGGCAAATCAGTATGTGATGTTTTGATGAGGACCAACCTGAAGTCATATCGACTAATTCATTAACCTCATTAATGTTCTTTACAGTGAGGGTGGTGAGACACTGGCACAGCTTGCCCAGAGGCTGTGACTGCTCCCTCCCTGGAGGTGTTCCAGGCCAGGTTGGATGAGGCCTTGAGCGACCTGTTCTAGTGGGAGATGTCCCTGCCTATGGTGGGGGAGTTGGAACTGGATGAGCTTTGAGGTCGCTTCCAACTTAAACCATTCTATGATTCTGTCTTTATAAATATGTAAATTGCAAGGATCAGGTGGACAGGGCCAGGCTCTGCTCAGTGATGTCCAACAATAGGACAAGGGGCACTGGGTGCAAGCTGGAGCACAGGAGGTTCCAAGGGAACAGAAGGAAAAGCTTTTTCGTTGTGAGGATGACAAAGCCCTGGAGCAGGCTGCCCAGAGGGGTTGTGGAGTCTCCTTCTCTGGAGACATTTGAAACCCATTGGATGTGTTCCTGTGTGACTTGCCCCAGGTGATCCTGCTCTGGCAAGGGATTGGACTGGATGATATGATTCTGTAATTTGGCATCTCTATATAGTAGTTCTTGTTCTGATAGCTTATGATGCCTGAGATTAATTAAGAAACACACTTGTGGTTTTTATCACTCATGGTAGTTAAAGTGGAATAAAATAACAGCTTAAGTTGTGTTTTACACAGTGGAATGATCTTCTTCCCTTACCAATGAAAACAAAATTACTGGGCCTCACATATTTTAAACCAACAAACAACTGTTGTTTACTGCTGGTTTGATATAACACAAGAACGACAATCTGTCAACCTGGAATTCTGGCTTTGGTTGCTAAAAGTGTGGTTTCCTTGACTGGTTTTAGTGCTGTTTGCAAAGAATGCAGATTTTTCCACAAGATCAAAGCTACTTAGGCAGTAGCTGATCACTTAAAATTTCCAATAATGTCTAAATTAGTGATTGTGTTAAGTTATTCTTGGTTTGGGGCGATGCAATCTACCCTGCATGCCTTCTCATTTCACGTGGAAGGTTCAGGCCAAGCTGAACATTCCAGAAGCTAGATTACTGCATGAAGTATCTGATTCACTCTCTTTATTTTTATTTTGATAGCTTGTCTGTTCCTGTATTGAACATGCTACTGAATGAACTTCTGTGTATCAGCAAAGTTCCCCCAGGAACTAAACATGTGGATGTAGACTTGTCCAGCTTGCCCCCAACCACTGCAATGGCAATAATACTCTACAACCGATGGTAAAACTCTTTAAGACAATCATCTTAAAATCATGATAGAACAAAGCAATGTTTTCTTCTGCCTGTGTGCTTGTACCTAGAAGGAAAAAGCATTGAAGAGTAATAAAAAATTTGTGAGCTGTAGGTAGGCTCTAATGGAGGAACTGAGTCTGAAAAGCAATTTTATAGCTGGGTTTGTTCCCCCCCCCAAAAAAAAAAAAGTCAAGGTAGTAGTCTGAGATTTCACCTTTCAAAGGTAATTTTTTTTGCTGTCTTCTAGCTTTTCATAGTCATAAGAGCATTTCTGAAAGGATAGATTTTCTCTTGAGCAGAAGTTGCATTCTTAGGACATAATGTATCTGAAATGGTCAACTGATATTATGAAGAGGGCTGTAGTCTGTTTGTTGCTTTTAAGGCTAATACTGCTCTTTCTTTGAATGTTCTCCTCTCTGTAGGGCCATAAGGACAATTGTTCAAAGCAGTTTCCCTGTAAAGCAAGTGAAACCTGGTCCACCTCAGCTGAATGTGTAAGTTACAGGTCTTACAGTTGGATTTTGTGACCACAAATTTAATCTCCAAATGGATTAAGTCGTTTTAATAACATGGAATTGCTTAAAATGGCTACTTGTAGCATGGAAAACTTGATTTATTTTGAGTATCTTCTTATTTTCCAGTCAGGTAAGGTTGGTAATATATGTACCTATCTGTCACTCCACTCTTTCAACATGTTATAATCTCCATGACTTTGTAGCACATGGAAAAGTCCTGGGAGAAAGGGAGGTGGCAGTTTGCCTGGGCAGAATCCATGTTCCCTAGCTTAGAATCATAGAATCAGCCAGGTTGGAAGAGAACTCCAAGCTCAGCCAGTCCAACCTAGCACCCAGCCCTATCCAGTCAACCAGACCATGGCACTAAGTGCCTCAGCCAGTCTTTTCTTGAACACCTTCAGGGACAGGGACTCCACCACCTCTCTGGGCAGCCCATTCCAATGCCAATCACTCTCTCTGCCAACAACTTCCTCCTAACATCCAGCCTAGACCTCCCCTGGCACAGCTTGAGACTGTGTCCCCTTCTTCTGTTGCTGGATGCCTGGCAGAAGAGACCAACCCCACCTGGCTGCAGCCTCCCTTCAGGTAGTTGTAGACAGCAGTGAGGTCACCTCTGAGCCTCCTCTTCTGCAGGCTGCATACCCCCAGCTCCCTCAGCCTCTCCTCACAGGGCTGTGCTCTGGGCCCCTCACCAGCTTCATTGCCCTTCTCTGGACAGACACATTGTAGTATCTCAACATCTCTCTTGAATTGAAGAGCCCAGAACTGGACACATTTCTTTCATCCTGTTTTAATTTACAGCAGTTTGCTTAATGCCATTGTGTTTTTACAGCAGTTTGCTGCATGATGTATCATAACCTGAGACGTAAGGAAGCCTTTTCATTAAGCAATAGTTCATGATTTGAAGTCAGTACTCATTTTGCATTCCAGAAGTCCTGTGGCTCTAGCTGCAGCCTGGGCTATTTCTTTTTCCAGATGCAACCTGGGGTTGATTTGTTGTTTGGGGTTTCTTTTAGCAGAAGCCTGGGTTGGTTTGTTGTTTGGTTGTGTTTTTTTTCAGCTGCAACCTAGGGTTGACATTTTTAGCTGCAACCTGGGATTGATTTGTTGTTTGTTTTTTTTCAGCTGCAACCTGGGGTTGGTTTGTTGCTTGGGGTTTCTTTTAGCTGCAGCCTGGGGTTGGTTTGTTGCTTGGGGTTTCTTTTAACTGCAACCTGGGGTTGGTTTGTTGCTTGGGGTTTCTTTTAGCTGCAACCTGGGGTTGGTTTGTTGCTTGGGGTTTCTTTTAGCTGCAACCTGGGGTTGCTTTGTTGTTTGGAGTTTCTTTTAGATGCAGCCTGGGTTGGTTTGTTTGGTTGTGTTTTTATTTCAGCTGCAATCTAGGGTTAACATTTTTAGCTGCAACCTGGGATTGATTTGTTGTTTATTTTTTTTCAGCTGCAACCTGGGGTTGCTTTGTTGTTTGGGGTTTCTTTTAGATGCAGCCTGGGTTGGTTTGTTTGGTTGTGTTTTTATTTCAGCTGCAATCTAGGGTTGACATTTTTAGCTGCAACCTGGGATTGATTTGTTGTTTGTTTTTTTTCATCTGCAACCTGGGGTTGGTTTGTTGCTTGGGGTTTCTTTCAGCTGCAGCCTGGGGTTGGTTTGTTGCTTGGGGTTTCTTTTAGCTGCAACCTGGGGTTGGTTTGTTGCTTGGGGTTTCTTTTAGCTGCAACCTGGGGTTGGTTTGTTGCTTGGGGTTTCTTTTAGCTGCAACCTGGGGTTGGTTTGTTGCTTGGGGTTTCTTTTAGCTGCAACCTGGGGTTGGTTTGTTGCTTGGAGTTTCTTTTAGCTGCAGCCTGGGGTTGGTTTGTTGCTTGAGGTTTCTTTTAGCTGCAACCTGGGATTGGTTTGTTGCTTGGGGTTTCCTTCAGCTGCAACCTGGGGTTGGTTTGTTGCTTGGGGTTTCTTTTAGCTGCAACCTGGGGTTGGTTTGTTGCTTGGAGTTTCTTTTAGCTGCAACCTGGAGTTGGTTTGTTGCTTGGGGTTTCTTTTAGCTGCAGCCTCTTCTCTGAGGTAACCACCAATAGAACAAGGGGACACAGTCTCAAGTTGTGCCATGGTAGGTATAGGCTGGATATTAGGAGGAAGTTCTTCACAGAGAGAGTGATTGGCATTGGAATGGGCTGCCCAGGGAGGTGGTGGAGTCACTGTCCCTGGAGGTGTCCAAGAAAAGCCTGGATGAGGCACTTAGTGCCATGGTCTAGTTGATTGGACAGGGCTGGGTGCTAGGTTGGCCTGGATGATCTTGGAGGTCTCTTCCAACCTGGTTGGTTCTGTGATTTCCAGAAAGAAAAGGAATTAGATGGAGAGAGAGGAAAGGGTAAAGCAGGCCCAAATAAGTAATCTCACTTCGATTTGGAAGGTAAAAGAAGAAAAAAAAACAATAAATAAAAGGTGTATGAGGTAGGGAAGTTACAAAGATGTAGGGAAGGGAAAAGAAGATACAAACCATGTAAATATACAACCAGATTTGATGGCAATGGTTTTTGTCTGCTTCGTGGTGATGATGGCCATGTGGTAAGACAAAGAACAGCAGGAAACAGGAACGGTGATTCTGGAAAGGAGGGAGAGAGGGGGAGAACAGGAAGTCCTGCTGAATTATGGATCTTTAGACGGGAAGGGGGAGTGGGCTAAACCACAATCACCTGATAGTGTTCAGACCCACCCCAGGGCAGGGATCAAGACCACCTGGAGTCAGGTTCAAGATCACTCCCCCCAGGAAGGTTAACCCTGTAAAGATTAACAATCTGGTTTACATACAAAAGAGCAATGAAAACTTTGTAGGCAACCAAAATGGAAGTTACAATCTCATCCCAAACTACCTTTCCATTCTATAATTCTCTGCTTCAGATAGAGGTCAGTGGTCCTGAATAATGATGCTTTAAAATGTCATTAAAACTCACTATGAATGAATTGGTTTGGTCTGGAACATGAAGTAAAATAACATCAAGGTTTGCTTTACAACTGAAAGCTTCATCTCCTCTCTCTGTTTCCCAGGATGAGCCAAATGCAGCAAGAAAAGGAGCTAACTGAAAATATTTTGAAAGTGGTGAGTCTTTTTTTGCCCCTCTTTTTGATTGAGTTTACATGTAAACAGAAATGGGCAGGAAATGTTGTTGAATTAGGTCCACTGATACTTGCCACAGTTCCACTGTGTGCCTTTTGCATGCTGGTGGTTTTGTGGGATTGAAACATTCTTTTATCAGCCCACCACTGGAGCCATGTGAATAGAGCAAGCCTCTACAAAATCAGTATGTCATCAGTAGTTAAGCTAAATCGTAGGGCAGCAAAATTCAGCATGTAAAACATTGCTTTAGAAGATTTAGTAGCTTAGTGATTTCTCTGTGTAGCTTTCAATAGAATATTAATTGTGCCTAAGGGCTTTCCTTTGACAGACAAGAGGAGGAACAAGCTCTCTACATCCATAAGTACCCTACCTCACTTCCCTTCTTTTGTTCTGTTGAGATTCATCTAATGAATGTTACATTTTCTATGATCTTTTACTTGTTAATACTGCCTGGAGGAGAGAAGGCTTTGAGGAGACCTTATAGTGTATCTGAAGGGGGTCTGCAGGAAGGCTGGGGAGGGACTATGAGGTCTTGTAATGACAGGGCAAGGAGTAGTGAGTTTAAACTGGCAGAGGGGAGATTCAAACTAGATGTTAGGAGGAAGTTCTTTGGAGTGAAGGTGGTGAAACACTGGCACAGGTTGCCCATGGAGGTTGTGGCTGCTCCCTCCCTGGAGGTGTTCAAGGCCAGGTTGGAAGAGGCCTGAGCAACCTGCTCTAGTAGGAGGTGTCTCTGCCTATGGTGGAGGGTTGGAACTAGATGATCTTTGAGGTCCCTTCCAACCTAAACCATTCTATGTGTCCAGTTCTGGGCCCCTCAATTCAAGATGTTGAGTTGCTGGAAGGTGTCCAGAGAAGGGCAACAAAGCTGGTGAAAGGCCTGGAACACAAACCCTATGAGGAGAGGCTGAGGGAGCTGGGGGTGTGCAGCCTGCAGAAGAGGAGGCTCAGAGGTGACCTCATTGCTGTCTACAACTACCTGAAGGGAGGTTGTAGCCAGGTTGGGGTTGGTCTCTTCCGCCAGGCAACCAGCAGCAGACAAAGGGGACACAGTCTCAAGTTGTGCCAGGGGAGGTCTAGGCTGGATGTTAGGAGGAAGTTCTTCACAGAGAGAGTGATTGGCATTGGAATGGGCTGCCCAGGGAGGTGGTGGAGTCCCTGTCCCTGAAGGTGTTCAAGAAAAGACTGGATGAGGCACTTAGTGCCATGGTCTAGATGATTGAATAGGGCTGGGTGCTAGGTTGGACTGGCTGATCTTGGTGGTCTCTTCCAACCTGCTTGATTCTATGATTCTCTGATAAGTGTGTAGCTGCTTGGCCAATGTGCCAGAATTTTGGGGGAAGTCTTGCTGTTTCTGTAGAAGCTGGGTTTGTTCAGCTGTGAAACAACTTAACATTCACAATATGGCTGTTGGCATAACATAATGCTCCAAAAATAGCCAAGAAGGTGTAGATGAAGCAGAAAAAAATGTTTGGTTTAACTGAAGGGGTTTTATGCTTTTGAGTAGCTGAAGCATAAATCAGCATTTTCTTTATTGTACAAGAGATGATCCAAGGGCTGGAGCACCTCTGTTGTGAGGACAGGTTAATGGAGCTGGGGTTATTCAGCATGGAGGAGAGAAGACTCTGGGAAGAACCTTAGAGCTGCCTTCCAATAGCTGAAGGGAGCCTGCAGGAAGTCTGCAGAAGGACTTTTCCTAAGGTTGTCCAGAGACAGGGCAAGGGGGAATGGTTTGAAGCTGAGGGAGAGTGGAGTTAGACTGGATCTTCATAGAGTCATAGAATACCAGGTTGGAAGTGACCTCAAGCATCATCTATTCCAAACTTAGAAGTTTCATCAGTGTGAGGTTGGTGAGACTCTGGAACAGGTTACCCAGGGAGCTTGTGGCTGCCTCCTACCTGTGGACCATAGGATGTTAGGGGTTGGAAGGGACCCAAAGAGATCATCCAGTCCAACCCCTGTGCCAGAGCAGGACAATCCTATCTAACACAGATCACAGAGGAACACATCCAGACAGGCCTTGAAAGTCTTCAGAGAAGGAGACTCCACAGCCTCTCTGGGCAGCCTGTGCCAGTGCTCTGTGACCCTCACAGTAAAGAAGTTCCTCCTTGTGTTGAGGCAGAACCTCTTTTGCTGCAACTTACACCCACTGCTTCTTGTCCTATCCCAGGGAGCAGTGAGCAGAACCTGTCCCCGCCTCCTGGCAGCCCTCAGATACTTCTAAACGTTTATCAAATCCCCTCTTAGTGTTCTCTTTTCCAGACTAAAATGCCTCAGGTCCCTCAGCCTCTCCTCATCAGCCATGCCCTCCTGTCCCCTATTCATCCTCCTAGCCCTCCACTGGACCCTCTCCAGCAGATCCCTGTCCCTCTTCAACTGGGGAACCCAAAACTGAACACAGTATTCAAGATGAGGTCTCCCCAGGGCAGAGTAGAGGGGCAGGAGAACCTGCCTTGATCTGCTGGACACACTCCTCCTAATACACCCCAGGATCCCATTGGCCTTCTTGGCCACCAGGGCACATTGCTGTGCCATGGATGTTCTCCACCAGACCCCCAGGTCCCTCTCCACAGGGCTGCTCTCCAGCAGTCACCTCCCAGCCTGGACTGGTGCAGTTTGTTATCCCTCCCCAGGTGCAGGACTCTGCACTTGTCCTTGTTGAAGCTCATCTGGTTCCTCTGTGCCCAGCTCTCAGTCTGCCCAGGTCTCTCTGGAAGGCAGCACAGCCTGCAGCTGTCTCAGCCAAGCCTCCCAGCTTGGTGTCATCAGCAGACTTGCTGAGCAGACTCTGTCTGTGCCCTCATCAATGTCACTGATGAAGATGTTGAACAGGACTGGCCCCAGCACTGATCCCTGTGGGACACCACTGGTCACAGCTCTCCAGCTGGACCTAGCACCATTGATCACCACCCTCTGAACTCTGTCTGCAACCAGTTCATAACCCACTTCACTGTCTGCTCTTCCACCCCACACTTCCTCAGCTTGCTCACTAAAATGTCAGTGAAAGGATGTTCAAGACCAGGTTGGATGAGGCCTTGAGTAGCCAAATCTAGTTGAGAGGTGTCCCTGCCTGTGGCAGAGGGGTTGAAGTAAATGATCCCTGAGGTCCTTTCCAAGCTTATCCATTCTATGAAATACAGGACCAGATTCTATCTAGCAATAAAGCAGGTGTAAAAGGGCAACTGATTTTACTGCCTTTCTAGTATACTGTTACATTTCTCTTGTTAATTTAAACCCAAAATAAATGAAGGGGTTAATTTTTCTTCTGTGCTTTTGAACTCTTGCAGTTGAAGGAGCAGGCTGCTGATTCAATCCTGGTCCTAGAAGGGGCACTTAAATTAAACAAAGATCTTTATGTTCACACTATAAGAACTCTGGATTTATTGGCCTTGGAGCCTGGTATGGTGAATGGAGAAACAGAGAGTTCCACAGCTGGGCTGAAAATCACTGCAGAGGAGATGCAGTGCCAGGTAGCTTACATTCTGTACTCAAGTTTTTAACTTTTAACTGTTTCTTTATATTTAAAGTGTTAGGTAATATTGCACTGATTGCTGTTACTATTTCATGTATTCTTTAATGCACTGAGAGATTACTGATTTAGTTCTTATGTTATTAGAACTTCTTTCAGCACCATAAATATTGTCACTTCTCCCCATCTCCAGCTTCTCACTGTTCCCTGTCTCTGCAATAAACCATGGCAAGGTCAGCTTATTGCATTGTTCTTTGTGGGGATCCTTCTGCAGTTTGGTGAAGCCTGTGCAGACTTAGCTCACACTGAGGTTGCAGTTAAAGAGGAAACAATTGAAGATGGAACACCTCTGTTCTGAGGATTGGCTGAGGGAGCTGGGGTTAGTCAGCCTGGAGAAGAGAAGACTCCAGGGGGACCTTAGAGCTGCCTTCCAATACCTGAAGGGATCCTACAGGAAGGCTACAGAGGGATGTTTCATGAGGATGTCTAGAGACAAGACTATGGGGAATGGTTTTGGTTTGAAGCTGGGGGAGATGTAGACTGGATCTTTAGAAGAAGTTCTTTAGTCTGAGAGTGATGAGACCCTGGAGGTATTTGTGGCCAGGTTGACTGAGGGCTTCAGCAGTCAAGCCTAGTTCAAAGGCTTCCCTGCCCGCAGCAGGGATGTTGGAGTAGTTGATCTCTGAGGCCCTTTCCAGCCTCAGCCATACTATGAAATACATGGGGAAAGCTATGCAGCATGTCAGTATCTTATATAAACCAAGAATGGTTTAAAGTACAGGTCAATTTTGAGCTCAGATACTCAGTCTTGACTTATAAATAGGCAATAAAATCTGTTTTATCAATGCCATTTGCAGGTTTGCTATGATTTGGGTGCAATCTATTTTCAACAAGGATCTACAAATGCAGCTGTTCATCAGAATGCCAAAGAGAAGTTTTTCAAAACAAAGGAGCTGGTTGCAAAGGTAATGAGTGGCTCATTAATGACATCCTGGGCTGGCTCAGGAGCAGTGTGGCCAGTAGGACAAGGGAGGTTATTCTGCCTCTGTACTCAGCACTGCTCAGGCCACACCTTGAGTGCTGTGTCCAGTTCTGGGCTCATCCATTCAAGAGAGATGTTGAGGTGCTGGAAGGTGTCCAGAGAAGGGCAGCAAAGCTGGTGAGGGGCCTGGAACACAAACCCTGTGAGGAGAGGCTGAGGGAGCTGGGGGTGTGCAGCCTGGAGGAGGCTCAGGGCAGAGCTCATTGCTGTCTACAACTACCTGAAGGGAGGCTGTAGCCAGGTGGGGTTGGTCTCTTCTGCCAGGCAAGCAGCAACAGAACAAGGGGACACAGTCTCAAGCTGTGCCAGGGGAGGTCTAGGCTGGATGTTAGGAGGAAGTTGTTGGCAGAGAGAGTGATTGGCATTGGAATGGGCTGCCCAGGGAGGTGGTGGAGTCGCCATGCCTGGAGGTGTTGAAGCCAAGCCTGGCTGGGACACTTAGTGCCATGGTCTAGATGATTGGACAGGGCTGGGTGCTAGGTTGGACTGGATGATCTTGAAGGTCTCTTCCAACCTGGTTGATTCTACGATCAGCATCTGTGTGCAACTCTGCTAGAAATACCACTCTGAATTATTGCTCCCCTCTTTAGCAATCTAATAACTGTTAATGGCACACATAAGAGTCTTAGTGGGAATTCAACAACAGGTTTTGGGTTTTCACACTGCCTTGTTTTAAGTTCTGTTAATCAGCTGCAAAAACTCTGCTGCTTTGTTCTGTGTTTTGTAGTTAATATTCTATTTCACAAATTGTTTTGATGCAAGAATAACATCTCCTGTGCTAATATGAATTTGGATGAGCTGTGTCCATTGTTTTGATTATGGTGAGGGGTATTTTGAGGAAGGTAACCACCCATCCAGCACTTATGTTTCTTTATCTCTCTTTCTCTTGGTCTTCAGACTGCCAGGGTCTGCCCTTTTGGAAAATACAATATATAAATTTAGAGTCCAGATATGTTGTTTTCAGATGCATTGAGTCTTTTTAGTGAAAAGCTTCAGCATCCTATTTTAGGAAGCAATCAGCATTTTCCTACCAGCAACTCCTCCATCCATAGCCATCCAGAGCTGCATGTTTAGCACCACCTCTCTCTGGTTTTCAGAGCCCCCATCCTTGTTCATTTCAGCCTAAGCAAGAGCAGATGCAGACTCATCCAAAGCTAATGAGGCATGCTAAGGTGACCAAAATGTCATGTGGATTATACTGTAAGGGAAGGAAGGGGAAAATCTCATCCAGAACAAACAAGGAGCAAGTGAGTGAGACTTGGCATAGACCTCAGTGCAGTGCGAGACTTCTCAGGGCATCTCACAGAATGTCAGGGGCTGGAAGGGACCTCGTAAGCTCATCCAGTCCAACCCCCCTGTCAGAGCAGGATCACCTAGACCAGATCACAGGAACACATCCAGGCAGGTCTTGAATATCTCCAGAAAGGGACACTTTATCTGCAGAACTGCTGGACCCAAGGAACCTGTGTTGGAGCCAGCTGTTGGTGTATATTTTCTCTATATCACTTCCCCTCCCACCTCAAGAAAACAAGAACAGGTTAGGAGTTGAAAACCAGGAAGCCCATGGAGGTGGTGCCTAGAAGTGTTCAAGAAACTTATGACTGTGGCTCTGTGGGACATGGTTTAATGGCCATGATGGTGTTGGGTTCATGGTTGGACTCTGATCTTAGATGTCTTCTCCAGCCAAAACGATTCTGTGCTTTCATCTTGATTTTGCTTCAGATTTTTATTTCAATGGACAAAAACTGGGCTGAGCTGCACAGAGGAGATTAGAGAAGTGCCTGCACACACACTTTCTTCTGTTGCTTTGCTGTTAGCTGGGGAAATTGTGACTCTCCATTTGTGGTTCTGATTTAAGCTTGTGTTTCATCACATTTTGCTCACTAAGATTTAACTAACTCTGAACTTTGCAGAATGGTTCATCATCCCTTCACTTTACCATAGATGAAGCAAGGTTAGCTGGGTATTGTCAAGCTTGTGGAATTCTTACCTCATCTGATGATGCATCTCAACAGGCAACTCCTTATAGTCAAATCCACAGCTGTATGAAATCTGGCAACTATCAGGTAGGGTGCTTAAACAGACCCACATATACTTGAGGGAGGGATTTGTCATTCCATGTGGATGATTCCACCTCAGCTGGTAGAGATTTAAGTGCTGCAGTTGATCAATAACAGTGTGGTTTAGAGCACACCCATGTAGGGCTGCAACATCATCTGATTTCTGCTAGCCAATGTGTGGAATTTTCAGGTGGAGTCCAACTCTTTGGGCTTCTGGGAACGTTGCTGGTCAAAGAGGCAAGTTTGGGGTTGATTTTTTGGATTCATGATGGGGAACTCTTACTGTTTGATCTCTTTCTGGTTGTTTAATGCATATTAGTATTACACATGGGTGTAAGCTGCTTCTGATAGTTTGATTCATTTTATCAGACAGAAAATTACTTCATCTCTGTGTTTTTTATTATCCATTGACTGGCCAACTGTTTGTTACAGGACTTGGTGAAGATATTCCTTGAAGATAATGTAACCCTCAGTTTACCTGTTCAGTTCAGGCAGTCAGTGCTGAGAGAACTCTTCCGAAGAGCTCAGCAAGGGTGAGTCACTAAATGATGCACCAGTACAGGCTAAGGAACATCCTGCAGGGAAGAGGTCTTGGAATCCTAGTGGACAGCAAGCTCCTGGAGGTGTTCGGGGAGGGGGACTGTATGGGGCACTTGGTGCCGTGGTCTGGTTGATTGGACAGGGCTGGGTGCTAGGTTGGGCTGGATGATCTTGGAGGTCTCTTCCAACCTGCTTGATTCTATGATTTTATGTTCTGCTGGGACAGCAGAGTTGCCAAGAGGCCCAAGGACATCTTGGGGTGCATCAAAAAAGTGTGGCCAGCAGGGCTAGGTAGGTTCCCCTGTCCCTCTACTCTGTCCTGGTGAGATCACACCTGGAATATTTGGTCGAGCTTTGGGCTCCCCAGTTCAAGAGAGGCAGATCAGCTGGGGAGAGTCCAACAGAGAGCTCTGAGGATGACTGGAGGATTTGAACATCTCTGCTATGAAGACTGAGAGGCCTGTCAGTCAGACTGCACCAGCTGGAATTCCAGTGGTGCTCAGGCTGCAGTGATAATGAAATCTGCTTGTGAAACAGCTGTGGGCAGGGAGGGAATTTTCTTTTAAAGGAAGTGAGGCCCTGGGTAAATTAAATTAGATCCTGAGTGAAATGTGTTTGAGGACAGAGGCATGTGCTACAAACTGGTCTGAGAATCTGGCACCAACTGTGTGCATTGGAGCCATTCTGTGATCTTTGCTTGTGTGTTCTTGCAGGACTGATGCTCTGGATGAAGTTTGTTTCAAAGTCTGTGTGTGCAACACAGTCTGTGATGTATTGCAGGGGCAAATGATGGATATTAGGTTTTGTCAACTGTTCCTGAAACCAAACAAAGAGAAAATAGACTTCCTCCTCGAGGTAAGACATCATCTGGAATTAGAAGGGGAAATGGGATTTAGAGACATCTCCTCCCTCATTTAACTGTATTACTGCTGCAAGTAGTGCTCGAATTTCTGAGGCAAGGTGAAAATAGTTTGTAGAGGTAACTTCTCCAACTCTATTCAGTGTCTGTGCAGTTAGAATCATAGAATCAAAGAATCAGCCAGGTTGGAAGAGACCTGCAAGCTCAGCCAGTCCAGCCTAGCACCCAGCCCTAGCCAGTCAACCAGACCATGGCACGAAATGCCTCATCCAGGCTTGGCTTCAACACCTCCAGGGACGGTGCCTCCACCACCTCCCTGGGCAGCCCATTCCAATGCCAATCACTCTCTCTGCCAACAACTTCCTCCTAACATCCAGCCTAGACCTCCCCTGGCACAGCTTGAGACTGTGTCCCCTTCTTCTGTTGCTGAGAAGAGAACAACACCCACCTGGCTACAGCCTCCCTGCAGGCAGCTGCAGGCAGCAATGAGCTCTGCCCTGAGCCTCCTCTTCTGCAGGCTGCACACCCCCAGCTCCCGCAGCCTCTCCTCACAGGGCTGTGCTCCAGGCCCCTCCCCAGCCTTGCTGCCCTTCTCTGGACACCTTCCAACACCTCAACATCTCTCTTGAATTGAGGGGCCCAGAACTGGACACAGGTCTCACTGAGTGGCCTGACCAGTGAGGAGTACAGGGGCAGAATAACCTCCCTTGTCCTACTGGCCACACTGTTCCTGATCCAGGCCAGGATGCCATTGGCTCTCTTAGTACAACTACTCTGTGATCAGTGTCATGCCTGTTTGTATGGCTCCATTTCCCTCTGTTGGGGAGGAAGCTGGTATTGACTTGTTGCTTCAGCTTGGATTTGAAATTTCTGCTGCTCCTGACATGGTTAAAGTATGTAGAAATATTGTGGAAAGTTTGTTTTCAGGGAACAAAGGAAAAATCACCAAGATGGGGAAAGATCCTAGGAAAAGAGAAGAGCTTTGTTGTAAAGGTTCAGGTGTTGTGGAATGGCCCTGGTTCGGTGTGCTTGAGAGACCTGAGTTGTTACTTTCAGTGAAGCTCTTTAGGAAACTGTTACTGCTCAAATTAAGCTTCCTGTTTCTGTGGTTTTGCTGTTCTTTTTGTATCTTCTTGCGAGACCCCACCTGCAATACTGTGTCCAGTTCCCGTGTCCTCAGCAGAAGGACGCAGAGCTGCTGGAGTGAGACCAGAGGAGGCCACAAAGATGATCCAAGGGCTGGAGCAGCTCTGCTATGAGGATAGGCTGACAGTGTTCAGCCTGGAGAAGACTCTGGGGGACACACCTTAGAACTGCCTTCCAGTACCTCAAGGGTACAGGAAGGCTGCAGAGAGACATCTAAGAGACACTTAAGGGGGTCTAGAGACAGGCCAAGCAGGAATGGTTTGAAGCTGAGGGAGAGCAGGTTTAGACTGGATCTTAGGAAGAAATTCTGTAGTCTGAGGGTGGCGAGGCTCTGAAACAGGCTGCCCAGAGATGGTTGTGGCTGTCTCCTCCCTGGCTGTGTCTAAGGCCAGGTTGAGCATCTGAATCTAGTTGAGAGGTGTCCCTGCCTATGGTGAGGAGGCTGGACTAGATGATCTCTGAGGTCCCTTCCAAACTAAGCCATCTTGTGATTATTTCCTCAATTTGTGCCTTTTCTTGTCTCTTCAAGCAGGTGACAAAACTTGACTGACAGCACTCAGTAGTTCAGAGCACATAAAAACTGTGCCATCAGCTGCTCATACTAGGACTTAAGCATGTTTCTCCCCAAAAAATGCTTGCAAGCTGGCAGTGAAATTCAGCTATCTCATTGCCTTTCAGCTGCTGCTCTGTAAAAACAAATCACAGCTCTAATTCCTGGGGAATCTTAACTGGGTTGAACTTAAGGGATAGTTCATTTTTAAGCTGATGTAGAAGGGCTTTAATATGTACTTAGTGATCTTGTACTGGGGCACTCTGCTGAATGTCAGGAACAGGAAAATCATAGAGCTTGAGAGGAGATCACAGTTGTCTGAAAGAACTTCTGTTGCCTCCCTTGAGAGAGAGAGCTACTGGCTGATACTAATTGGGAGTCAAAACTGGGCCATAGCACTTTTTACAGCTAAATATTTGAGTGAGTTCTGAAGGGCTTCTTAATTATTTTCTGCATTCTTTCCCAGGTTTGCTCAAGATCAATTGACTTGGAAAGTGCTTCTGAAGAATTGAAGAGAAAAATGGCAGCATTTCTCAAGTATGTACCCAGACTAAGATAGCTTCAGTTTGTACTTTGTGAGCCATCTAATGAAGCACAGAAAAATGTTTTGAGTACTTCACAGCTGGAAAATTCAGTGGCTTTGGCCTGCTCACATTAATCTTTTTTCTCTTTGTTTTGTTTTTAGAAACTTGTGTTTGGGTTTGGAAGATCTTCAGCTTGTCTTCATGATTTCATCTCATGAGCTGTTCATAAAGCTGCTGAAAGATGATGAACGGAAGCTGCTCGTTGATCAAATGCGGAAGAGATCTTCTCGAGTCAACCTGTGCACAAAACCTGTGACTTCCTTTTATGATATTCCAGGTGATCTTCACAGCACTGCCATTAACTTGTATGCAGGCAGCCACCTGTTTCCATGCTGTGTGTGAAAAAGTTTAGAGAGAAGGGTCTGGGTTGCAAAGGCCCTCCAAAGGTCATCCAGTTCTAACCCACTCTGCAGTCAGCAGGGATATCCTCAATTAGATCAGGTTGCCCAGAGTCCTGTCAAGCCTCACCCTGAGTATCTCAAGGGATGGGACCCCAAATACCTCCCTGGGCAGCCTGTTCCAGTATTCCACTACCCTTGTGGTGCAGAACTTATTTTTAAGTAAAGAACTTGTTCCTTCCCATTTTTAGTTGGTGAATGTCCTGCTTGTTCAAGATCGCTCTTACTTGCTTGTGTTTTGTTTCTGTCTCAACTGACTGTAATAGATAAGCTCAAATGAATGTATTCTAGCTGACCAAGTTAGAGAGGCTGTGGCAGTTGGTTTGAACCAAGTCTGGCTCTGGCAGCTGTTCCCAGAAAGGAGCACCCTGCCTTTGGACTTACTGTGACTGTGTGCTGAGCTGAACCAGGAGTACCATCTGGGTGAAGTTTTAAACCTACCAAAGCAGCCAGTTAATTTCCCTGTGTATCTGGCTGTGCAGTTGCACAGGTGAAAGCTGACATAAGAGGTGCCAGGTGGTGACTTAAGCTGGGAAGAACTTCCCTTTCCAGCTCTAATGCAGTCTTGCATTGACTAAGCCACTCAGTACTTCCACTATAGCAGTACAGGAGGACTTTGTGGCGCAGATCTCGAACATATTGCTTTACTGTAGAAGGTCTTAAGCTTACTGCTTTACTGTAGCAACAGTAAGGGAATACTTAGAGCTGCTGGTGTGAGAAGAGGGAGCATTGTGAGCAGCAGCCCTTTAGATTAGGGCAGCTAAGAAGTTAGCAAAGCTAGCACAAGGTGTTTGTGGAAGGGCACAGAAGGATGTACAGGGCCCAGGAAAGCATTGCTGTGTCTGCTGTTGTTGTGTTACATTTAAAAGGTTATGTCCTAAAGAAATGTGGGCATTATATTGTGAAGGACTGTGCTGGAGACCTGATTGCTTTTCTTCTTAGCTTCAGCAAGTGTCAATATTGGCCAACTGGAGCACCAGCTCATCCTGTCAGTAGATCCCCGGAGGATTCGGCAGATCCTAATCGAGTTGCATGGTATGACTTCAGAACGCCAATTCTGGACAGTGTCAAACAAGGTAATTTGTTCCACCTGCTGAGGAGAGAGAGTAGTTCAAAAACTGATTTGTGTTCCAGTGAACAGTACAAGTTTTGTCATAGATCCTCAGTGGGACTTCTCCCCACCCCTGCTTAGTGATTGCATAGTAAGAATGGTACATATCTAAACAAAGCGCAGTAACCTTTGCTTGAAGGAATTAGTGGATGTGTCACAAACCTCCCTTGTAAGAAGTCAAATTTCTGAAGCTTTTGCTTTCAGTCTTTTGACTAGTTAGGAGTATTAGTTTAAATTTGTTAGTCTTCTGACCAGGTGGCAAAACCAGCTTGGGTGCCTCTCAGTCTTCTGACCAGTGAGCACAACCAGCTTGGGTGCCTCTCAGTCTTCTGACCAGTGAGCACAACCAGCTTGGGTGCCTCTCAGTCTTCTGACCAGTGAGCACAACCAGCTTGGGTGCCTCTCAGTCTTCTGACCAGTGAGCACAACCAGCTTGGGTGCCTCTCAGTCTTCTGACCAGTGAGCACAACCAGCTTGGGTGCCTCTCAGTCTTCTGACCAGTGAGCACAACCAGCTTGGGTGCCTCTCAGTCTTCTGACCAGAGAGCAAAACCAGCTTGGGTGCCTCTCAGTCTTCTGACCAGTGAGCAAAACCAGCTTGGGTGCCTCTCAGTCTTCTGACCAGTGAGCAAAACCAGCTTGGGTGCCTCTCAGTCTTCTGACCAGTGAGCACAACCAGCTTGGGTGCCTCTCAGTCTTCTGACCAGTGAGCACAACCAGCTTGGGTGCCTCTCAGTCTTCTGACCAGTGAGCACAACCAGCTTGGGTGCCTCTCAGTCTTCTGACCAGTGAGCACAACCAGCTTGGGTGCCTCTCAGTCTTCTGACCAGTGAGCACAACCAGCTTGGGTGCCTCTCAGTCTTCTGACCAGTGAGCAAAACCAGCTTAAATTTCTGTCATTAAAAGCTGGGAGCAGGAAGAGTTTTATTTCCTTTTTTCCTTAATTAAGTAAGGATTTATTGTTTGTTTGTTTCTTGTTTGTTTCCCACCCCCCAAAAAAAATATATTCAGAGTAAGAACATCTACTGTTGTTTACTGTACTTCTATATAAGCAACACATTACCTCTGCTTAGATGTACAACTGAAGGGCTGCCATTTAGATGTCAGCCATTTTCAATGTTTGAGATTTTGTTTGCAGCATGTGAAGCAGTGAATGTGAATTCTAAAACCTGTTCCTGTGCAAATGTCCTGTGTATTTCTCTCCCAGTGGGAAGTACCAAATGTTTACGGCAATGTTATTTTAGGCATCAAAGACAGTCTGACTAGGGATTTGGTCTACATCCTCATGGCCAAGGGATTGCACTGCTGTGCCATCAAGGTGAGCAAGCCATGTGAAGCTACTGGTGAGTTGGTTGGGACAATTGAAATTTAACAGCACTGAAAATGAGGAAAACCTTTTTGGAGAAAATGGGGTGGAAGATACCTCCTGATATCATCCAGTTCAGCCTCCCCTGCCAAGCAGGACCACTTAGGGCAGGTCACACAGGAGCAAGCCCAGATCAGTTTTGAAAGTTTCTAGAGAAGGAGACTCCAGAAGCTCTGTGGGCAGCCTGTTCCTGCACCCTCACAGTAAAGCATCTCCTCATGCTGAGGTGGAATTTGCTGTGGATGAGTTTGTGTCCATTGCCCCTCATCCTGTCCCTGGGTACCACTGAAAAGAGCCTGGCTCCATCCTCCTGACAGCCACCCTGCAGCTAGCTGTAGACATTGATCAGGTCCTCTCTCAGCCTTCTCTTCTCCAGACTGAACAGCCCCAGGGCTCTCAGCCTTTCCTCAGAGAGATGCTGCATTCCCTTAACTATCCTCATAGCTCTCCACTGAAGTCTCTGCAGCAGTTCCTTATCCCTCTTGAACTGAGGAGCCCGGAACTGGACACAGTATTCCAGGTTGGATCTAACAATGACTGAGTAGAGGGGGAAGAGAACCTCCTTCGGCTTGCTGGACACACTCTTTGTGATGCGCCCCAGTGTACCTTTGGCCTCTTTCACCAGCAGGGTACACTGCTGTCCCCTGGAGGACTTATCAACCAGGACTCCAGGGTCCTTAGAAGAGCAGGTCGACCCCTAACTTGCGCTGGGGCATGGTGTCAGTCCTTCCCGGGTACAGGGCTCTACACTTACCCTTGTTGAACTTAGAATCATAGAATCAACCAGGTGGGAAGAGACCTCCAAGGTCATCCAGTCCAACCTATCCCCCAGCTCTATCCAGTCAGCTGGACCATGGCACTAAGTGGCTCATCCAGTCCTTTCTTGAAGACCTCCAGGGCTGGTGCCTCCACCACCTCCCTGGGCAGCCCATTCCAATGCCAATCACTCTCCCTGCCAACAACTTCCTCCTAACATCCAGCCTGTACTTATCTCAATTGAAAATTTGACAGGCAAGGGAGATGGGTCAGGAAGCTGCTTGTGTCATGTAGTGGTTGAACATTTTTGTCTCTCCAAGTTCCATCAGCAGAGCAAGTATGATGGCTTTCCAGTGACTTAGGCCTGGAGTTAATTTCTTTCATCCAAAGTTCTGATTGTAATGTACTAAGTCTTTAACAGAACAAGGGGACAGAGTCTCAAGTTGTGCCAGGGGAGGTCTAGGCTGGATGTTAGGAGGAAGTTGTTGGCAGAGAGAGTGATTGGCATTGGAATGGGCTGCCCAGGGAGGTGGTGGAGTGGCCATGGCTGGAGGTGTTCAAGCAAAGCCTGGCTGAGGCACTTAGTGCCATGGTCTGGTTGACTGGCTAGGGCTGGGTGCTAGGTTGGACTGGCTGAGCTTGGAGGTCTCTTCCAACCTGAGTGATTCTATGACTGTTGCATCTAAACCCAGCAGTGATTTGCCAGTGATGTGAAGTGCTGTTCTTTTGGCTGTTTCACTGGTCTACTCTCCTGTGACTGGTAATACTGTGGCTTGCTAAACTGCAAGGCAAACCAAACTACACCCAGTTCTGCTCTGCTAAGGGTTTCCTTAGACTCCTTGACTTATCTGAAAAATCTGGAACTGTTAAGTCCAAAGGACTGAAAAATACAGATAGTAATTGCAAGATGCCTGAGCGGTTCTGATTGTAACAGATGTGGGGGCTTGCTCAACCAGGGTAGAGCACTCCAGCTCTTAGTCTTTTCATTTAAGAATGCACTGGGAATGATTATTGCACATCCTTTTTGTTGCAGGATTTTGTCCATGCCAAACAGCTTTTTGCTGCTTGCTTAGAGCTCGTGACAGAGTTTTCTCCAAAGCTCAGGCAGGTGATGCTGAATGAAATGCTGCTTTTGGACATTTATACTCATGAAGCTGGTCCTGGTGCTTCTGGAGAGCGTCCTCCTTCTGATCTTATAAGCAGAGTCCGTGGATATTTGGAAATGAGAGTACCTGGTAAGTGCATTCCTCTCCTTCCTGAAACACGGTGGAGTACAAAGCTTCAGAGAAAGGGAAAAAAATAAACAGCTTCGTGTTGGAGATTTACCATTTGCCAGAAAATTAGTGAAGTTTGCCACTGGTTTTAGTGAGGCTTTAGGAAACAGCAGCAGTGTTGTGCCTACATACTGCTAAACACTGACAGTGCCACTTTCAGGGGGAAGTTCTTCCTAGGAAGAGTGATTGGCATTGGAATGGGCTGCCCAGGGAGGTGGTGGAGGCACCATCCCCGGAGGTGTTCAAGCAAAGACTGAATGAGGCACTTAGTGCCATGGTCTGGTTGATTGGCTAGGGCTGGGTGCTAGGTTGGACTGGATGATCTTGGAGGTCTCTTCCAACCTCGTTGATTGTATGATTTTATGATTAAGGGACTTGAAGAGGATAAACTTACCTTCATTGTTACCTATAAAGTTTGCTAGCTGTTAAAGCAGTCTGTGTGGCTTCACATTGAGGGAGTAACATTGTGGTTAGAGGAAGCTGATGTTGCTTCTGACCTTAAGAGCTGAGTGCTTGAACATCAGCTTTTTCTTTAGTAGTTATGGAGCAGAAATGCCTGATTATAGACTCAGAGAATGGTCTGGGTTGGATGGGACCTCTGATGGTCATCTAGTCCAACCCCATCTGCAGTCAGCAGGGACATTCTCCACTAGATCTGGTTGCCCAGAGCCCTGTCAAGCCTCACCTGGAATATCTCCCTGGGCAACCTGTTCCAATGTTCAACCACCCTTATAGTAAAGAACTTGTTCCTAACATCCAATCTAAATCTGCTATTCCCTATTTTAAAGCCATTGCCCTCATCCTGTCCCTGCAGACCTTTGCAAACAGTCTCTCTGCAGCCTTCTTGTAGCCCACATCAGGTCCTGGCAGGCTGCTATTAGGTCTCCCCAGAAGCCTCCTCTTCTCCAGGCTGAACACCCTCAGCTCTTTCAGCCTGTCCTGATAGCAGACCTGGTCCTGCTCTATCAGTTCCATGACCTTCCTGTGTTAAGGGCTCCAGAGCTGGATGCAGTACCCCAGGTGTGGTCCAGCAGAGTAAAGGGACAGAATCACCTCTCTGGATCTGCTGTCCACACATCTTTTGATGCAGCCCAGGTGCCATTTGCCTTCTGGGCTGCAAGCTCACACTGTCTGCTCATGTCCAGCTTCTCATCCACCAGTACCCCACGTCCTTTTCCACAGGGATGCTTTCTGTCACCACCTCCTCCCCCAGTCTGCTTTGATAGTGAGGATTGCTCCAGTCCAGGTGCAGAAGCCTGCACTTGCTCTTTTTGAACCTCAAGAGGTTCACTTGGGCACACCTCTCCAGCTTGTCCAGGTCCCTCTGGATGACAGCCTGTCCCTCTGGTGTATTGACAGCTTGGGGGATGGGATTTGCTTGTTTTCATCTGACATTATTCTCTGCAGAAAATACTGGAGATTTAAGCAAAGAACCCTTTTTCTTCCAGATATTCCTCTTCGACAAGTGATAGCTGAAGAATGTGTTGCCTTCCTGTTAAACTGGTGTGAGAATGAGTATTTGACCATGCAAGTTCCATTACCTCTGGTTCAGACCAATCCTTACGTGAAGGTAATGAGTGCTCAGTCTCAAGCCTCCTAATTCACTTTTTCCTGTTGAAGTCTCTTGTACCTTTTAAAAGCCTGTGGCCTTGTGGCTCAAGAGTATCAGAGTTTTGTTGCTATAAAGAGTTAAGTTTGGTTTAGAAGGCAGCAGAGCTAAGTGACAAAAGGCCTGCAGGCTATGCCACAAGAAGAGATGAACAGACTGCATTTTGTAAGGCCCTTGCTGAGCTTGATTCCATTAGCATCAAGCATGTGGTTGTGCTCCATAAGCTGACTGAAACTCTGTAGCTCTTCCACAGAGGACTCATCTCTCAGCTGCAACTTGGCCTAGATTCTTGTAGGAGACATGTACAGGCTTCATGTCTGCTTGTTTTTCACGTTCCTAAGATTGGTCCTTTTTCCCCAGATGCACTCTAATGGTTTCTGTTTCTAACCCAGCACTGCCCTGTTTGGAACTTTGCTTTCAGTTCAGCAGCAAAGTTTCTGCTTCAGAGTCAGACAGTGAAGCTGAATGTGGGTCATAATCCATGACAGATTTGTTTTGGGCTTGCCCTGGTTTCCTGTTGTATTTCCTGATTTCCCTTGTGAGGTTCAGCTTTTTCTCTGCAGCAGAGGGTGCCAGCTTCAGTCCAGATGAATTAGGGCATGACAGTTCAGGGGATTCTAGAGAGCCAGCCTTTGTAAAACTGCATTTTATAGGATTTAGGTTTTATGCAGTATATGTCAGTCAAGCTTGCTTTGTGGAGCATGTAGTAAGGAAATAACACCCTAAGGAAACTAATAAAGAGAAAAATCACCTGTTGTCTAATTCCTGGCCTTCAGGTTCCTCATAGGTGTCTCTGTTGCATAGTTCAATCATTTTGCTTTGAAGTTTGTAGCTTAGAATCACTTGCTTAGCCATTTCAGCTGCCAGCAGTTCCTTTGCTGTGGTCACTATCCAGAGAAGCTGAATGTGTCCAGAGAAGGGCCACGAGGAATGGAGCTGCTCTGCTGTAAGGACAGGCTGAGAGAGTTGGGGCTGTTCAGTCTGGAGAAGAGAAGGCTCCAAGGAGACCTTATTGTGGCCTTCCAGCATCTGAAGTGGGCTACAGGAAAGCTGGGGAGGGACTGTTTAGGGTGTTCAGGTGGTGACAGAACTGGGGAGAATGGATCCAAGCTAGAGGAGGGCAGATTTAGATTAGACGTTAAAGAAGTTGTTCACTGTAAAGATAGTGAGACACTGGCACAGGTTGCCCAGGGAGGTAGTGAACTTCTCATCCCTGGATGTTTTTAAGGCCAGGCTGGATGTGGCTCGGGGCAAACTGATCCAGTGCGAGGTGTCCCTGCCCGTGGCAGGGGGCTTGGAACTGGATGATCCTTGAGGTCCCTTCCAACCTTGACAGTTCTGTAATTCTTGTATTTATTTCTCTCTTGCATTTCATAGCTGGGACAGTTACTGGCTGCTACATGCAAAGAACTTCCAGGTCCCAAAGAAAGCAGACGAACAGCTAAAGACCTTTGGGAAGTCGTCGTGCAAATCTGCAGCGTCTCCAACCAGCACAAACGGGGGAATGATGGCAGAGTCAGTTTGATCAAACACAGGGAGTCTACTCTGGGCATTATGTACAGGTATGGCTGCTAAAACTGGCTGCAGTGCTGAGTGAACTGTCTGCTGAGTGAACCATCTGGTGGCGCTGGGGTCTAACCGTGATGTGTTGATCGGAGCACCTCTGCTCTAAGGACAGGCTGAGGGAGCTGGGGTTGATTAGCCTGGAGAAGAGGAGGCTCTGGGGAGAACTTACAGCAGCCTGCCAGTACCTGAAGCAGGATACAAGAAGGATGAAGAGAGGCTGTTTGCAAAGATCTGCAGGGACAGGATGAGGGCAATGGCTTCAAACTAGGGAAGAGCAGGTTTAGATTGGTTGTAAGGATCAGGCTCTTTACTATGAGGGTGCTTGGCTCTGGCGAGGCCACACCTTGAGTACTGTGTTCAGTTTTGGGCACCTCGATACAAGAGGGATATTGAGGTATTGGAGCAAGTGCAGAAGAGGGCAAGGAAGCTGAGGAAGGGCCTGGAGAATAAATCTTATGAGAAGCAACCAAAGGAGCTGGGGATGGTTAGTTTGAAAAAGAGGCAGCTATGGGGAGACCTCGTCACTGCAGCTACCTGAAAGGGTGTTGTGAAGAGGTTGGTGCTGGTCTTCTCACATGTAATTAGTGACAGAACAAGAGGGAATGGCCTCAAGCTGTCACTGGGTTTACACTGGATATTAGGAAAAATGTTTTCCCAGCAAGAGTGGTCAGGCTCTGGAATGGGCTGCCCAGGGAGGTGGTGAAGTTTCCAGCCATGGATGTGCTTGAAGGCCGTTTGGATGTGGTGCCTGGGGATATGATTTAGGTGCACCTTGCAGAGCAGGGTTATTGGTTGAACTTTGTGATCCTAAGGGTCTTTTCCAACCTGAATATTTCTGTGTTTCTGTGATTTTCTGACCCCTCTGGTTCAAACAGTTGTGATGGTTTGGGAATTACCCACACACTCTCTTATGAAATCACCCAGACTAGGTTCAGCAGAGCTGGAAGTTAAGGAGTATTTACAGCTTAGCACAGTACAAAAGCAGATATTTACAATAGATGCAGAAATAGACAAGTTAAAAGTAATACAGAAACACAATAGCCCTGCCAGAAACCAGAGTCCCCAGGAGGGGCTCCCAACCACCCTTCCACCTTCTTTCCACCCTTCTACCTTATCCCAGAGTATACCTTACGTGCAAGGTGAGTTTGGAGGATCAGCCAGGGGGGTAGGAAGCAGAAGGATTAGTTAGAAGGCAGGGAAAGAAGCACAGGCACCCAGAGTGACACCCAGACTGTCTTATCTGTGTTTATGTTCTTGTTTTCATACATCTCAGCAAGCCTATGAGTGCAGCAGACATCACCATTGTTTCCTCATCACAGCCTATCATGTAATTTCTCTCACTAAGATATTCCAGTTAGCCTCAAACTAGCACAACAGTGCAGGGCAGTGGCCTTCCTGTTATGGAGAAGAAGCAGTTGAACCCCTCCAGCCAGACTGTGCATGTCTTACGGTGATGATGTCTGATGTGGCAAGTCAGTCAGTGTACATTGCAAGTGATCCTTGTGTGGACCCTCTTCTGTGAGCCCAGAGGTCACTCTTGCAGTCCTGGCTTGGAGAATGGCAGTTCAGTTGGTTTCCCTTTTAGAGTCAGAGGCTGACCTAGCACAAAGGGGTTTTCATGCCTGTGCTAGTTTGATGCTAGCTGGAATACTTTGGTGAGAAGGATTAGATGATAGGCTGTGAAAAGGAGACAAAGGTGATGCCTGCTGCACTCATAGGCTTGCTGAGATGGATAAAAGCAGGAACACAAACATAGATAACAGAGCTGCTCTCTGGCTCTGGCTGCCTGCACTCTCTCCCTAACCTGCTGTCTAATCCTTCTGCTTTCTAACTCCCCTGGCTGATCCTCCAAACTCACCTTGCATGTAAGGTATACTCTGGGATAAGGTGGAGGGGTGGGAAGAAGGTGGAAAGGTGGTTGGGAGCCCCTCCTGGGGACTCTGGTTTCTGGCAGGGCTGCTGTGTTTCTGTCTTACCTTTTTTTGACTTGTCTCTGTCTGTAGCTGTACATGTTGTAAATGCCTGCTTTTATCTTGTGCTAAGCTGTAAATATAAAGCTTCATTCTTAATTCCCAGCTCTAGTCTGGGTGATTTTGTAAGAGTGGGGGGCAGGTAACACCCAAACTGTCACAGTGCCTTTTTTTGAGAGTGATGAATAGCAGATACCTGTTACCCAACCTGTTTTAAATGTAGAACTTGCTTCTGACCGTTAAAAGTAAATGACCTGCCTGAACATTTTGCACTTCTCTCCCCTGCTTTTGTGAACTTAGAGGTGAAGGAGTATTTTGGCAGGAGAAGAGCTTGCTTTGCTGCCTCTTGTTCCCAGTGTCTTGTTTGCATGTGTTCTTTGTTGTGGATGATTACTGACTCAGATGTTTGTCTCCCTGACTTAGGAGTGAATTGCTGTCCTTCATCAAAAAGCTTCGGGTAAGTTGCAGATGGTCTTCAGAATGAGTCTGCAGCCACAGCTCCCTTTGCTAAAGTCTTTTTCTGGGCTTCTGTTAAATTCCAGGCAGTCTAACAGCTATGTAGATATTTGCTATGGCTGAAGAACATCTGAATTGGCTACAGCTGCTATGCAGCAGTGTGGAATAGCTTGGAAAGAGAACTCCACTGCCAGAATTCAAGGTAGCTCTGTTCACATCAGGAGTGTGATTTACTGCAGCTGCCACAAAGCAGAGCATCCCTTTTGGAGGGAGAAGGATGCACTATTTGCATCATAACTAAGCAGCAGAAGTAGAGGACTGGACATTGTTTATAGCTGGTGGGTTTGTGAATGCACAGGAGGTTGTATGCCTAGCTTAAGGTTAGGCTGTAGCCACAGAAACAAGATTGTTAAACCTTTAAGTTTGTGTCTGAGGATTTCTTCAGGAAGATCTGGAGTAATTAAAGACTTCCTACAGAAACTTTATCACAGGATCCTTGTGCTGCAGGATCCTTAACAAATTACTTCCTGATTTCAGCAGGACATTATAGTGATCAGAACTGCTGGCATAGCTTTAAAGGTTAAGGAAGAAGGTGGAATTTTGGTAGTTATGGAGATGGTTTTTTTTCCTTGCAGGAACCATTGGTTTTAACCACAATATTGTCTCTGTTTGTCAAGCTTCATAACGTTCGGGTGAGTATAGAGATGTACTGGGGCAGGTCAGTCCCAGGCACAAATCCAGGCTAGGTGCAGAGTGGGCTGAGAGCAGCCCTGAAGAAAGAGACTTGGGGATATTGGTTGCTGAGTAGCTCCCCAGCAGTCAGCAGTGCCCTCTTGCAACCCAGAAAGCAGCTGTGTGCTGGGCTGCAGCCAGAGGAGTGTGGGCAGCAGGGCAAGAGAGGGGTTTCTGCCCCTTGCCTCTGCTCTGCTGAGCCCTCACCTCCAATGCTGCCTCCAGTTCTGGTGTCCCCAGCATAGGAAGGACACAGAGCTGCTGGAGTGAGTCCAGAGGAGGCCACAAAGATGATCCAAGGGCTGGAGCACCTCTGCTGTGAGGATAGTTTGAGGGAGCTGGGGGTGTTCAGCCTGGAGAAGGGAAGACTCCAGAGGGACCTTAGAGCTGCCTTGCAATAACTGAAGGGAATTTTACAGGAAGGCTGCAGAGAGACTTTTCATGAAGATGTCTAGAGACAGGCCAAGGGGGGGATGGTTTGAAGCTGGTGGAGAGTAGGTTTATAGTGACTCCTAGGAAGAAGTTCTTCAGTCTGAGGGTGGTGAGACTCTGGAATTGACCGCTCAGAAAGGTTGTGGCTCTCTCCTCCCTGGGAATGTTTAAGGCCAGGTTGGATGAGGCCTTAGGCAACTGAGTGTCATTGAGAGGTGTCCCTGCCCATAGCATGGATGTTGGAGTAGATGATCTCTTTCTCTGGAGCCTTTCAAGGCCTGTCTGGATGTGTTCCTGTGTGATCTGTGTTAGATAATATTGTCCTGCTCTGGCAGGGGGGTTGGACTCAATGATCTCCTTGGGTCCCTTCCAGCTCCTAACATCCTGTGAGCTGTGATCTCTCAGGTCCCTTCCAACCTGAGCCGTTCAGACATCTTGCTGGGTTTTGTTGAAATGTTTCTCACTGTCATTTCTCACTCCATCTTTCTTCTTCCAGGAAGATATTGTGAATGATATTGCAGCAGAGCACATTTCCATCTGGCCCTCATCCATCCCCAAGTAAGTTAATCAAAACTAGAACTGTCAGACTGTGCACTGATGTGGTTGGTTTGGTTCCAGCTGCTGTGTGTTAGTGGCCCAGTGTTGGTGACATTCCTACCATGCTAAGGGTGTCACTGTCCCCTCCTTGTGGGCAGATTGCCCTGGTTGCACCAATGTGTTTGCTCCTGCTTTGATGGTCTGGATGGAGATGCAGGTACAAGAAACTAGTGCAGCTGTGAGCTGTACTAAACTCTGTGCAGGTGTGTGAACCATGAACAAAACCAGCCTACCCTTGGTTTGTGATGTGTTTGTGTAGCTGCCCAGGTACTTGTGTGGCACAGGGTGTGTGGTGCCTTGTTCTGGCTGGACTGAACTGTGTCTCTCCAGCTCTGTGGGGCTGCAGCCTCACTGGTTTAGATTGCTTCTGTGCATTGAGTGAGTGTGCAGTACCTGGCGTGCTTAACTGGTGTTTAAGTGGTCTGCCTGAGCAGCATCATTGTTGCTGGTATAGGTTTCAGTGTATGCTATAAGATAAAGCATATAAGATAAAGCAGAAGAAAGTTGTTCTCATTGTTACCAGAACTTAGCAGTAGGGTAAGAAAAAATGAGTGGGGATTCCAACTCTGGAAAGGGCTCTCCAAGCAATGTGCCAAACCATCAGTGCTGGGCCCAGTCCTGTTCAATATCTTTATTGGTGATCTGGACAAGGGGATTGAGTCCTGCATCAGTAAGTTTTCAGATGCTGGGGCCAGAGTGGCTGGAGAGCAGCCAGGAAGAAAGGGACCTGGGGGTACTGGTAGATAGTAGCTGAAGATGAGCCAGCAGTGTGCCCAGGTGGCCAAGAGAGCCAATGGCATCCTGGCCTGCATTAGGAACAGTGTGGCCAGAAGGACAAGGGAGGTTATTCTGCCTCTGTACTCAGCACTGGTCTGGCCACACCTTGAGTGCTGTGTCCAGTTCTGGGCTCCTCAATTCAAGAGAGATGTTGAGGTGCTGGAAGGTGTCCAGAAAAGAGCAACAAAGCTGGTGAGGGGCCTGGAACACAAACCCTGTGTGGAGAGGCTGAGGGAGCTGGGGGTGTGCAACAGAAGAGGAGACTCAGGGCTGACCTCATTGCTGTCTACAGCTCCCTGAAGGGAGGCTGTAGCCAGGTGGGGTTGGTCTCTTCTCCCAGGCAAGCAGCAGCAGAACAAGGGGACACAGCCTCAAGCTGTACCAGGGCAGGTCTAGGCTGGATACTAGGAGGAAGTTGTTGGCAGAGAGAGATTGGCATTGGAATGGACTGCCCAGGGAGGTGGTGGAGTCACCATCCCTGGAGGTGTTGAAGCAAAGCCTGGCTGAGGCACTTAGTGCCATGGTCTGGTTGATTGGCCAGGGCTGGGTGCTAGGTTGGACTGGATGATCTTAGAGGTCTCTTCCAACCTGGTTGATTCTATGATTCCTTTCCACACTAGTTCCCCAGGCACCCTGAGATTGCTGTCTGGCCATTCAAGAGGTGCTGTGATAAATTTGTAGTGGTTTCAGGTGGTGTCTTCCCATTTCTTACAACTCAACCTGCATTCTTGCACAGAACTCTTTTGTGGGGTCAGACAGATCAAGTTGTGACTTTTTGCTCGAGTCTTTGAGAGGTTCTGCCAGGTTCACTGCATTGAAACAGTTCAACAGCAGCCTTAGTCAGTAAAAAAAATCTTCCACAGAGCTATTTTTTGGGTGACTTTCAATACTGCAAGGTGCTCTGACATTAACCTAGAGAGGAAACCACACCGGTGTTTAAAAGCAGAACAAAACATGAACAAAACAATAACTTGGGAATTGTTCTTCTTCCTTTTTTTCCTCTAGTCTTCAATCAGTGGACTTTGAAGCTGTGGCTGTCACAGTAAAAGAGTTGGTCAGCTATGCATTGACTATCAATGCCAACAACCACTTCTGGTTAATCATTCAGGCAGATATTTATTTTGGTAAGTGAAACCAGTGTCTGTATTCTGCAGGTGTGTAGGGGGACCTTGCTTCTCTGAGGTTTGCTTGACATAACCCTCTTTGTATTTCCTCTGATGAAAAGAAACTTAAGTGATATACAAGTTTAAAATCCCAAGAGAGAGAGAACTGCTGAGGAGTCCAGCAGAGAGTTACAAGGATGATTGGGGGACTTGAACATCTGTGCTGTGAAGAGAGCCCTGGGGCTATGCAGTCTGCAGAAGAGAAGACTGAGATGGGATCTTACCAGTGTCTATAAATATCTGGGGGGTGGGTGTCAGGATGAAGGTGTGGTCTCTCTTTGGTGGTGCCCAGTGATAGGACAAGGAACAACAGCCACAAGCTGGAACACAGGAGGCTCCACCTCAACATGAGGATAAACTTGTGGTGAGGGTGCTGGAGCCCTGGAACAGGCTGCCCAGAGAGATTGTGGAGTCTCCTTCTCCGGAGACTTCCAAAACCCTCCTGGATGCATTCCTGTATGACCTGCCCTAGGTGATCCTGCCCTGGCAAGGATCAGTTGGACCTGATCTCTGGTGGTCCCAAGCCTTAGCATTATGTGGTTCTGTGATCTTAGGTGCAGTAGTGTTCATGCCTTTCTCTGTGAAGCTAGGCTTGCACAGAGATTGAGCTTTGGATGGTGTCACGTGGGCTGCAGGGTAAGGGAAACTGAGTCATGTCAACTTGACCTTTGTTAGTGCAGCTGGTCCTTGGGTAGTGTCACTATGGAAGGCCTCAATGTTGGGGCCTTTTACTAAGGGAACAGAAGTTATGCCAGTAGTGCTTGCTCTGAAATGTGGAGGGCAGCCTCACTGGAAGAGGAACAAGAGGGGAGAGGAGCTCTACTTTATCTAGGGAAGTATCTAGGGTTTTAATCAAGGAAGCAGGAGCTCCTGATCTGGTACTGGTTGTGATGGGAAGCTCGGTCCTCTCGTGGTGTCCTCACCTGCCTCTTCCCCAGCATTTCTCCTTGTTCCTCAGCTGGGAGCAGCCAGCAGAATTGGGATATAAAGTGTTTTCTGGGCACACACCCAGACTACCAGGGCAATGGGTGCCTGAGAGGATCCTGCCCAGTCTGTGATAGAGGCTTTGCTGAACTACTCCCCAGTCTAGAGGCAGCTCCTGGGGCTGGCTCTGCAGTGCTAGCAGAGAGAATGCAGAGAGGTAGGTGCTGAAGAATGAACTTTCAGAAGCTAGCCAGGCAGGTACAGTACTGCCTGGTGCATGTGCTAGGAAAGACCACGGCCATAGCCACCCCCAAAGACAGGTGGACATTTCTTGCACTTCAGTCTTCTGTTGGGTGCACTCCAGTGAGATTTGGCATTCAAGCCAGGTGGTTCTTTTCTGGCAGTAAAGCAGGGTGTGTGCTGTGCCTCTGTCGTCTGCTTGCTGCTGCTTTGGGTGCATGTTCCCAAGTGTCTTTTTGGTTTGATTTTTTTAAGCTGTAGTGTAGAAATCCTGGCCTGTTTCTTCCAAATGAGACCAATTTGTCTGGAAGAGGCTTTGTTGCCCTTGTGGTGAAGGGAGGGGCCTTAATCCAGCATTTAGGGCAGTCCTGATAATGGGAGAGTGATTTGGACTAGAACCTGGCACTAGTCACTGCTTGCACAGAGGGGAACAGCATACTGCAAGGCTGGCGTTTGTGTAGGGAGCCTCAGAAGCTGGCACCTGAGAGAACAGTGGTTGGAGCACTGCTGGCATGTGTCAGGTCTGTGTTTCAGAAGCTGTGTGGACAAGCAGACTGTTCTCACCAGCCCCTGAAGCCTCACCATGTTGGTTCACTAAGGACTTAGTGATGCAGAGCCAGTGCTGGGACATGAGATGTACAGCATTAGCTGAGATTGGTTAGCCTGGAGAAGAGGGGGCTCAGGGGTGACCTTATTGCTGTCTACAACTACCTGAGAGGAGGTTGTGGCCAGGAGGAGGTTGCTCTCTTCTCTCAGGTGGCCAGCACCAGAACGAGAGGACACAGCCTCAGGCTGTGCCAGGGGAAATTTAGGCTGGAGGTGAGGAGAAAGTTCTTCACTGAGAGAGTCATTGGACACTGGAATGGGCTGCCCGGGGAGGTGGTGGAGTTGCAGTCCCTGGAGCTGTTCAAGGCAGGACTGGACGTGGCACTTGGTGCCATGGTCTGGCCTTGAGCTCTGTGGTAAAGGGTTGGACTTGATGATCTGTGAGGTCTCTTCCAACCTTGGTGATACTGTGAACTAAACCCCCTCACTACCACCTGCATACAAAGCTCAATGAAGACAGACTTCTTCCTCAGACTGAGCCTGATGGGTTGAAGGTCAAATCCCTGAGAAGTGAGCAGGCAGAACTTTGCCTATGTTGCTGCTGTTCCTGGCCGTGTCAATTTCTGTCTGTTTCTGTGTGGCTGTGCTTTGTAAACAATGACTACCAGGTCGCAGTGGAATTCTGCTGAGAGAGACTCGTATCTGAATAATTTAGCAGCTGATCTGAGTCTCTTAGAGCTGCTGGATTTACTTTTAAGACCTCATTTTGCCTTTTCTATTTCATTTTTTTATGCAGCAACAAATCAGTACTCAGCAGCCCTTCACTATTACCTGCAGGCAGGAGCTGTGTGCTCAGACTTCTTCAATAAGATGGTGCCTCCAGATGTGTACACAGACCAGGTGAGTTCAGGTGGGCTTCAGGAGCAGGAAAATACCTCTTTGGGTTCAGTCAGCATCCTGATTCTACACAGAGGCAGCCAGTAAGCTTGGTGCACTGGGAGATTTGAATCCTTGTTGCTCAAAGTGACTTGTCACTTGCAAGGGCACCTTGAGGAGAAGCCCTTCACTGTATGTGTTGGGGGCATCTCCAGTCTCAGCCACAGCATGTTCTGGTGACATCTTGGTCTCTTCAGCCCTTCTCCAGGCATTTGCCCTGTTCCTTAGGAAGCTGCTGTGTTGCTGGCAGACTGCATTTCAGTAGACCAAAGGCAGGAGCTGTCTGGAGCCAGAGAAGAGGAGGCATTTACCTGCCCTGTCTGGCTGCTGCTCTTCAGCTGGCAGGGCAGAGCTTCAGACACTCCCTGGGATCCTGAAGCTGTGCCTTGTGCCACTGCTGGCTGTGCCTGCCATGCTGGCCAGCACCCATCTGCCCAGGTGTGAGAGCTGCTGGCTGGCAGCCCACTGGCTGTGCTGCTCACATCTCAGCCAGACCTTTTCTGCAGGTCTGTGCTGATTCGAGGCTAATTGGAATATTTTAATGAGAGAAGTCAGATCATGGGTTGTGAGAAGAAAATAATGATGAAACCTGTATCATTTATTGGTTTGCTGAGAGGGATAAAAAGCCAAAGTGGAAACAACTTGTCCCACTTTGTTTCCTTTTGCTTCTTCGTTCTGCTGTGGTCTCTCCACTAATCTTGGCTACCAGTTAACAAAGTAAGCTTTGCTGGTTGCTTTGTTTGTCTGGGAAGGAAGAGAGAGAGGAAGAGGAGGAAGAGGTAGCTTTGAGCCCCTTCTGGGCAGTTTCTTTGTCCAGGAGGGAGTTTGGAATTCTGCATTACTTCCATTTTGTATCTAAGTGTAAATACTTTTGAATATATTGTGTATATATGCTTGTAAGTTTAGCTGTGCAGAGGGCTCTGAGGATATCGAGGGGACTGGAGCACTGCCTAATGAGGGGAGGCTGAGCGACCTGGGGCTGCGTAGTCTGGAGAAGAGAAGACTGAGAGGGGATTTAATCAATGTTTATAAACATCTGAGCACTGGGGGTCAGGAGAGGGGGACAGGCTCTGCTCACTGCTCCCTGGGATAGGACAAGCAGCAATGGGTGGAAGCTGCAGCACAGGAGGTTCTACCTCAACACAAGGGGGAACTTCTTTACTGTAAGGGTTTGAGCACTGGCACAGGCTGCCCAGAGAGGTTGTGGAGTCTCTTTCTCTGGAGCCTTTCAAGGCCTGTCTGGATGTGTTCCTCTGTGATCTGTGCTAGATTGTGTGGTCCTGCTCTGACAGGGGGGTTGGACTTGATAATTTCCTTGGGTCCCTTCCAACCCCTAACATCCTCTGATCCTGTGATCTTACTTCCAAGCTGTCTGAGCTGGTATGGTAAATTTCAACAGTGTGTGGGGGAGCTTCTCAACCTACCACAGGGTGGCAGGAGATGGATGTGAAGCATTTACCAAAGCCAGCACCTAGTTCTGTAGCACTCCTCAGTACCCCTGTGAAGGACAGCAGTGGCTGTGCTAAACTCCAGCTAGCTTTAAAAAAGATCATAACATGGAAAATTGCTGTTTGTACTCCAGTGCAAGCACTTCAAAACGTCTCTTTTTTTTTCTCTTCCCTTTTTTGACCTTCTGTAGGTGATAAAAAGAATGATCAAGTGTTGTTCTTTACTCAACTGTCACACCCAGGTAAGAGGGGAAACAGGTCATGAAGCAAAACATTGATTGGCAATGGAAGAGGGAGAACTTTCTAAAGTGAAACATGAGTCCAACCCTACCCTGCAAGGAAACCTTCCCTGCTGCTTTTAAGACACTAAAAGAGTAAATAAGCAGATGGTTGGAAATGTTAAAAAGTAGATGGTCTGGGGGAGGATTTTGTCCCATTTTTCTCTCAGGATGTAGATTTTCTGGTTTTTATGGTCTGTCAAGTTGACAGAGTATCTGTGGGGTGGTGTTAGGGAGCCAGCCTGCTGTTCACTGCGGCCACTGCTGAGTACCTCCAAGAAGGAACAGGGCTTATCTTGGGCCCTGATGTTGAGAGCCATCAAATGCATTCAGAAGCCTGGATGCTGAGTCAGCTGCTTCAAGGTTTAATGAAAACTCCTTTTACCTCCTGCTGTTGTTGATATTTTGGTTGCACACAGTCTCAAAGCTGGGCTGCTCAGAACTTGCACTTGAAACAAACACTTGGTGCGGTCTAGGACCAGGGTGGGGGTTGTGAGGACTTAAGGCTGGTGGGCAGCTCTGAGTGGCTATTTTTGGGTCTATGCCAGCTCTTTTATTTTACAGGTAGCTATTTTGTGCCAGTTCCTCAGAGAAGTCGACTACAAAACAGCCTTTAAGGCACTGCAGGAACAGAACAGGTAAATGGTGAGAGGTTTATCAATGGGCAGGCCCAAAGGGTAGTGTTGTTACAGAACCTCTACTCTCTTGCAGTCATGATGCCATGGATTCCTACTATGAGTACATCTGGGATGTCACCATCTTGGAGTATTTGACCTGTATCCTTTCACTAGAATGCCACCACAGAAAACTCATTCTGGAGGTTTGTGGCTGGAAAACATCCATTTGTACCCGAGTGTCTTCCTTGACTCAGCCCCAGATCTCCATCACAAAAGAGGGGAGACAGACAAGCGGCAGATAGCGGTAAGTGAAGGCAGGATGCTGCGGGGCTCCTCCCTCCCACAGAGTCACACAATGGTAGGGGTTGAATGAGACCCCCGGGAGATCATCCAGTACTATACTCCCCTGCCAGAGCAGCGGCACCTAGGGCAGGGCACACAGGAAGGCATCCAGGTGGGTTTGGAATGTCTCCAGCAGACACTCCACAACCTCTCTGGGCAGCCTGCTCACAGTGAAGTAGTTTTTCTGTTCTTATGGCACCTCCTCTGCTCCAGCTTGCACCAATTGCCCCTCATCCTATCCCTCTGTGGAAAGAGTGACCACTTGCAGTCTTGCTTCTGCTGTGCAGGGCTAGCTGCCTGGGAGCTGGTGGGAAGTAGGAGTGGGGTGCAAAGCACGTTACAGAAATAAACCACTTCTTCAAGTAGTGCTGAAAGTGCCTTGTAATAGAACCACTGCTGCTAGAGATGTCTCCTCCTGTGTCCTCAGATAAAAGCCATTGGCCAGACAGAGCTGAACGCCAGTAACCCCGAGGAAGTCCTACAGCTTGCTGCTCAGAGAAGGAAAAAGAGGTTTCTCCAAGCAATGGCAAAACTTTACTTCTAGGCTAATGCTGAAAGACTCTTAACAAAGTGTGTGTGAAAGTGAAAAACAAAAATCTCAGGCTTTATTTTTTAAATTCATTTAAACTTTTGTACAACATTTACAGTCTAAGCCTCTTTCTCTTTAGCAATAGGTGAACTCTCGTAATAAACCCCTTCTTTTTACACACTGTACAGAAGGCTGCAAGCACCTTCAGCTCCTTCCACCATGGCTTGTTTAAAGAATTCAAGTTTGCTGAGTTTGGTGTGGATGTGGGTGGCACCTGATGCTCTAGCCCCCTGGATGTGGGGCACAGGGAGGAGCAGCTTGGAAGAGGAAGACCAATACCCATCTTATCCAGCACTGTCCCTTCACCACAGAAGTGATGCAGAGGTAGTGAACATTGCAAGGCAAACACAGTAGTTTAGTTGATGCTGTTTACAAACACTGTCAGAACACAGCTCCACAGTTAAATACTGCTCCTATGGTGTGAGTGGTTGCAGAGCCCCAGCAGCTCACCTGTTTCTGTTCCCTCTCCAGCTCTCTCCTGTCCATTCCTTGTGGCTTGGTCTTACAACATAGAGCTCTCCCTTTCAGGACTGTGCTTCTTCCAGTTATGGGTACTTAAGCTGCAGTGCCTTTGGCTGTACTCTTACCTGAGGTCAGCACAGCACTGGAACCGAAGTTTACAGCAGCCCTCAAAGTGCCACCTGAAATGCATCACCCTGCTGTGGAGCTAGACTTGTGTGCAGGGCTGGCTGCACTACTCTGATGGCAGGGTGGTTTCAGAGAAGGCTCCTTCACTGCTGTACCTGAGCTGCTGGGGGCTAAATCAGCCTTTCAGCTCTGACTTTAACAAGGAAAGGAAACAAGCTGCCATGAAGTTCATCTGCAGAGCTGGCCCAAGTGTGCCGTGGAAGCTGAGTGGACAAACTTTGCTTCTAGGCTGGTTTTGGAAAAGTTCTTGAACTCCTAAGTTTGGAAGGGTCAGACCTGAACTGAGTTGTGTCTGAGAATGGACCACAGCCCAGGTTCCTTCACTAGCATGGAGGGACTTGGTCTTTTTCATCAAGTCTGTAAGGAGGACACCAGTCTTGATTTCCAGCTGCTGCTCTGTTTGCTGGGTCTGCTACTGCCCAAGTCTTGACTAGCAGTAGAGAGCATGAGGTCACCTTTAGTGTAGTCTTGTTCTGAAGCACCAAGTCTTGTTTCTGAAACTGTTCATTGTGGTTGTGGGTCTGTATTTCATTTCTTCTCTGTACTTTTGGGAGGGGTTATTATTCCTCCTGTTGACACAGGTGATAACTGACCTGGGGCAGTAGGTATTACTCCACTGTTCACTTCTTCCTGTGTAGTGGGAGAAGATGACAACAGTTAATACCTGTGATGACAGCCACCAACATTCAGCATTGCTTCCTCACTGCTTGTACAGGTCAGGGGCTCCAGATGTTGGATGCTGAAGAAAGGCAGCAGGTGACATGGTCTTTGAAACACATCACCAGCACTTCTGCCTGGTAAAGCACATTTACTTTAAGGCAGGAGCCAAAGCCGCTGACCACATTGCTGGAGGTGAGCCAGACCAGATTAGAGCAGGAAGGTGTTTGACCACCCTTCAGTGCCTGGCCAGACTCACAGAACCTTAAGAGAGTGGAAGGGACCTCCAGAGTTCATCCAGCACAAGCACCCTGCCAAGCAGGATCACCCAGTGTAGTCTGCACAGGAACACATACAGGTGGGCTGAAAGTCTCCAGAGGAGGAGACGCCACAACCACTCCAGGCAGCCTGCTCCAAGGCTCTGTCACCCTCACTGTAGAGTTTCTCCTCATGTTGAGATCAATTGCTGAGGTATTTGAATTTGTATCTAGTCTTATTGCTGCTGCTGCCCACTGGAAAGAGATTGGTCCCAGCTACTTGACAACCACCTCTCTGATGTTTATACACACTGATCAGATCCCCTTTTAGTCTTCTGCAGGAGAAACAGCCCCAGGATTCTGTCTCTTCAGAGGGGAGATGCTCAAGTCCCTCAGTCATCCTCATTGCTGTCTGCTGGGCTCTCTCCAGCAGGTGTCTGTCTCTGATGGGGGAGCCCAAAACTGGACACAATATTCCTGGTGCGATCTCAGCAGGACAGAGCAGAGGGGCAAACGAACCTCCCTAGCCCTGCTGGCCACACTTTTCCTGGTGCACCCTAGGATGCCCTTGGCCCTCTTGGCCACAAGGGCACATTGCTGGCCCATACAGGACTTGCTGTCCACCAGCACTCCCAAGTCTTTCTCCATGGAGCTGCTTTCCAGCAGGGCAGCCCCCAGCCTGTAGTGGTGCCTGTTGTTATTCCTCCCCAGATGCAGGACTCTGCTCTTGGGGTGTGCAATGCACACCCCTCCCCTGCCTCAACAGCAAGCACACACAGCACTTACCAGCATGTCCAAGTAGTTTGTGTGGGTCTGGATATTGTGTCTGTCTTCTGCTGCAACCTTCTTGAAGTTCTTCAGCTTCACAGGGACCTTTTTTGCCACGTTCACAAAGGGAACCATCCATTCTACACACTCTGAAATGCTGTCCCAGTCTAAACCTGGAGGGTAGAGCACAGGACTGTATTTATGACAGAGTTGCAGAGTGTTCAACAAGAAATCATTTCAGACTCAACACTGAGCAATAGAGCAGGGAAAAACTCAGGCACTCCCAGCATTTCCTTCTGCTCATGGCTGAGGGCAGTGAGCACAGCAAAGCAGCTCTCTGGCCACGAGTGTTCCTGCTGCTTAGCAAGTGAGGCTGAAGAGAGTGCTGTTTTGGGTCACCCTGTAAGAAGACACACACTACACTGCTGTCACACTCCTTTAGGGGTACCTCAGGCAACACACAAGGGCTGAGCTTGAGTATTTATTATGAGGGTTTTTTCTACTTTCTAAGGCTGGTAGGAAACAACACAGAGGCTACCTGAGTGCTGCTGACAGCCAAAGATGACTGGTAACATTTGGGAGAAGCAGCAGCTAATGATCCCAAAAAAGCCCCTGTGACTCTTAGAGCAGTGTTAGTCAAAAAGCAAGAAAGGTGAATAAATAAATCATCTGCTCCATTTCATCTGCTTCAGCAAGTGCTTCCCTGGTCTTCTCAAAAGGGCTTCCTTCTTTTCCTGCAGCTTTGTAACACCCAAAATAGTGCAAGTGAAATTAGCCAAGGTTGAATCCAAGCCACAGGACAGAAGACAATGTTGGTGTCCCTGCAGTAAGTCACTCTTAGCAGCCTCAAGCATGTTAACAGCTTCCAGAATTCCCTGCTTAACAAGACCAAGATTTATACAAAAGCTTCTTACCTGAAGCTTTCTTAACTACTTCAGCTGAGGTATAGTGGCAGAGTGCTGCAGCAGCCAGTGTCCTGTACTGGAAGTCCAAAGAATTCACATCCAGAATACACAGGTCTAAGAGCTGTGGAAATAAAAGGGTGGATAAAATGAGCATTACAGATTTTAACAAGAGGATAGTCAAAGTGCAGTGCTTATAGCAGTCCTCCTCCTGCTGATACTTGAAATTGCACAAAGATCGTTTGAATTTGGCCCCAGTTAAAGTGGGTCTCAGAGGTGATGTGAACCAGTTTGTGTTCTTAGAGCAACAAAGACACTTTGCCTGTACAGACTGAAGTAGATCAGGAGGCTCTTAAAACACCACCTAGCAGCTCTGTGGCTGACACCAGTCTACTCTTCAGTCAGACTCTCTGAGGCTGGACACAGCACCCCCATAAAAACAGTTTCTAAGCAGTCAAAACTCTGCTCAGACTCCTGGGCAGCTACACAGTTACAAACAATAGAGGTGAAACTCATCCAATTGTCCACAGCCTCTCTCCAGCTGCTGCCACTGTTTGCAGAACTCTGATTAAAAAAAACAAACAAACAAACAAAACCCAAGATGGGTTCGGAAAAGCCTTAAAATAGGCAAGAGCAAGGAGACAAGAAACAGATGGATTCGTGTCTTCAAGTGGAGAGTGAACTTCTGGGGCAAAGTCAAACTTGCACCTTCCTTAACAAAGTAACAGCTGAGGTGAAACAAGGACAAGCATCCCCCATGGCTTTGGGGACTTTCTGTTCTGCTGTAGCCACTCTGAGAAGCAGTTCCTGATACAGTTTAAACCCACCTGTGCTATCTGAATGAATTTTTCCTGAGAATACTGAGGTAGCAGCACTTTTGGAATGTCCTTCAGAGCATCCACCTGAAGATAGAGGTTCAGCCAAGAGATGATTGTCACTGGACAGAGTTCCCATTTTAAAGCCTGCAAATATTAAACAGATAAGAACCTAAAACGAGGCAAGGGTAGTTCCATGCTTCAAACGGTTTTGCCCCTCCTCCCCTTCCCAGTTGGCTCAGCTTGTTGCAGAGAGCCTCGAGAGACACTGAGGATAATGTAGTTTCAAGGGCATTCATTTCAGATTGCATTCTCACTGCTCTTTCAACAGTGCATTCCAGGCAGCACAAACAGGTACTCCTAGATGAACTGCACAGATGCAGACCTTCTCCTTTTGGAAGCTGGGAAATGAGAGCCTTTCCCCAAGCTCACCTCTCTGACAGAAGAATAAATGTGCAGTGAGTTTCTGTGATAGTAAAGATGGATCCCTTCCAATGTAAGAAGCACTGAGTAGTGTTCAGTGCTCTCCCAGAGGGTTCCTGCACAGTAAAGGACCCTGGCAAGTGCAGTACATTACAGCTACTGCTTTCTGGTCTGCCCTGCAGGAGAAGCCCCTTTATCTCAGGACCTGCAGGGGTCTACTGCACATGCAGTGACAGTTTGGTTGTTTCACATAAACAAAGCCAGAGATTCATAGAAAGGGTTGGAAGGGATCTCAAAGACCATCCAGGCTGCTCAAGGCCTCATCGAACCTGGCCTTAAGCACCCCCAGGGAGGGGGCATTCACAATCTCTCTGAGCAACCTGTGCCAGGGTCTCACCATCCTCACTGGAAAGAATTTCTTCCTGATCTCCAGTCTAAATCTGCCCTTCTCAAGCTTCGATCCATTCACTCTCATCCTATCACTACAAGCCCTTGTCAAAAGTCCCTTCCTGGCTTTCTTGTGGTCTCCTTCAGGTACTAGAAGGCTGCTGAAAGGTCTCCCTGCAGCCTTCTCCTCTCTAGGCTGAACAGGCCCGACTCTTCCAGCTTGTCCCTATAAGGGAGGTTCTCCAGTCCTCTGATCATCTCTGTGGCCTCCTCTAGACTCTCTCCAGCAGCTCCCATGTCTCTCTTTTGCTGGGGGCACCAGAACTCAAAGCAGTGCAGCAGGTGTGGTCTCAGCAGAGCAGAGGGGCAGAACCCCCTCCCTTTGCTGCTGCTCTCCCTGCTCTGGCTGCAGCCAGCACACAGCTGCCTGCTGGGCTGCCAGTGACCAGTGCTGGCTTCTGGGGAGTTTGTCACCAACTGACAGCCCCAAGTCCTTTTCCTCCACACTGCTCTCGAGCTGCTCCTTGCTCAGATTGCTTTTCTCAAGGAAGCAGGTGACATTAAAGCTGGGCAGCCTTTCAACCAGCAAGCTGGGCAGCCTTTCAACCAGCAAGCTGGGCAGAGTTATTACCTTCAACATAATGAGCTCCATCCTTACAATGTCATCTTCACTGCAAGCACCATCCGTGACATAGGCAAATTCCTGTATTTTAGGAGCATAAATTTCCTTTGGAGGAAGGGAGAGGAGAGGTAAGTATTAGAGGGCCTTACAGCCCTAAGAAAGCCTGAGAAGATCACTGGCAAATACTTTTCAGTCCACATTGGAATATTAATATTTCTTATTCTAGAACAGAGTTTTGCCCATGGAGTGAGGATGAGGAGAAACTAAACACAAGTCAGTTCCATGATCTCTGCTGTAGTAGAGGTCAGATTGATTGTGACTCTTCTAGCTTTGGGGGGGAGAAAAACTGACCTGTCAAGCAGAACACCCTGCTTTACCCTGCTTTCTACTCAGCCATCCCTTCAGATGTGAAGCAGGTCCTAATTCCCACAGAGTCCACTACTGTCAGAAGTGGCTTTACTGACCCAGGCACCTGCACTGCCAGAGCTGCCATGCCAGATTTCTTCTTTTTCAGAAGAGATAGAAAAAAGCCGAGGAGAAATCCCACAGCCACTGTAGCTGGCAAAATCCATGGGAAAAAAGGGGGTTAACAAAGACATTTGCCAGTTGAGGCCATTGAACTGCTTCTCTACTGACACCCCCTGCACTTTCATAGGATAGACAACTGCACACTGCTCTGGCCTTAGGAACAGCAGCCAGCTGGGGGCAATTCTGAGCAGAAAAATGGAGTATCCCAGATTGTGCTCCCAGCCCAGCCTCCCAGATATTACACAGATATCCACTCTTGGCTCGTAGGTGCAGTATACAATGTCACCCACCACTATCACTGCACTTCCAGTGAGGAAAATCCACTCCATTCCATGCCTTTACTGCAATATCAGCCTAACCTACAGCAGACTGAGGCTCAGGCTTGGTTTTCATCTCACCCATTCCTGAGGTTGTTTATCAACTGCTGCATGGTTGGAAAAAGACAGAACCTAGATATTCCTAACACATCTGCATGCCTTTTAGGTTTATGCTGTCTTCTTCCCTGCTGCTGAGGAAAGGTGGGGCAGAGGCTGCACTTGAAGAGATTGACATATGCACAACTCTCTCCCCTTCCAGCTCTCAGTGCTGTATGACTACCACCAAGTTCAACAGATTCAGACAGCAGAAATAAGATTCTGTGAAATGTCTCTTTAGCTATTCCAAACTCTATAACCCCCTCCCTGTAACAGAGCTTCTTACCTCCAGTTTGGAAGCAATGAATAATGAGGTAATTCCTATGAGCTGAAGCATACTCTTGTTAATGTTCTTCTGTGTCAACATGAATCTGTCAAAAAAGTCTTGGGCTAGGTAGAAGGTTTCCCTGTGGAGTGCATACACCTCACATACCTGCAACAGGACAAAAAGAATCCAGTTTGCTTCTATCAAAACCTCCTGCACACACCTGGGGTTGCTCAGGCTTCAACGGCAGCAGTTGTTGCTTTTGTACACACACAGTGTTGCACACCTGGGTGTGTGAGGATGCAGTGGTTAGCATGGGAGTGGAAAAAGTATTTCCCATGCTCCCAACTAAAAGCAGATTGGGTATGATGTATTTGTAATAATTTTCAAGTCAGATCCTGCCTCTGTCAAGAACTTTCAGAGGCCAGCCACAAGTGCATGAGTTCCTTCTACTCTTGTCATAAAAATTCACTAATAAATGAGCAAACAGCATCAGTGGCTGACATTTAAGAGCTCTGGACATAAGTCAGGGCCAGGCTGGTAAGCCAAGTAAATACACAGAGTTGTCTCATGTCCAGGATGTGAAGTCAGAGCTCCAAACCTAATCCGTCTCTAGCAATTCCAATACAAATGTCTCAGAGACTTCTTCCTTCCCTCCAAGTATTGTGTCAAGTGGTACATCTATAAACCAAAGCACCACAATGGGATTGCAGAGCTGGAGATCCTGGGAAGGTGAGGATGCTTTTAGATGCCCCAGCCCAGCATGCTTCACAAGCTAGCAGTGCCCTCCCCTTCAGCAGTTCTTGCAGGAGCCACCTCTTACAGATCTCAGTTTAACAAAGCATGTGGTCAAAGTGCTTTCCAGCCTGCTGATAAATGTGGTGGTAGCCTTCTCTTCCTCAGACCTCCTCTCGTGGGTAGGAGAGGAGACCTTATCACTCTCTACAACTACCTGAAAGGAAGTTGACAAAGGGTGGGGGTTGGTCTCTCCTCCTTAGTAACAAGTGACAAGACAAGAGTAAATAGCCTCAGGTTGCACCAAGGGAGGTTTAGGTTGGATATTAGAAGAAAACTCTTCCCTGAAAGGGTTCTCAAAGACTGGAACAAGCTCCCCAGGGAGGTATTTGAAAGAGACAGAGATGTGGTGCTGAGTGACATGGCTTATCACCAGCCTTGGTGGAGTTAGGGAATGGTTGGACTGGATCTTAAAGGGCTTTTCCAACCAACACAACTCCGTGGTTCTAAGTGCAAAAATGAAGTACTACTGTGTGTGGAAGGTTCAGCGTCTCCTGCCAAGGGAGACCCAAGTGTAGCTCACCAGGAGGATCAAAAAGCAGTTTGGAACCCTCCTGTTTCAAACTAGATTGGGCATTTATTATTACTGTACATTTTGCTCTTAGATGTTTATGCAAAGCTGTGCTTTGACCTGGCTCTTCACAGGCATAACACATGGCAAAGCAAGCAAAAGAACACACCTCCAAGAGCCAGTCCAACAGTATTGATCTCATGTGAGGCTGCAAACTGGAATGGAGCGATGTGAAATGCTTGCAGTGAGCGTATCTGTTCTCCTTCTTCAGGATGTTGAGCCAGACATCTTTGGAATTTCCCCAGCTATGGAAGAAAGTTACACAAAGCACTGTTCAGTTGACACACACCTTCACAAAAGGACTAGAAACCCATTACTGGTTACAGATATGCAGGAACAGAAAGAAACATGATACATAATGAAAGATCTTCATGCTAATTAAGGCCTTGAGCAGCCAAGTCTAGCTGAGGGGCATCCCTGCCCATGGCAGGGGGGTTGGAGAATGTGATCTCTGAGGTCTCTCCCAACAGAAGTCATTCTAGGAACCTAGATAATTAGAAAGCAGCAGGTAGTTTGAGTGTTTTACATCACAACACCTTCCCAAGATCGTCAGCAATTCCAGTCTTACACAACCAATAAAATTAACATGAGCACCTCGAAGTTGCACATACAACCAGGGCCTACTATTTTCCCTAGTCAGGTGCTGTCCAGAGAGCAGATGAAAAGCTGAGCTGGGGTTGGTCTCTTCTCCCAAGTAACCAGGGATAGGATGAAAGGAAATGGGTTTGTGTCAGGGCAGGTTTAGATCAGACATATGGAAAAACATCTTTACTGAGAGAGTGGTGAGGGGTTGGAACAGGATGCCCAGGGAGGTGGCAGAGTCACCATCCCTGAATGTGTTCAAGAAGCTGCAGATGTGGTGCTTCAGGACATGAAGTTAGGTTATGGTTGGACTATGATGATTTCAAAGGATTTTCCAGCCTTAGTGGTTCTGTGTACAGATGGTGTCTGGAAGTTACTTAATCATTCCTTTTCTAGCCTACCATAAAGCTCAGCAACAGGCTCTTGTGAGAAAAACTGAGTTCTTGTTCTTTAGTAACTTAGCATTTATTAGCAGCAGGTCTGCTGGGGAAGAGAAAGTTGCCTGTATCATTAATATAGGACCAGGGAGGTCATTCTGCCCTTGTACTCAGCACTGCTCAGGCAGCACCTTGAGTCCAGTACTTTAAGATGTTGAGGTGCTTGACCATGTCCAGAGAAGGGCAGAATGGCTGGTGAGGGGCCTGGAGCACAGTCTGTGAGGAGAGGCTGAGGGAGCTGGGGGTGTGCAGCCTAGAAAAGAGGCTCAGGGCAGACAGCTCATTGTTGTCTACATCTGAAAGGAGGTGGTAGCCAGGTGAGGTTGGTCTCTTCTGCCAGGCAACCAGGGACAGAACAAGAGGACACAGCCTCAAGCTGTGCCAGGGCAGTTTTAGGCTGGATGTTAGGAAGTTCTACATGGAAAGAGTGATTTGCATTGGAATGGGCTGCCTGGAGAGGTGGTGGAGTCACCACCCCTGGAATGGAAGCTGGATGAGGCACTTAGTGCCATGGTTTGGATAATTAGAAGACTTAGGTGATAGGTTGGACTCAATGATTCTAGAGGTCTTTTCCAACCTGGTTAATTCTGTCATAGGGCCTGGGTTTAGTTTGTAATTATTTTCATCATGACTTGATGTTGTTGTTTACTTCTATTTTTTTGGGCCCTCACATCTAATAGCACTGAAAGATGTTTTCAGTTTAACCTCTTAGGAGTCTACAGCATAAACAGGCAGCTCCAAAAGGTAAATATTATCTGCTGGAAAGCAGCTCCGTGGAGAAAGACCTTAGAGTCCTAGAGGACAGCAAGTTCTGTATGGGCCAGTAGTGTGCCCTTGTAGCCAAGAGCATCAGGAAAAGTGTGGCCAGCAGGTCTAGGGAGATTGTCCTGCCACTCTACTCTGCCCCGGTGAGAAGACGTCTGGAATACTGCCTCCAGTTTTGGGCTCCCCAGTTCAAGAGAGACAGGGATCTGCTGGAGAGTCCAACAGAGGTTACAAGGATGATCAGGGGGACTTGAACAACTCTTCTGTGAGGAAAAGAGTGGGGCTGTTTGGTCTCAAGAAGAGAAGGCTGAGATGGGACCTTAGCAATGCCAATAAACATCTGAGGGATGGGTGTCAGGATGAAGGTGTTGGTCTCTTTTCACTGGTGTTCAGTGATAGAACAAGGAACAGCAGGTACAAGCTGGAACACAGGAGGATACACCTGAGGGGAAACTCATTTACTGTGAGGACGCTGGAGTCCTAGAGCAGCCTGCCCAGAGAGGTTGTGGAGCCTCCTTCTCTGGAGACATTCAAAACCCACCCAGATGTGTTCTTGTGTAACCTGCTCTGGCAAGAGTTGGGCTAGATGATCTCTGGAAGTCCTTTCCAGCCCCTAACCTTCTGTGATTCTCTGCTGTATTTATTAAGATTGGAGAATGAAGCCCACAGAATCTGTGTCTCTGGACATAAAATTGTATGGCAGAGACAAGCAGAGGCATGGGCTTAGTACTGCACACTTACACTCAGTACAACAGCAGATTTCACTACAGTAGTTCAGCATATTTGATAAAACCCAAACAACTGCAGCTGGTAAACTTACTTGAGTTCTGGCAAGGGTGATGGATTTATGAAGAGGTTTCTGAACCTGTATTTTTTGAACCTTGAGAAGTCAGTGGTGACTGATTCTTTGTGAGGGGTTTCAATAATGATGCAAGGTGAGATGCCTCCTGTTATCGTGGGTGGCCAACAACTCTGCAACATAAAGAAGGTATCTTTTAAATGCTGATTGTGAGAACAAGAAAGGCAAGGAGGGGATTACAGAAACAACAAATCTAACCTATGCTAGTCTTTCTAGACAGCAGAATCACTTCAAGCACTGAAACAAAGACAGAGACTAAATGCCAACAAAGCTTTCTGCAGTCAAGATGGAGCATTGAGAAACAAATTTGATAAGCCTGGAAAACTCAGAAAGCAGCTGTCTTTATGAAGACACAAGTAACCTGAGCTGCTCAGCTGCAGTACATAAGGCAAAGGTACTCATCACCACACCACAGGACATCGGGTTGCTGGTCCTATCTACTTATCTACTCAAAGGGAAAAGAAAGGAGAGGGTGGAGGTTCTGCTGTATCTCAGTGGTAATTCAGCAACTTGTTATCATCCAATTAAGCACTCCAGAGAGGAGCCACCCACCTCAGCTCCAGAGCTAGATACCCACTGAGCAAGCAACAGCTGTGAACTCTGTCTCAGCTTGCCAACAGCAAGTATAGGATGCAATGACTCAAAAGGAGAAGAGCACAAAGTTATTCAGAGAAGGAATTCTAGATTATTTTGGTTAACTCTGCAACTTGTTTTGCTAGCACCTATTTGGTTGTACATAGCCAACACAAGTAAGGAAGTATCAAATGCATAGAGCATGTGCAATGCTGTAATGGCTGCCAGCCTTCAAAATGGTGACACAACTTCATGCTCTGTGGAGACAGAGGTGAATCCCATTCACAAAAAAGGGCAACATCTGCCCCTGAACACAGAAATTCTTCTCATATCTGCCCCACCAGGTAAACTACTAATGCTTCCCTTGGGGTACTTTAGTTTGCCTAGAAATAGGTTTAGATGACCCTAAGAACTGATCTTAACACCACACACCTGTAAGAAAAGGGCAGTCTTGATCCTTCTCTCCTGTGATCCTCACTGCCCAAGTCTCACTCCTTAATTGTCAGCTTTGATGCTTCTTGGACCTACTACTGGGTTGATTCAACTCGCTAACCTGGCAGAACATTAACTTATGTTGTAGGGCCTAATTAGCAAGTTGAAGCTGCACACTTCCATTTGATGAGAACCAAAACTGGAACAACACAGGGCACGGAGCGTATGGCCAGCTATCAAGGAAGGAAAGAGAGAGGAGCAGGGGCTCTCCCTTTCAGTAAAACCTAAGATGTGACACACAGCTTCAATCCAAGCACAGCTGCTGACTGACTGACATGGCATTTTTCCCCTCCAGAGTTTGCAAAGACAGCTTCACAGTCAGAAGAGTTTTGCTTCACCATAGCTGTTACTCTCGTTTGGTTTACAAATAGAAAAAGCTGCAAACAAGATTGCTTGCAAAAGAAATTTACATTCTTTTTACTAAGCCACTCTGAAACAAACAACAGTAAAGCTTCTCACGAGGTCAGTTAAAACAGATTCCAGAACTGATTTAAATAATCAAAAGGACTACTAAATGAACGAGGTCCTGCATAGTTCTGAGACTTCTTAGCTAAATGGCTGTGAAACCACACCTGAAGTTCTAACAAGTGCAGTGATCTTGTTTAAACTTGCCTCTAGGCCTTACCTGTTCTGTGTGTGGAATTATTCTGAAATATCTAGGTTTATTCACATTTTACACCTAACATTACTCTGCAGTGGTTTCCACATGGAAGGATCCTCTATCTACAACAAAATCACTTATAAAAAAAGCAGAAACACATAAAAAGATGCTTAAGTGCTGAGCTCACACAGCTTTTGCTACTTGTAGGTAGACACTTCCCCTATTCAATACTTTCTAGAGCAGAATGCACAACTTCACACCCATCAACATAAACCAGACTCCTTCACCTAGCTTGAACCACTATTCAGGATTGAATTACCTTAATCTCGTATTGATGTTTTTTAGCTACTTTCCCGTCTTCTCTTTTCTTAATCTCCTGCTGTGGAGAGAGAGACACACATCAGTACACTGACAATGACCAGCACACCCCCCTCTGAGGCTAAAGCAAACCGTTCCTACTCCTGCCCCACTTTCTAGCTCAGCAGAGCAAGTCTTCTCCTATCCAAATACACTGGATAACTTTCAGGGTTATTAGCTTTTCAAGCTGCCTAAACTGTCACCTCTGCTGTTCTCCTTTTTCTGGTTTGGAAATGTTCCAGTGCCTGCAACTCTTCTGGAGACTCTTCTGGACATGACAGTGGCTGCTGCTGCTTGGCTTGCAAACGGCTACTGCAAAAAACGATACCACATTGGACATTAGGAGAGCAGCAATGGTAGATGTATACAAATAAGCTTAGTGTATTGCGATGCTAACAGCTTACCTGCGTCTTGACATCTTTGGGTTGCAAGATCTCTACCTGGGTCAAAGGAATAAAGACAAGCTTGGTTAATGTACTCTCAAGAAGTTAGAACAAAGTTCTGTACTGAGCAGCATGAGACATCACAGAGAGCAGCATGGTTTGTGCAACTGAAACAGATGGGCACAGGTATTTTACTGGTGAGGCACATCTGAGCCGAGGACATCCCGTGGTATGTGATCACAGGCAGCTCCATGTGCTGCGGGGGTTTACACTGTTAAAGCGTTACAGAGGGATCTTCACGTACGCGAGCGGTCAGTTTGGCTCCGGGCAGCTTGGCTCATCCAGGCCAAGAGGGGAGCACTGAGGGGGTGAAGCTATGGAGGGAGATTTCCCAAGCGAGATGATGCAGGGTGTATGTTCCCCTAGGGCTGTGACCCCACACACTCTCGCTACACCCAGCGGATCGCAGCCACCAGGCACCCACACAGGCACGCGTTTTGCCGCTGCAGCAGCTCCTTCTGGGGCAACTTCGCCTCCAGCCCCCCACACCTGTCGGGATGGGCCGCAGGGAGCCGAGCGGGGCCGCCCGCCGCCGCCCGCGCTCCCGCCGCGCGGGTTCCGCGCCAATTTGCAGAGAGCGGGGAGGCGGCGGCCTGCGCTGCGCCCGGGCCGGCGGGACGCCTCGGGGCGCCACGGAGGTCAACCTGCGCTGGGGGCACCGCCGCCGCCCGCCCTCGCTCTCCTTCCAGAAGGAGCCGAGCAGCCGCCTGCTCCTCTGCCATTCAGGGGCGAGGGGTGCGAAGGGATGGGTGAGGGGAGGGAGAGGGGCAGGACCGCGGCGCCCCCTCCCCCGCGCTCCCGCCTTGCCGCCAGCCAGGCTCCCTCCAAAACCTGAGGGAAAAGGCGGGGGGAGCCCTGGCGCACAGGGACACTGCCGCAGCGGGGAGCGAGCCCGCAACGGGGGCTCCCTCCAGCCGGGCTGCGACCGGGACGCTACACGGATCGAGGACCCGGGGGTCCACACCGGGCACCCTCCTCACCGAGTCCCTGTCCTGAGGGCCAGGGTGGCGGTAGCCGGGACCCGCCGGGGTGGGGTGAGCGCGGGCCGGCAATCGGGGTCAGCCCGCCAAGCGGCTCAGCCCCGGCTTCCCCACCCCCACCGCCACCGTCTCCCTCCAAAACCGGGCAGCCCGCCCCCCAACCCCCTGCAGGGTTCTCGGCCGCCGGGCGGCCCCGAGGTGGGGTGGCGGGATGGAGAGAGGGGCGATGGCAGGTTCCCGCCGACACCCTAGTCCGCCGTGCCGCCTTCCGCCAGCGGTGCCCGCCCGGGCCATCTCCCCTCGCAGCTGCTCCCAGCAGCGCTCCCTGCCCCGGGCTGGAGGGCACCGGACAGACGGATGAGGCTGTGCAAGGACACTCACCCACAGCTCTCCTCAGCCGCTCTCCCTCCAAAACTGCCAGGGCGGGCAGCCAGCCTCATCCCTCCCGCTCCCGACCGCCGCCCCGCGCCACCTCACAACTCACGGCGACTGCACCCCTCACTGGCAAAGAATCTGCCGGTACCGCCACCACTGCCATCATCATCACCATCATAACCACCGCTGCCAATACCACTAACTGCTACCACCGCCACCGCCATCACCACCATCATCATCACTATCAACGCCACCACAACAGCCACCCCCCATTCCCACTAGCAGGACCCGCTCTCGCCACCCCAGCGCACCTCTGCCACTGCCGCCCGGGCCGCGCTGCTCAGCTGGCGCCGGCGCCAAGTCGCTATATAGCGCGGCCCGGGCCCGCGCTGCGCATGTGCGAGGGCGGCAGACAGCTCCGCTGCCCGCCCTCCGCCAGCGCCCGCGCCCCGCTCGCCCCAGCACCGCCCCTTCGCCGCGGGGCCGCCCCAGAGAAAAGCGGCAATCCTGGACATGGCCCTCGTCTCACCTGCCCGCCCCGGCTCCCTTGGGGAAGGCGCCCCGAGAGACAAGTGAACCGTGCCGGCGGGAGTGCTGCCACCATACAGACAGCCCGCCCGCTGCCCCGGCCGCTGCCCCGCCACCGCCGCCCCTCACCAGCGGAGCGCCTCCGGCGCCGCCATCCCGGTGGGCTGCACGCAGCCGCGGTCCGCGGTCCGCGCTGCTCCGGGGCGGCTCCGCTGGCGGCTCCGCTGTCAGCCTCACGCGCCGCGCACGCCGCGCGCCCGGCGCAGCGCCGCTCGCCCGCCCCCGGGCGGGGCCGGCAGCCGCCGCGGCCAATGGCAGCGCCGCGCTCCGCGGCAGCGTGCAGCGGCGGCGGGATGTAAACACGGCCCCGGCGCGCCCCGCCCCGCCCCGCGCCGCCGGCTCCTCCCGCCCGCCTCGCTGCTACCCCTGCCGAGCGCGGGTGTCGGCCCTCGGCCCCGCGGTGACATCCCGTTTGTGCCCGGTGGCGCCGGCCTCCGGAACTTCCCACGCCCCACTGCTGCGGGGGCAGCTCCGTGACAGCCCGCGTCACGGGCGTCAGCCGCCCGCCCGGTGGGTGTCCGACGGCTCTCTGCACAAGGACGGCCCACAAAGGCACGCAGCTCTGCAGTGGGGAGCCTGGGCCTTCACATCCCAAACCTCCTCTGAGGTGCCTCTTACTGCACCCGTTTTTGCTGCGTTTTGACCCGAAGAGAAATTCACCTCCGCAGGGAACAAGCCTCCCTCGAGCACAGCCTCCCTAGCCGCCCATGGGTGGCCCTGTCGCCTGCCCAGCAGCTTTCCACACCTGTCAATCCAGTTCAGACCACCCCCCGCGTCTCAGCGAGGCTCAGGAGCTGCCACCTTACATTCTATTTCTCCATAAGGAGAGGATGCTGAAGCTTAGCCACAGTGCCAGGCGCTCCTCTCATTTGCCAGTGACACAGAATGGTCGGGCTTGGAAGGAACCTCCAAAGCCCCGACGTGCTCTGCAGTAAGCAGGGGTAGCCTTGGCTACAAGGGTCGCATATGAGAGGCCTGGAGCACAGCCCTATGAGGAGAGGCTGAGGGAGCTGGGGTTGTTTAGTCCAGAGAAGAGGAGGCTCAGGGCAGAGCTCATTGATGGCTACAACCACCTGAAAGGAGGTTGTAGCCAGGTGGGGGTTTGTCTCTTCTGCCAGGCAACCAGCAACAGAATAAGGGGACACAGTCTCAAGCTGTGCTGGGGGAGGTCTAGGCTGGATGTTAGGAGGAAGCTGTTGGCAGAGAGAGTGATTGGCATTGGAATGGGCTGCCCAGGGAGGTGGTAGAGTCACTGTGCCTGGAAGTGTTCAAGCCAAGCCTGGCTGGGGCACTTAGTGGCATGGTCTGGTTGATTGGCCAGGGCTGGGTGCTAGGTTGGACTGGATGATCTTGGAGGTCTCTTCCAACCTGGTTGATTCTATGATTCTATGAAATATCCTAAGAAGTTAAAGCCCAAATCCCACAGCAGCACGAACTTACAACGCCATCAGCACACCTTATTCCTTTACAACACCCCCATGCAAGCAGGCAGCTCCTCACCTCAACACAGGGCACCTGCAGTCACTTTGTAAATGAGAAACAACATCTCCTTTTGCTCTCCTCTCCCGCACTGCAGTGCTGCAAACCACCACCAAGAGAAGCCACAGCTGCCTTCAAGCACATTTGCCTCATCGTTGCTTTTTTGTTTTCAGTTCTGCTTTTTCTTTTCCCAAATGTAATGCTATTAAAATGTAAACAGGGTTTTTATTTCCCCTCCAAATATGTATTACAGTAATTAAGCATGATAAACCAGGTTTGGGTGATTAGCTTTGCTATTTTAAAGGGTAAGAGAAGAGGCAAGAGAGATATGTTGTGGTAGGGTCCCTATCAGCTGTTTAATAGGTCAGAGGATTTGGCCAGCAAGGGCTAGCAACTGTGGATGTTTACAGAACCCAATGGGGTGGGGGCAATGATTAAAGCAAACTTCATGCACAGCAGATGTGCAAGATGGACACTGCAGCCTCCCAGCCTCTTCAGCTCTGCAAAATACCCATCCCAGTCCTGTCACAAGAATTATGGCTCAAAAGAGATGTGAACAAAAAACCCAAACATCACAAGCCACTGTCAGCTGGCACTGAGAAATGATCTTCATCCTTCTTCATATTGCACCAGCTTCTTAAAGAGATCTAACTCATGACATAGTTTAACATGCCTCAAGTAGATGTGCAGGTAGCTCTGTTAGTTGGTCTTTACTGAAGCCCACCAGCAAAACACATCCCGTGGTCTGGAAGTGCACTTCCCTCCCTTCCCACTTGCTACAGAGAGAAGGTGGTGTCCTGAATTCAGGCAAACTTGACCTAACTTTAATCTCAGGCCTTGAGCTGCCTTGCTGAAGCTGAAACACTTCTTTTGTAAAAGAAATGGAATCCTGGGGTGCATTAAGAAGAGTGTGTCCTGCAGATCCAGGGAGGTTCTCCTCCCCCTCTGCTCTGCTCTGCTCTGCTCTGCCCTGGTGAGGCCTCACCTGGAATAGTCCATCCAGTTCTGGGCTCCCCAGTTCATAAGGGACAGAGATCTACTGGAGAGAGTCCAACAGAGGGCTGCAAGGATGCTGAAGGGACTGGAGCACTGCCTGATTAGAGGTTGAAAAGCCTGGGACTGGTTAGTCTGCAGAGGAGAAGGCTGAGAGGAGATCTGAGCAATTTATATAGCAGAGGGCTGGGGGTCAGGAAGGAAGGGACAGGGACAGCCTCTGCTCACTTGTGCCCTGGCACAGGACAAGAGGCAATGGATGGAAACTGCAGCACAGGAAGTTGCATCTCAACATGAGGAAGAACTTCTTGACTGTAAGGGTGACAGAGCACTGGCACAGGCTGCCCAGAGAGGCTGTGGAGTCTCCTTCTCTGGAGATTTTCCAGCCCTGTCTGGATATGTTCCTGTGTGACCTGCACTAAATTCTATGGTCCTGCTCTGGCAACAGGTTGCATTCAAAGATATCCAGCAGTCCCTTCCAAGCCCTAACATCCTGTGATCTGGAACCTCATGAAGTGACCAGCAAGAGAAGAGAGACTTGGTTTAGCTGATGTCATTTTAGGTTATAGTCTGGAGTTGATGATCTCAGAGGTCCTTTCCAGCCGCAATCATTCTGTGATTCTGTGACTATTTTTCATTGACTTCTTTTCTGATTAGGTGGGGGGAGAGTCTATATTAGTTATTGAGGACCTGTTAGCTAAAATACAATACAGAGTAAATCTTTCAGTCCTAACCATGTGAATATGTCTTTCTAAGGTTAATATCAGCAACTGAGAGGATAGGCAATGACCAGCTGTTGATAAGCAGCCTGCATGATGATCAGATCAGATAAAACAACAGTTCTAACAGTTTTATAACAGAGGAAGAAAACATCAAGTAAAGGTCAAGAATAAATTCCCTTACAATCTGCGAGGTCAGGCCTGCAATAGTGTAGCATGATACAAGGATTTCGTCTTTGGCTTTTAAAACAGGGCCAGGGAGTAGCAGAGAGAGTTACCAACCTTTTAAATCTGCATTCTGTAGACGTCATCACTCCCCAGCAGTCACAAAGCAAACCAACAAACTGTGTCCTTCTCTCTCTCATTAGTATCTTCTCTGCATCTTCTGGAAATGATGCACCTTTCTCAGCAGTAAGGAATTGGGCATAAACCTTGTCTTGGCTTGTCCTGAAAGTTCTCCTACACAGGAAACACTTTATCCATCATCTGTCAGAAACCCTCATCCTGTCCTGCACATGAATATCTAAACTCCCACACTCCACACACCAAAGGTTTTCACCTTTAAAGCACAACCTCAGGGTTGATCTCCTGAACCAAGCCCACAGTCACAGCCTGGGGTAAGGAGAGCATTGCTGCAGTGGGAAGTGGCATCAGGAACAAGCAGCCAAGCTGTGAGTCTCTCTTCATCTGCCTATGTGTTAGATCTCCTGGCTGCAGCTCAAAGGAATAACAAGAGGCACCTTCCTCATGGTTTCCAACATGGGTTAGGGGTAATAGAGTTAGGCAGTTAGGGTTTGGGGCAGGGTTAGACCATTAGGGTCAGGGTTGGAGTTAGGGATGACATTAGAGTTAAGATTAAGGTTTGGGATATGGTTAGGCAGTTAGGATTAGGGTTTGGCATATGGTTAGGCAGTTAGGATTAGGGCTAGTATTAGGGTTTAAGGTTAGGGTTATGGTTGAGATCAGGGACAACATTAGGGTTAGGATTATGGTTTGGGGTATGGTTAGGCCATTAGGGTTAAGGTTAGGGGCTTGGGTTATGGCTACAGCTACTAGTAGGTTTGAAGGTCAGGATTTGGTTTGGGGTTAAGGTTAGTGACAACATTAAGGCTAGCATTAGGGTTTGAGGTCTGGTTAGATTATTAGGGTTAGGCTATTAAGGCTAGGAGTAAGTCATTAGGGTTAGGGTTAGTGATAACATTAGGGTTAGGCATATAGTTAGGCCATTAGGGTTAAGACATTAAGTTAGGATTAAGCCATTAGGGTTAGGGCTAGTATCAGGGTTTAAGGTTAGGCTTAAGGTTGGGGTCAGGGACAACATTAGGGTTAGGATTAGGGTTTGGGGTATGGTTAGGCCATTAGGATTAAGGTATTAAGTTTAGAGGTAGGCCATTATGGTTAAGGCTACTATTAGGGTTTAAGGTTAGGGTTAGTGACAGCATTAGGGTTAGGATTAGGGTTTAGGGTATGGTTAGGCCATTAGGATTTAGCCATTAAGGTTAGTATTGGGAATTACATTTTAGGAGTTCTAATTGGGGTTAGGCTCTTAGGTTTAGAGTTAGGGTTAGGAGTTTGGATCATTAGTTCAGGGTGAGAATTGCAGTCAGCATGGCCACTCTGATGTGACTCTTTATCTGAACACTTTGCTTTGGCACAGAGAAGTTCCTAAAAACCTTTAGTTCATGAGGTTCTGGAAAGTGTCCAACCCACATTAGAAAAAGCTGCATTAAGTCTGAGCTAAGCAGCCCCAGAAGGAACACTATCAGTGAAGCTACGTTAGTTTATCTGTAAGGGTTAAGATCATACAGGCAAACTCTCTCCTGCAGAATGCTGTACAGCTCTCAGCTGTGCAGCTCCCAGCACAGGGTTGCTGCCCTGGTAAATGCACAGATCACAACACCTGTGTTTGAAAAGGACAGGGTTTACTCACTGCTCGGCTCTGGGAAGGTGGATGCTGTGTTGCACAAATTCCTTCTGGTGGCTGTCAGTTAAATAGATCATTTGGTCAACCAGCTTCTTCAGTGGGTGAAAATCAAGCCAGGGACCACTCGCAGCAAGCCAGCCCAGCAGACTGTGCTGAGATAGCTGGCTGTAATCCTTGCAAGGCCACTCTCCATGATCTCTGACAAGCCAGAGGTCAAAATCCCTGATGACTAGAGAGGAAAAAAAAGCAACAAACCAAACAACAAACTACAGAGTTTCAGGAAAAGCCAAAAGAATATCTTGGAGAAGATCGAGTGGTTAAACTGAGATTCCTCAATTGAAATAGACTCTCCCACATTTCAGCTTGCACTCATTGCCTCCTTTCCTTTCACAGACAGGAAAACCCAGTTCTCTCTTCTGTACTGCCCCTTCTCCAGCCTAAATAACCCCAGCTCCCAGTCTCCCCCAGTTAGTTCAGTCTCCAGTCCTATTATCGTCTCCCTGGTCTCTTGGTGGGTGCACTCCAGTGTGCCTGTGTCTCCTGTACGCAGGACAGGGCACTGAGAGGTGTCACACTAGCAGGGAGTGGAGAAGGGTCGCTTCGCCCTGCCTGCTGGCAACCCCCCTCCTGCTGCAGGCCAGGAAGCGTTTGGCGAGGCCACAAGGGTGCAGTGCTGGCTCAGTCTGCAGCTCACCGCAGCTCCCAGGGCATTTTCTGCCTAGGTGCTTTCCACCCCTTGGCCTGCTGCCTGAGGTCATTTATCCTCCACGTGTCCCCGTGTTGAACTCCGTGAGGTTCCTGTGAGCCCATTCCTGCTTGAGTGGCAATCCAGTCCTCTGGTGTACAAACAGGTCCTACCTTCTGCAAGCTTGCTGACTGTGCAGTCTGTCCCAGGACCCAGGTCACTACTAACAGAGGTTTTTAGCAGTGTAAGGTCTGGTATTAATAGGTGACAAAAGCAGCTCTTAGCCTCCAGCTAGGCTTCACACAGCTGATCACAACCTTTGAGCCAGTTCTCCACACAAGTACTCACCCTCTGCTTACACAGTCCACAATTCATCATCCTGGGAGGATGTTATTTGGAACAGCTTGAAAAACCATGCTTATAGTCAAGGCAACATCCATTGCTCCCCCTCACCCACTGTGCCAAGCACATAATGGTGGAAGGCTATAGGGTTGTCAGCTGTGCTTTCCCCTGCATAAATCCATTGTGGCTACTCTTTCTTATCCATGTTTGGGAAGTTTCCAGGATCATTTGCTCCACCACCTTCCCGTGTAAATCAAGGTGAGGCTATCTTGTGGTTCCCCCTGTTCTTCTTGCAGATGGAAGCTGCAAGAGCTCTGTGGTAAAGGGTTGGACTTGATGATCTGTGAGGTCTCTTCCAACCCTGATGATGCTGTGATACTGTGAAAGGGCATTTACTTTCTCCCAGCACTGAAGAATCCTGTATGATGCTGTAACTTGAAATAAATGATACAGATTAACAAGCACATCAGCCAGCTGTGACCCAGAGATCAGTGTATATCCCAGCTCCTCAACACCACCTTGACTTAGAATCATAGAATCAGTCAGGGTTGGAAGGGATCACAAGGATCATCCAGTTCCAACCCCCATGCCATGGGCAGGGACACCCTACCCTAGAGCAGACTGCCCACAGCCCCATCCAGCCTGCCCTTAAACACCTCCAGGGACAGGACCTCAACCACCTCCCTGGGCAACCCATTCCAAGGCTCTCACCATTCTCTCAATGAAGAGCTTCCTCCTCACATGCAGTCTGAATCTCCCCACCTCCAGCTTTGCTCCCTTTCCCCTAGTCCTGTCACTACTTGATAGCCTAAAAAGTCCCTTTCCAGTCCCTCCCTCCTCCTCAGCCCAGGACTGATCTTTGCTGCAGCCTTTCCCCTTGGCCTCAGAGGCCTGCAATTCCCAAAGGCTCTCTCAGGAGTAGAGACCAAGGTGCAGATGACACAGAGTACCTCTGCCTTCTCTATGGCCTTTGACTTGAGGACTTTCTCCATCACTGAGCGACAGGCCCAGTTTCTGTGATCCTATTGTCCTCCACATCCTGGTGCAGCCACAGATGGCTTGGGATTGGCTTCCATTACAGCTTCCTTAGAGCTGCTTTCCAATGCCTGAAGGGATTCGACAGCAAAGCCAGAGAGGGACTTTCCATAGGGATGTCTAGTAACAGGACAAGGGTAAATGGCTTTAAGCTGAAGAAGAACAGGATTAGAGTGGATCTTAGGGAGAAATTCTTCAGTACAGGGTGGTGAGACTCCAGCATAGGTTGCCCAGAGGGGCTGTGGATGCCTCCTACCTGAAGGTGTTCAAGGCCAGGTTGGACGAGGCTTTGGGTAACGGAGTCTCATTCAGAGGCATCCCTGGCCACAGCAGTGTCCTTTCTGACCAAAGCCATTCCTTGATTCTCTAACCCTGTCCCCTGGACATTGGCACAGGATCTCCATGTCCTTTACAGGTTGCCTGCCCCTACTCATACCTCTTGAATGCTGAGCATAGCAGCCTTCCACACACCACCGTGACAAGACAGGTAATGGATATGAAACAAAACAAGAGAGGCTCAGCTGAGCTAAGAAGAAACCCTGCCTGCACCCCATGCATGCCTTAAGCAGCAATGTTTTTATCTGTCCTCTTTGCCCACAACACTTCTGCATGCCACCAGGGAACGGGGCAGCTTGCAGAGATGTGCAACACCACTGAAACCAGGCCCTGCCCCTTGCTCAGCAACACAAACCCATCCCCAGGGGGGGCTTCTGTACCAGTGCAGCCATTCTTAACCTCTACTCTATGAGCATGGGGAGGACAGAGCCAGGCTCTGCTCAGGGACATCCAGTGATAAGACAACAGGCACTGGGTGCAAGTTTGAGCAGAGAAGGTTCCAGTGGGGACAGAAGGGAAACTTCTTCCACTGTGAGGGTGACAGAGCCCTGGAACAGGCTGCCCAGAGAGGCTGTGGAGTCTCCTTCTCTGGAGACATTCCAAACCCCCATGGATGTGTTCCTGTGTGCCCTGCCCCAGGTGATCCTGCTGTGGCAGGGTGGGTTGGATGGGATGATCCCTCTAAGTGTCCCTTCCAAACGCTAACGCTCTAGATTCTCAGTACTTGTACCTACCCCACCTGCATGGGGTGTTCAGGGATTAGGACTGGGACCCTATCCAAGCCCCAAAAGAAGAGAGTGACAGCTTTGAATAGGCCATTATTTTTTGTTTATTGAGAGCTCAGATGGTATCTCCCCAGGGTGCAGAGCACACCATTAAACCCCAAATACAGAGGACTGCTTTAGTAAATACAGACTGGTTAAGCAATGCTGCTTCCTTTTTCTCTTTTTGGCAAAGTGCTGTTTTTTGTCAGTTTTCAGCTTGTGTTTAAACTATTAAAAAGGTAAAACGAGAGCCAGACATTCTTCCATTATCCAAAGGGCTGCTACAAAGAGAGAAGTGGCTCTGGAGAGAAGCTGCCATATATGCATAGACTGGTGTACAGTATTAACCCTTACTGAAATGTCCCTTTTGAATCTTCAAGTCTGCTGTGTAGAAGGCACAGGTTTTTAAAACACAGAAGTCTATTGACCAGTACATAAGAAAAACACAGTTCCAGCAAGATTCATTGACATCAATCAGCATGAGACAGTGCAAGGCCTCCACTTTTACAACACACACACACGAATACAAACTAAAACACCCCAAACAACTCCCCTCCCCCCCAAAAAAACCCATACAAAAGCCACACAGTTCACTATTAAAACAGAAAACCAAAAGGAATCTAACTGCCCAACAGCTCCAGGCACAACGACAGGGCTGGACCAACATCAAGGTGTAAAACAAAGGGAATAAAAAGCCATCGATGCAGTACTTAGCTCACACAATAATATGGTTTCCAACATTACAAGTCGAGAAGCACAGCTTTGTGCAACAAAATAAGTTTATATCCTGAAAGATATAGGTTTTCATCACCAGAAAATCATCTAGTAATGTAGTATAAAAAGATCAGTCTCTCCCAATTCTAGGAGCAGTCTAAAGTTGCATTTACTTGCCTACTGAGAAGAACTGACCAAGGCTCTCACTGTACTGCCTGAGAGCCTTACACTCACAGCTCCAACTCCCCGTTAAGCACGAAAGGATCTCTGACATCCTTCCAGCGTGGGGAGGTGGAGACTCCATCTTCCTTCATTTCACTTTAAGAAAATTAAAGCTGAAGGAAAAGTAGTTAACTTTATATAAAGAAATACAGGAAAGCAAAGAATTTTCCTGAGCTAGAAAGTTGGCAGTGAGGAGAAGGAAGTTTAAGTTTGGCAAAAAGTTGGAGTGATAAAAGTAGGTAATGTGAGGGAAGTAAGAACAGAGATATTCAAGGTGAGGCTCGACAGGGCTCTGGGCGACCTGATCTAGTTGAGGACGTCCCTGCTGACTGCAGAGGGGGTTGGACTGGACGACCTTTGGAGATCCCTTCCAACCCAGACCATTCTATGATTCTATGATCTAGTGGAGGATGTCCCTGCTGACTGCAGAGGGGATTGGACTGGAGGACCTTTGGAGATCCCTTCCAACCCAGACCATTCTATGATTCTATGATCTAGTTGAGGACATCCCTGCTGACTGCAGAGGGGGTTGGACTGGACGACCTTTGGAGATCCCTTCCAACCCAGACCATTCTATGATTCTATGATCTAGTTGAGGACGTCCCTGCTGACTGCAGAGGGGATTGGACTGGATGACCTTTGGAGATCCCTTCCAACTCAGGTGATTGATTCTATGAAGAGATGAGAGACTGGTGAAACCACAGCTGTCTGCACATAAAGCAGAGTATTTGGACCACAGAAGAACTGCTGCACGGACATGGACACGGTCACGTACTGCTGCAAAAGAGCAGTAACAAAACCTGGTTTGGAAATTCCTTAATGTGACCAATTTTGTTTTCTTCTTTGTGTCTTCAAAAGCAAACACACAGTAGTGTACCAGGAAAGCACTTCGTGCTGTTACACAGTTTCAACAGTCCTAACTCACCCCAGGGAAGCAGCACAGCTGTGGTGAAACTGAGGTTAGAAACGCAGTTTCCAGTACACTGAAGATGTTCCACAGCTCCAGCTGCAGAACGTGCAACAGTGCCATTACAGCTAGGTCAAACTTGTTGGGGTTTTGCTTCAAGTGAAATTGAAGCATTTGGCTGGGTTTGAAACACTTCATAGGCCTGGAATAATTCACATTATTGATCCTGCCTAATTTCAAAGGCTCCTTACACAGAAGTTAGTGTAAGGACTACTGGAAGACACAGTTGCATGTAATGGTAAGATTTTAATGCCCTAGGCACTAAACACAAGGGGAAAACAGAGTCACATCGAGCACAGGAGGATAAACTCACTGCTGTTTCCCTCTTCCTTTCAGCGCAGATTTCTGCTTCCTCACCACCATAGCCATTGATCTATCAGGGTTTGGCATGCCATATGGCTGTGTAACACACACACTGTTATCAGGTGAACTTTACTTGTTGTTAATTGCCTGCCAGCTGCCAAACCCTCTTGCAGAGCGTTTGAAACACCTCTACTTCTTTTGAATGGCTTTTTTTTCCCCCTGTTGCTATCCTTCTGCCCCCCCCAAGGTGCTAGGAGAACAACCATCCAATAGATCTCACCTTTTACAGACCCTGTTATCACTGTGTTTAGCTCCACAAGACTGTTTTTCAGCATTCTCTTCTCCCTTCATTTTCAGTCACGATTAATGCAGACTTCATTTTCATAGAGAGAAAAAGACAGGAGAACGTCTAATAAAAGCCTTCCTTCTCTCTACTTTGGAGCTATTCAAGCTGTGAATACGAGACAATCTGACAGCCATTAGCAGCTCGGAAACAGCTATCCATCAGCTCAACTTCCTTCAAGAGCAGTCAGCTGCTGATGAGATTAAAAGAACGGTGGAGCCACCAATTCTTTCCTTTAAATAGAGGTTAAGCGAAACAGGGTCGGGGAAATGCTTGTTTCAGAGACAGGAAGAGTTAGAGAAAGGGAGCAAGAACTTGAACTGTACCACGTAAAACCCAGCTCAGCTCTCCGGGTTGTGCATCCGCACTTCATCCATAGGTCCTCTTTTCCTTTCACTCCACTGTGAGGTACTACATCTGCGACACCAGTGCCATACCATAGCGCAACAACACTTTTCTCACGCCTATATCAAGTACCCGACACACCTACGCAGACTCCACTAACACAAGTAGGTACGAGGCAACTTAGATGTCCTCCTTGTAACAGTTCAGCACAGCTATCTAACAACCCCTGGCAGCTAGGGTGTTTCTTTGTTAGGAAATAATCACATATGCTGAATACAGAGAGAGATACACAAGCTGTCAAGCAGCGGGCGTTAAAGCACATGGCTAACCTCGACACCTTCTAACTCCACGCTGATAAACGCAACATCATTTCCATCTCAGTTAAGTTTCTTTTAAAACACCAACTAAAATAAAACCCCCAAGCAAACCACAAAACCACCAACCCACCTCTGTGTCGTAGCTGACAAAAACAGCCCAGAAACTATCATCCTGGTAGGCTTCCAAGACATTGATATCAAACATCGAGGACTGGCTGCAAGGTGTTCCAAGATCTCATGTCGGTCCCAAAAGAACTCGGCGCTACTTATGATTGTGTTTGAGGATCACCTTCTGATGGACCACACTTCCCCAGGCATGAAAACAAGAGCAAAGTGAAAAAGAAACAAACCCACAACCCACCCCAACAATTAGCCCATAGATTAAACCCAGAAGAGGCATCAGTAGTTGAACTGACGCTGGCAAGGCTGGTGAACAAACAGTCCGCTGTGCCTGAGCTGCCGAGGGTGGCAATCCCTGGTGAGGTTCTGGCGGCGCAGCCGGTTTCTGCCGGGGTGGTGTCTTTCGTGGTGCTCTTTGATCCAGTGGGCAGGACGAAAGCTCTTGGTGTTCTCCAGAAAAGCTGAACGAGTAGCAAGAGCTGTGACGTAGCAGTGAACGCGCTGCGCCACTTCACTTCGGGCCTCCGCTCTGGAAACGGGAACAAGCAGCTGTCGGTCACTGCTGAGGGGCACTGGCATCACACAAACCAGCAAAAGAAGTGTGGCCAGCAGGGCAAGAGAGAGGATTCTGCCACTTTGCTCTGCCCTGGTGAGACCTCAAGTGCGGTACTGTGTCCAGCTCTGATGCCCCCAACACGGGAAGGACATGGACCTGAAGGAGCATGTCTAGAGGAGGGCCACGAAGGTGATCAGGAGGCTGCAGCGCCTCTGCTATGGGGACAGGCTGAGGGAGCTGGAGTTGTTCAGCCTGGAGAAGAGAAGGCTCCAGAGAGACCTGATAGTGGCCTTGCAGCACCTGAAGCAGGCTACTAGAAGGCTGCAGAGGGACTGTTAGCAAAGGCCTGCAGCGATAGGACTAGAGGCAGTGATTTGAAATGAAAGAGCAGATTTAGATTGGATATTAGGAACAAGTTCTGCACCGTGAGGGTGATGCAACACTGCAAGGCCAAGTTGGTTGGCCAAGGAGGTGGTTGAGACCCCATCCCCAGAGATATTCAAGGTGAGGGCTCTGGGCAACCTGATCTAGTGGATGTCATCTCTGCTGACTGCAGGGGAGTTAGACGAGATGACCTCTGGAGGTCCATTCTAACCCAAACCTTCCTATGATCCTATCGTGGCCATCCACACCCAACATTTCCAAAGGGCACCCTTACTCTACTCAGATCTGTGGGCTGAGGCAAGGCCGAGCCAGTTGAGGAAAAACCACATTTCCCAGTGCTGCTAACCCACTTTCACTTTGTGTAGAGTGCACCACAGCAGCCTTTAGATTTTGGGGTCTTTATCCTGGTACCCTTCCTTCACCACTCCACCTCCCACAGCCCAAGATGCAACACGGACCAGGAGCGCAACGCGACTCGTGCCTCACTGCTCCAGCTTTTGGAGATCTGAGTCACCCACTGGGAAAAGCTTGGCTAAAACCCACAGATGGTTTGGTGGGGAAACAGAAGCACAGAAATGAAGATGTGTTTGGATAGCCAGCCACACAAGTAAATCCAAACAATGCTCACACAGAGGAATGGAAAAGACAGGCCAGCTGTGACACACAGAGGAAATAACCCAGAAGGATCTCTCCACAACCAGCCCTCTGGATTTCATGAGCAGAGAGCCAGCAGTTTTGGCAAACCCTTACTCCATCATGCAACGGTGGAAAAAGAAACCAGCAGCCTAGGCAAGCAAAAGGCCTTCCCTACTTGACAGAACAATCACTGATGTTTCCTGGAAATTCCAAAGCCAAGCTAAAAACAGCCTGGCAGTTTTAAAAGCAAAGCAAATCCTAAGGCTGAGTGCCACAGCTGGTGTGAGGTGCATGGTACTGGAGCTGCTTGCCTTCTCTTTCCCCCCACAAAGGACCCAGCAACTAGCTGTCAACTCGGTGGTGCCCACAATAGGTGTCTGCAAGACCAAGAGCTTACTCAGGCATGAGCAAGAGGTCTCTTGGGAAGTCTGCTTTTCAGCACCAGCATGACTGTATAATCAGTTCTCCTCTTGAGGAGTGTAACTTCCATTTATCATAGGACGTTTCTGTAGACCTAAGTCTGCTCTGCTGTGCCCATGATATGTCCTTGTAGCCTTGGGGGCCTGCAGGTGCCCGCCACAGAAGTGAGTTCTTTCACCTTCCCCTATTCCACAGAGTGAAATACTCCCTGGAAACAAGGGAATACTCCCTGGAAACAAGGGAATACTCCCTGGAAACAAGGGAATACTCCCTGGAAACAAGGGAATACTCCCTCCTTTTTTTTCCCTCCCAAATATCCACATCCACCTGCTTTTGGCTCCTTGGGTAGCTTGACAGGAGGCCTCCAGACCAGCCCTGTGTGACACTCTGCTTTCCCCTTTTATTCACTGGATATTGTCCTACTCCCAGACACTTCAAGTGTGAAACAAGCCAAGCCAGTAACACAGGACAGCACAAGTGAATTCACAGTGCACTGCAAGTACTTTCACTGCAGATTACACCACCCGTTTGCATGCGGGTGCCTGCAAACGCAGGGCTACTGAGTTTTGTGAGTGAGGATACCTTAATACACTCAGTGATGGAGGTGAACTCCAGGTGGAGCCGTTCTGGGACAGGCCATAAGGAACCAGGAAGCCACACCACACTTCTCAGAACCCATATGGCCTAGTGTGCCCTTGCTGGATGTCATTAGGTAGCAAAGGGTATTGACTGCTAACAGGGAGTGCTGTGGTTGGATACAGAAAAATACAGCTAACCTGAACAGGGGGAAGTTAATAAACATCTCTCTGCTTCAAGAGGGATTTAGAAAGAGCAAACTTCCTCCACAGAATAACAATCTAAACCTTTTTTCCCCTTCCTAGCAAATACCTTTCCAGCACTGGTTTGCAAACCAAGGCTCTTCTACTTCTCATCTTAAGAGAAACTGCACTAGCAGAGGTGGTTTGAATTAGCAAAAATGTATCATTTTGGTATCTTAGGGGATGCCTTTGGTAGCCTGGCACTAGAAAGCCCTGGGCACCAAAAGAACAGGGCTGATAGGCCTCTACCAATATTGTCAAGATGTTAAATTTAGAGGGGCTGTGTCTGAAGCCAGATCACTGCTGGAAAGCTTAAGTGTCCTGCTAGTCGTGCTGTCAAGACAGACCTCACAAGAAACTAAATTAAAGGCTTCAGATTCAATCCCAATTAATATCTGAGTAGTTTTTCTGCACTTAGCATTTAGGCTTGTTAAAGCAGATGTAGTTAGGCTTGATCAAGTAACATCATTTGGCACAAAGGTTAGTCTTAAAACTAGTGTTGTTTTGGCAGACAAGGCTCTAGAGGAAGCAGCATTGCCAGCAGCCTGATCCAAAGTGTCCCAAAACAGGAGTACTTACTGTGCCAGTGTGCCTTAAGCAGCTTTTCTTGGTCCTACAAATGTTAAATGGCCAACCATTAAACCACTAGAAACTTCAAAACTGCTTTTGAAACTTCTTGCATTACCAGTGCAATTGCTGTTCCCAGTTTCTCTACTTCACCTCAGCTGTAAACCTGCCTCCTCCCACTTCTGCCACCCAAAATAACCTACACAACAGCCTCAGTTCTCTGACAAAGCAACAGCACAGAAATCAGTGTGAAGGAACTTACCCACACAACAGCTGAAGATTACGACACCTTTAGCTTCCTCACATATTAAAACAGCTTAACTGTGTTGCATAATGCAAGACAGGATCCTCCTCCTCAAGGATTTGCACCAGTATCCCCAGTTAAAAACACTGAGAAGTCAGGATCCAACTTTGTGTTACTACCCACTGCAAATTGCTGTTTTAGGTAAAGGGTCTGATGGCTCTCACCAGGACATGCTTCAGCCTACAGATCTCTTGCAGATCCTTAAAGTTGCTGTGTGCTCATAGCTCCCCTTTAGATTAAGCTAGACCTTTGATGTCTAACATCACAAACTGCCCTCCCTGGAGATATTCAAGGTGCTCCACAGAGCTCTGGGCAGCCTGCTTTAGTTCAGGATGCTCCTCCTGACTGCAGGGCAGGTTGGACTGGATGACCTTTGGAGGTCTCTTCCAACCCAGACCATTCTATGATCCTCCCCAAATGATGATACAAATCCCCCATTCTAATGCTGTCAGCACTGTACCTCAATATTAAACACCTACATCTCCTCTCAAAGTCACCTCTTTCTTTGAGCCAAGAACTTTAACTATGACAAGGAGCTGAGCAGAAAGGTCAGTGAGCATCTGCCTGCAGCAGCTCTACCATACCAAAGCTTAGTATGCTGGGGTATTTCTATTGTTATTACCATTGTTTCTAAGGGTAAACACCAGAGAGGATGAAGAGTCAGTCTGTTATTAACTGGGGTCCACAAAACACCCAATCATGTCTGAATTGGTGACTATCTGGTCAAGTGCAGAATCATGACAGCAAATAAATACTCTATTTGTCTACATCCATCTATTCTACGCTTGTATAGCTGTGCATAAGTGGGCAGTTAACACCAAAGCAACGATCCCATTTGGCCAGATCCTTAGGACCCAAAAGCAAAAAAGCACAAACATCTTCACCTCGCTAAAAGCAGAAGTTTGCAGCACAATTTTTTACCTCAAGAAGGAGGTTTTGTGCAATATTTCAGTTTGCTTTTGTTCCAGAAGATAGCCCATGGAAAAAAAATATTAATCCTGTCCTAATCTATCACTAAGGTGAGGAACAACAACAGTGAAATGAAAACAAAACCACACCAAGCAGAACAAACAAACAAGAGATGAACTCAGTTTTCCCTGTCAGGGTCATCTCAGGAGGTGAGTGAGAGGGTGCTGACTTACAGTGATGAGAAATGCACAGAGCTATGAAGGGAGCAAAACGCCTTCAAATCTGTGGCACTAGATACACAGTTAATTGCCACCAGTTTCGACAGGACTGGAGCATGTTCTGCAAAGGCTCCATAAATATTCATTGCAGTGTCAAACTATCATTCCCAACACAGTCATCCTGTGTAACATTCTTCCAAGCAGGCAAATAAGTGGCCCTGACCACCCTTCCCACCTGGTACAGTACTCACCCTTCACTCACTCCAAAACAAGCCAGAAACTTCAGTATTAAAGCATCTAATGTGATCAAGTAGAACCCAGATATTTTCAGCACCAGAGCAAGTTGGCAAGAGAAATCAGACATACCTGGGACTACCCGGGCTGTGAAACTCCTCATCTCCACATCCAGTTTCATTAAGGCTGTGACAGGTATTGTGGACAGCATACACAGACATGCTGGGATGCTCTATGAGGAGGTTCTCCATCGGGCTGGTTTCCACTTTGATAGTGGTTAATCCACCTGCAGTAAAACACGGGGGAGGGGTAATAAACCAGCTCTCCTCCATAGGACACGACTCAAACTGGATGAAGCAGGACTCGCTGGCCTCTGGCAAGTGTTCCAAGGGAGATGGTAAACAGGAGAAGACGGGAGAGCCATCCACGGCCGATGCTTCAGCAACATTCACTTCCTCCGAGGAGCAATTAGTGCAAGTGTCTGCTGTAAGCGGCCATTAGTCAGTGGAGAGGAGCCCATGGACGATGGTGATTGCAGGAGATCAAAACCAACACCAGGTTGCACGCAGCCAGAAACCAGATATAAAAACCAACCAAACAAACCAAGAGAGAGAGAGAGAGAAATAAAGCCCTGTTAGCATCTACACGCACTTCTTTTTATTTAAAGCAAGGGGAGGAGGAAAGGGAGTTCCCTGATAAGCCCTGTTAGACATGTAAAACAACTGTTATCAGTAAAGCAATACAGTTGTGTAATAAGTCAAATACATGTTGTTTGCAGAAGGGGTTCTGCTGCAGTTTGTGTTGGGCTTACAAACCTGACAGGTTTTCTCATCAGCTCACGTCCCATGTTTTGGTACAGCACCCTGCAGGCTTACCCACATTGGTTTTGCTTAGGTAAAGTTTCACCCGAGCTACTGCTTTCTTCACGTGGAAGTAAGAGAAGTAAGGGCCAGGGGAGGACAGAGGCAGAGCTTTACAGGTAACAAATCTCTTACCTATAAAGTCAACCAGAATCCACTCGTCATCTTCTTTCTCACTGAACTCTGGCTCTTGGCTGGACAAGCTGTCAATCTCTCCCATGAGCATGTTATTTAACCTCTGGAACATTACTAAGGCAGGAACAAGACTTTGGTTGGCAGGTCTTTATATCCAAGGTCCAAGGCACAGCTCACACTGTACTAGCAGAGTGGCACAGACTTGAGATTAAAGTGCATAGATGCTTTATCAGCTTAGGTGTGGAGCATGCAGAGGCATGACTGGTAAACAGCGTATGCAAAACCTGCAAAAAATTATGACAAGGGTCTTAATGACAAAGCAACAGGAAACTTCCCTAGGGAACAAACTGAAAATGCTCTCATTAGTGTGGTCTGAGGTACCAGTGAATCCTTTCCTCTAAGAAGAGAGGCAGCTTCACTGGCATTCACCACTACCTGCCAGCTAGATACACACAGAAAAAGCCAAAGTCCTTTCCTGGAGCTGAGTGTACCTTCCTCTCCATGCTCTTTGCTGCTCAACTGTCAGTTCCCACCTTCTCCTATGGAAGAGATGGACTCTCACACAGGAGTCATGTTCCTATGCTCATCAAGGTCCTCCCTCAGCTCCCTGCCTGACTTCTTCCTGGTCAGAGAGAGATGCGAAAGGCAAGTGCCTTTTTTTGTTCCAGGCAGCACATCTCTGTTGACAGCCTCTCCATCTCCAAGAAACTTCTCTGAAGGCTCCCAGAGATGCCCTAGGTAGCATTTCTTCCCTCTCATTGCACAGAGTTCAGAGCCACTGCCTGCAAGTCAACACAGTAGGAAGACACGTCCTATTCTCCAGGTTCAAAGTGCGCTAGGGAGTTACCAAGTGAGATCACTTTCACACCCAGTGCCCAACTACTCATGTATGGTGAAGTCTAAGTACCAAGGAAAAGTAGCTCAGACAATTAAACCCAGTGCTCATTTCTCAATAGACTCCCCTAAACACACATATTAATTAGTCCCCATGAGCCTGAAGTCGACATTTGGCAGTTAAGATGAAAAATCCCAGTAGTACCAAGAAGCTCAATGTTCAATCACCCCAGATAAGCCTGCTTACAGTCTTTCAGTATTCATACCAGTTAATAAATAGATGCCATTAAAGCTACTGGGAAAGTATGTGGGAAAAAAAGGCCAATGTAACTACAAGGTAGTGTCACCAGAGCAATAGTTAAATTGTCCCAGCACGTCAGGATTATTACAGATTAAATGCCTGCTCAATAATTAAACAGGGAAGAAGATATGCATGTAAGAGGGTAAGAGCCTGCATGCAGAAAGAGAAAGGGAATAAGGCACACTCCACTAAACAAACCCAGCCACTAGAAGATGATAGAACCTGTGAGAAATATTATTTAAGGCCAGCATGCCCTGTTTCACCCAACAATTCTCAGGCCACAGTGAAGGGTCCTATTGGCCTCCTTCTACCCCCTGACACCAGACCCCCACCATTGCCTACTCACTGAATGCAAGCAGAAGCAATTGCTCCATGCAGCACTGGCTCTATAGGCATTGATACAGCTACCTCCTTATTCAAACAGCATAAAGGGATAGGGTTGGAATTCAAAGCAGTGTTCAGAAGCAACACAGAAAGGGGCAATGTAACTCAAGAAGTCATGCATTCTAGTTCTTCACCAGGAATTGTCAGCCGCAGGAAAAGGTGAGACTAGGAGCAACTGGCTCAGCTGCAGCAATCAGAAAAGGCAGGGTTTAAGAAATACACTTGCAAATGAAACATCTGGGCTGACTCTAAGGGAGCAATAAGAATGATCATAAGTCTAAAGAAAAATGAGACCATTTCAGAAAGCAAAAGGTTTAAAAGAAGAGGGGAAAAGTGGAAACACCAGCGAACTGCATAAAGAAAGGCAAACATTTCTTCCTTGCTACATCCACAGCAAGCAGAAGTGGCTTTTGACTGCAGTAAAGTTCAGTTTTCAGTGGTTGCCAGCAGGAAGCACTTTTAACCATTACGGCTGCTAAGCCCTGAATGGGTTACCTAAGGAAATGCCAAATGCCCACAGCGCTCCTGAGCACCTTCTCCAGAAGGTCTGAGTGCTTCTGTTACAGACAGGGCTTGTCACAGACAAGGAAATGGACTCCAAGGGAAAGCTTTAAGTATGTAACTTCTCGGTTATCTCTCACATCCATCCCTAACTCCTCTGGCACAAGGCCTAGGAACAGCACAGAGCTGATTTTTTCTTTAGCCTTACTAGCAAGCCACAGTGTAATTGCTGATCAGCACTGGCTAACCCTGTACTCCCACACACTCGTGTTGCCTCTTTCCTAGATCAGGACTGGAAATACCTTCGGGCTGAGGCTGAGGCTATCTTCAGGCTGAGCAAGAGGAGAGCTCACACTCCTACTTTCACGCTCCACAGCCATCACAGCAACAGCAAACAACTATTCCCTAACAAGCATGTGAAAGATTGCTGTGCCTGAGAATGTAAGCTGCACCAACTACAGCTTTCGACCCATAAACATCCTTCTGTACATCAAAAGGCACTTTGTCCCATTTCCCCCTTCCCCCATCCCAAGAAGGATCCAAAGCAAAACCCCCCCATCTGAATCATTTTGAAACTGGCTGATGTTTTGACATCCTTTTGGACAAGTGCCTTTAAAAACGCTATTGTGCAAGTGCGACGGGGACCAAGGAGTGATATCGTTATCAAGGGCCACCCTTAGGAGAGGGCCAATGAGACAGAGGCTGGAGAAGAGGCGCTCTAGCTCTTGGGAACCGTCAGCTGCGAGGAAAAGTCTGGGTGCAACTGACTCAACTACAGCAGGGATTACGAGGCGGTCGCAGATAACCGATGCGTGTCAACAGCGGTGGACTGCTGCGTAAGGGAAGCAAAAGAAGGCAGTTTTGTTTCGTTTCGGGGCGGTTTGTTTTTCCTTACACTAGCACAAGAGATGTCATTCAGGCTAAGGGGGAAAAAACCAACCCAAAAAATCCACAATTGGGAAAAAAAAGAAGAAGGAGAGGAAAAAAATAGCTCCCACAAACCGCTTCCGTAGCTGTCCGAGCCTGGCTGCTGACCCCCCACGGGAGGAGGCTCGCAGCTTTCCCGTTGCCACCGGGAGGCTCCAAAGAGCCGCTCTCCGCGGGGCCGGCGAGTGACCCGGCGCGGCCCGCGGCAGCTGCGCACCGCTCCGGCCGAGCGGGAGTGGGGGGGGGGGAGGGACGCGACTACCGGCTGGGTGCCCGACGGCCGGGAAAACCCTCCCGGCCTCGGCGTTTCCCCAGCAGCGAGAGACCGTGCGGGACGCGCGGCGCAGACGGGAGCTCTGCTGCCGCTTACCGCTGCCCCGCCCGGGCTTTCGCCCACGGAAAGAGCAGGAACAGCCCGGCCGTGAGTGAAGCGGGACGCGGGCAGCACGCTCGACCCCGGCCCCTCCACGCACACTCACCCGGGTCCGCGCTGCCGCCGGCGCCGCCGCACTGGCTGCGAGCCCCGCGCAGCCCCTTTGTTGCTGCAGCCGCGGCGCGCAGCTGACGGCCCTGCCGCCCCGCCCGCCCCTGCCCGCGCCCCGCCCGCCCCTGCCCGCGCCCCGCCAATGGGCGCCGCCGCCGCCTGTCGCTAACGCACGTGACGGGCGGGCAGGCACGCGCCCGGCGCCGCCCCGCGCCCTCCCCGCCGCTGCCGGAGCCGGGGCCGGGGGAAGGTGTGCGGAGTTCGGGGACATCGAGTCCCTGGCGTAAACCTCCTTGCAGCGCCCAAAGGCCACAGCGAGGTCTCCCCAGAGCCTCCTCTCCTCTGCGCTGAACTCAGCTCTCTTAGCCTGTCCTCACCGCAGCGGTGCTCCAGCGCTGCTCTGGGCTTGCTCCAACGAGTCCCTGACTGTCCTGGTGCAGGACACCAGGTGGGCAGTCACAGGAGAAGCACTTCCCTCAAACAATGACCGGGCTGAGGCGTTTCAGCTTGGCTGTGAAATTTCCAAGTCCCACAGCTGAAGCTATAAAGCTCGGAGGTTATGTCACGTAGCAGGTCGGTCCTTGTTTTCCTTTAAGGGAAAACTAACAAAGCAAACATGAGGTGATCGTGGCATTGCCCGGTTGGAAGAGGCCTTAAGATCGAGGCCAGCGCAGAGCCACAGAGCTGCTGCAGGCAGTGAAACATCTCCCTGCTGAGGACAGGCTGAGGGAGCTGGGGCTGGGAGCTTGGAGCAGAGGAGTTCGAGGGCTGCCCTCATTCACACTAATCAGGTGCAGGGCAGTGTCAAGAGGACAGAGCAAGGCTCTGCTCAGGGCTGTCCAGTGGTATGACAAGGGGCACTGGGTACGAGGCGGAGAAGAGGAGGTGGCATGGGAAGGGAAGGAAAAACACTTTCCATGTGAGGGTGCCAGCGCCCTGGAGCAGGCTGCCCAGGGACGCTGTGGAGTCTCCCCTGGTGGCGTTCAAAACTTGCCTGGACATGTTCCTGTGTGATCTGCCCTCTAGGATCCTGCTGTGGCAGGGGCGTTGGACTGGATGATCTCTTGAGGTCCCTTCCAAGGCCGAGCACCCCGTGATTCTGTAAGTGCAACCATAAGCTCTCATCTCGCTGCACACAGCCGCTAGAACCATGTCCCTAAGCACCTCATCTTTTAAACACCTCCAGGGAGCGCTTCCTCGTTCAGCCTGTTGCGGTGCCCGATGACCCCTGCAGTGAAGAAACAGATGGGCAGGAACGCAGTGCTGTGCTGAGAGACGAAGCAGCTGAAAGGGAAGGAATTTCGAGATGGTAAAGCTGAAGTGCAGCAAGTTACAGTGGTCACAGACGTGCTGCACATCTCCAGGCACTTAATATAACTCTGAACATTCCGGAGTCTTCCCAGCCACTCCAGACTGCATGCAAGTAGGGCCCTGGTAGTTTCAGTGGCGTTCAATAGCTCCAAGTGCAGGGTGCTGCACTTTGGCCACAACAACCCCATGCAGAGATACAGGCTGGGGTCGGAGTGGCTGAGAGCAGCCAGACAGAGAGGGATCTGGGGGTGCTGATTGATACCTGCCTGAACATGAGCCAGCAGTGTGCCCAGGTGGCCAAGAGAGCCAGTGGCATCCTGGCCTGCATCAGGAATGGTGTGGCCAGCAGGAGCAGGGAGGTCATTCTGCCCCTGTACTCTGCACTGGTTAGACCACACCTTGAGTCCTGTGTTCAGTTCTGGGCCCCCCAGTTTAGGAGGGACATTGAGATGCTTGAGTGTGTCCAGAGAAGGGCGACGAGGCTGGGGAGAGGCCTTGAGCACAGCCCTACGAGGAGAGGCTGAGGGAGCTGGGATTGGTTAGCCTGGAGAAGAGGAGGCTCAGGGGAGACCTTATTGCTGTCTACAACTACCTGAGGGGAGGTTGTGGCCAGGAGGAGGTTGCTCTCTTCTCTCAGGTGGCCAGCACCAGAACAAGAGGACACAGCCTCAGGCTGCACCAGGGGAGATTTAGGCTGGAGGTGAGGAGAAAGTTCTTCCCTGAGAGAGTCATTGGACACTGGAATGGGCTGCCCGGGGAGGTGGTGGAGTCGCCGTCCCTGGAGCTGTTCAAGGCAGGACTGGACGTGGCACTTGGTGCCATGGTCTGGCCTTGAGCTCTGTGGTAAAGGGTTGGACTTGATGATCTGTGAGGTCTCTTCCAACCCTGATAATACTGTGATACTGTGATACTAACTCACCGAGTCCCTTGGGGCTTTGTAGCAAGCAACAGCCACGTTTACGAGCTGTGCAACACAGAATGCTGCAGTGGCTGAAGCCCAGATAAACACCTTGATCTTTCAACCTCAGCCTTTAATTGTATCTCCTCTGTAATATATTCCCTCTCCCCACCACCTCTTGTTTTTTTTCCCCTCTCGCCTAAGGACAAAGGTTTTCTATGGAGAAAGTAAATGCTGGAAAATTGCTGCAGAGTGTCTTCCTGTGGATGGGAACAGGCTGTATAATGGCACTGACAAGCTTCCTGCCTGGAGGATCTGCAGTGTGCTTGTGAAAACAACGCATGCCTGCTGTTCCATGAGACTTCTCTACGGCTGAAGTAACCTTTCCTGAATTAGGAGAACAAGTAAATTTCTACAACACAAACACAAACGAAACAGAATCCCAGAGTGCTAGGGGCCTCCAGAGATCATCCAGTCCAACCCCTCTGAAAAGTAGGACCCCTCAGGGCAGGTCACACAGGAACAAGTCCAGACAGGTTTTGAAGATCTCTAGAGAAGGAGACTCCCAACTCCACAACTCCTCTGGGCAGGCTGCTCCAGGGCTCAAGCATCCTCACAACAAAGAAGTTTCTCCTTATACTGAGGTGGAATTTCCTGTGGCTGAGTTTGTGTCCATTGCCACTCATCCTATCCCTGGGTATCACTGAAAAGAGCCTGGCTCCATTCTCCTGGCAGCCACTCTTCAGCTACTTGTAGACATTGATCAGATCCCCTCTCAGCCTACTCTTCTCCAGACTAAACAGGCTTCTCAGCCTTTCCTCGTAAGAGAGGTGCTGCAGCCCCTTGACCGTCCTCATAGCTCTTCATTGAACTCTCTCCAGCAGTTTCCTGTCCCTCTTGAACTGAGGAGCTCAGAACTGGACACAATATTCTATATGTGGTCTAATTAGGCCTGAGTAGAGGGGGAGGAGAACCTCCCTCAACATGCTGGATTCACTCCTTGTCATGCACCCCAGTGTACCATTGGCCTTCTTGGACATTAGGGTACACTGCTGTCCCATGAAGAGCTTATTATCAACCAGGACTCCAAGGTCCTTTTGTGCTGAACTACTGCCCAGCAGGTCAACCCCTAATCTGTCCTGGTACATGGTGTTGTTCCTCCCCAGGTGCAGGACTCCATACTTACTCTTGTTGAATTACATCAGATTCATCTTTGCCCAGCTGTCCAGCCTGCTGGAGGGCAAGGATGCCATCCAGAGGGACCTGGGCAGGCTGCAGAGGTGGGCATGAGCCAACTCAGGAGGTTCAACAAGACCAAGTGCAAAGTCCTGCATCTGGGTCGAAGCAATCCCAAACACAAATGCAGGCTGGGCAGTGAGTGGCTGGAGAGCAGCCCTGAGGAGAGGGACTTGGGGGTGCTGGTAGATGAGAAGCTCAACATGAGCCAGCAGTGTGCACTTGCAGCCCAGAGAGCAAGCAGAGCCTGGGCTGCAGCAGCAGAAGTGTGGCCAGCAGGGCCAGGGAGGGGATTCTGCCCCTCTGCTCTGCTCTGCTGAGACCCCACCTGGAGTACTGCATCCAGTTCTGGTGCCCCCATTACAGGAGAGATGTGGAGATGCTGGAGTGTGGAGAGCAGTGCCAGGAGGATGCTCAGAGGGCTGCAGCAGCTCTGCTATGAGCACAGACTGGGAGAGTTGGGGCTGTGCAGGCTGGAGAAGAGGAGGCTCCCAGGGCATCTTCTTGTGGCCTTCCAGGATCTGAAGTGGGCTACAAAAAAGCTGGGGAGGGAGTTTCTAGGCTGTGAGGGAGTGGCAGGAGTGGGGGGAATGGAGCAAAGCTGGAGATGGGTAGGTTCAGGCTGGACATGAGGGGGAAGTTGTTGAGCATGAGAGTGGTGAGAGCCTGGAATGGGTTGCCCAGGGAGCTGGTTGAGGCCCCACGCCTGGAGGTGTTTAAGGCCAGGCTGGATGAGGCTGTGGGCAGCCTGCTCTAGGGTAGGGTGTCCCTGGGCATGGCAGGGGGGTTGGAACTAGATGATCCTTGTGGTCCCTTCCAACCCTGATTCTCTGATTCTGATTCCAGTTTATCAGTTTACAAAGTCTCTCTGAATTTCAACACGAGTAGCTCCAGGATTGAGGGGTTGAGGTGAGGTGGCAGAAGAAGCCTTTGTCTGCAAAGTCAAGATGGGTGAGACAGACAATTAACTGTACAGAATAAATGCTTCAAAGGATTGAGCTGTACTGCAAAACTACCTTCTGCTAGAATACCTGAATTAAGGTGATAGAAAGCACTTAGTGGAGACAGGAACTGTCATGTTCAGCAGCTGGGTTACCTTGGGCTGACAGCAAAACCAAAATGTTAAGTGTAGTAGTCCTTGTTTATATTGACTGTTCTATTAAACATTGTGCATTAATCAAACCACATAATGCATTTTATCAGAGCAGGTAAGCCCTGGGGAGGCTTGGGTTGAATTTGAGACAGGCTTCTAATGAAGTTAAAAGGCCACTGTTTATATATTTTAAAGTCCTCTGAGAAGTAATTAAAGGGTTAGAAGCTCTCCTCCTTCTGTACTATCACTCTCAAGTCATAGACTTGTAGAGTGGTTTATGTTGGAAGGAACCTTAAAGATCATCCAGTTCCAACCCCCTGCCATGGGCAGGGACATCTCCCACTAGACCAGGTTGCTCAAGGACTCATCCAACCTGCCCTTGAATACCTTCAGAGAAGAGGCATCCACAGCCTCCCTGGGCAAACTCCACTGTCTCACCAGCCTCACTGGAAAAAAAATTCTTCCTAATCTCCAGTCTAAATCTGCCCTCCTCAAGCTTCAATCCATTCCCTCTCATCCTAGCACTTCAAATCCTTGTCAAAACTCCCTCCCTGTCTTTCTTGTAGTCTCCTTCAGGTACTAGAAGGCTGCTCTAAGGTCTCCCTGGAGCCTTCTTTTCTCCATGATGAACAGTCCCAACTCCCTCAGCCTGTACCCATAGGGGAGGTTCTCCAGCCCTCTGATTATTTTTGTGTGGTCTTCTGAACCCCCTCCAGCAGCTCCATGTCCCTCATGCTGGGGGCACCAGAACTGGAGGCAGTGCTGTAGATGTGGTCTCAGCAGAGCAGAGGAACAGAATTCCCTCCCTGTGCTGCTGCTCTCCCTGCTTTGGATGCAGCCAGCACACAGCCACCTGCTGGGCTGCCAGCAACCAGTGCTGGCTCCTGGGGAGTTTGTCACCAAGTGACACCCCCAAGACTTCTCTTCCATGTTGCTCTTGAGCCACTCTTCATCCAGTCTTGTGATTTGTGCTTGAGGTTGCCTCAACGCAGGGCAGGACCTTGCACTTGGCCTTGTTGAACTCCTTGAGTTTGGCTTGGAGCCACCTCCCAAGCCTGTTCAAGTCCCTCTGGATGCTATCCCTTCCTTCCAGCAGGTCAAACACATCACACAGCTTGGTGTCACCCACAGACTTGCTGAGGGTACCTCAATACCACTGTCTGCGTTGCTAACAAAGACAAAGGTTAGGGGGTGAAAGGGACACCAAAAGATCATCCAGTCCAATCCTGCCCGAGCAGGATCATCTGGAGCAGGGCACACGAGAGTGCATCAGGAGGCTTTTGAATGCCTCCAGAGAAGGAGACTCCACAGCCTCTTTGGGAAGCCTGTTCCAGTCACCCCCACAGGGGAAAAAAAAAACAAACAGAGCTTTTCTTATGTCGACATGGCAGCTCCTCTGCTCCAGCTTGCCCCTTGTCCTGTCCTTGGCCATCCCTGAGCAGAGCCTGGCTCTGTCCTCCTGACACTGCCCTGCACATCTTTATCACCTGGAACAAGGGCAGCACTCAGGCTCCTCTGCTCCAAACCCCAAGGCCCAGCTCCCTCAGCCTGTCCTCAGCAGGAAGATGTTCCACTGCCTGTAGCAGCTTTGTGGCTCTGCACTCCTTCAAGCAGTTCCCTGAGGTCTTTCTTGAACTGAGAGGCCCAGAAGTGGATGCAATATTCCAGATGTGGCCTCATCAGGGCAGAGCAGAGGGGGAGGATAAGCTTGAGGTTGTATTTGTATTATGGAAAAAAACCCTCAGAGGAGATCTCTGGAGCAGAGATCTCTGTCTTCCTTTCCCAATAACATGTGCCCTTGCACAGTTAGGAATTACTGGTAGGAGTTAGAATCATAGAATCAGTCAGGGTTGGAAGGGACCACAAGGATCATCTAGTTCCAACCCCCCTGCCATGCCCAGGGACATCCTACCCTACATCAGCCTGGCTACAGCCTCATCCAGCCTGGCCTTAAACCCCTCCAGCCATGGGGCCTCAACCACCTCCCTGGGCAACCCATTCCAGCCTCTCACCACTCTCATGCTCAACAACTTCCCCCTCATGTCCAGCCTGAACCTACCCATCTCCAGCTTTGCTCCATTCCCCCCACTCCTGCCACTCCCTGACAGCCTAGAAACTCCCTCCCCAGCTTTTTTGTAGCCCCCTTCAGATCCTGGAAGGCCACAAGAAGGTCCCCTGGGAGCCTCCTCTTCTCCAGCCTGCACAACCCCAACTCTCCCAGTCTGTCCTCACAGCAGAGCTGCTGCAGCCCTCCAGTCATCCCAGTGGCCCTTCTCTGGACATGCTCCAGCACGTCCACATCCTTCTCGTAATGGGGGCTCCAGGACTGGACACAGTACTCCAGGTGGGGTCTCAGCAGAGCGGAGAGGGAGAACCACCTCCCTGGCCCTGCTGGCCACACTTCTCCCTGCTGAGTTAGCAGAGGACACCTTGTACTGCCTGCGTGCTCAGCGACAGCTTAAGGGCACAGCCTGTGCTGTGCCTGCAGAAACTGCCCTGTGCATCCAGAGTGCTCCGTCTGACATAGGAGCACACAGGCAGCTGTCCCCTCTTGTTTGACCTGTATCGATTGTTCAAGATCCTACGCACTGATGCAGGACATGACCTATTGTCTGGGTTCCCACTGCGACCAAACACTACAGCAGCTTTTAGCAGGCACAATGGAGCACAGAAACACTCACCCTCCTAGCACAGGACCTGCCACTTACAACGAGCACATGGAGCTTACAACAAAGAACTGCCATGTGTTGTGCCTCTTGCAGAGGCCCTGCTTTGCAGATGTGCCTGCTGAAATGGCAGGTGGGAATGCAGATCCACCTCTGTGTTAGAAATGTTGAGTAGCAGAAGGGAGACCATGGCTGAAGAGAGCTTGTACAGACTGAGAAATGATCTCAGAGTCACAGAATGGTAGGGGTTGGAAGTGACCTCCAGACATTCCTGCTGGAGCAGGGTCACCTAGGGCAGGCCACACAGGAACGCATCCAGGTGGGTTTTGGAAGTCTCCAGAGAAGGAGACTCCACAATCTCTCTGGGAAGCCTGCTCCAGGGCTCCAGCACCCTCACAGTGGAAAAGTTTCTCCTTACGTTGAGGTGGAACCTCCTGTGTTCTAGCTTGTACTTGTTGTTCTTTGTCCTGTCTGGACTGGGCTCCACCAAAAAGGGACCAACACCTTCATCCTGGCACCTACCCCTCCAGATATTTACAGACTTTGATCAGATCCCCTCTCAGCCTTCTCTTGTGGAGCCCAAACAGCCCTCTGACTAAACTCCCTCTGAACTTTGGAGAAGATACGTGCAACACACAAGAAGAAATAATCCTTCTTTCCCAACAGTGGGAAACAAGTTCTCTTTGTGTCACTGTGGGCGATTTGTCTGAACAAACTCATCCTTCCCACGCAGCCTAAACCTGGCATATCTGCACAGGAACCCCCACACCACCCACCTTACCTGAGCTGTGTGTCCTTGCTTTAAGGGCAGTGCAGCACAGCTACCACAACCAAAGCTTCAGTTTAACCTTCAGTCACAAACAGATGAGCCTAATTGCAATTAACACCAATTCTGATGTCTTCTGCTCTGTGGAAGGCAGCTTCCATGTGGCTGTGCTGTGTAGGAAGGGATTGTGTGTATCTCTGCAAGATGACTTCCTTCCTTCCTTCCTTCCTTCCTTCCTTCCTTCCTTCCTTCCTTCCTTCCTTCCTTCCTTCCTTCCTTCCTTCCTTCCTTCCTTCCTTCCTTCCTTCCTTCCTTCCTTCCTTCCTTCCTTCCTTCCTTCCTTCCTTCCTTCCCTCCTTCCCTCCCTCCCTCCCTCCCTCCCTCCCTCCCTCCCTCCTTCCCTCCTTCCCTCCTTCCCTCCTTCCCTCCTTCCCTCCTTCCCTCCTCTATCTTTCTCCCTTTCTGTCTCTCTCTTTCTCAACTCTCTTTCTGTCTCTCTCTCTCTTTCCCTCTTTCTCTCTGTCTTTCTTTCTGTGTTTGTCTTTCTTTTCCCCTGTGAAAAGACACTGACTGCTGTCCCTAAGCCCAAGCTTTTCTGTCCGAATTTAGACACAAACATTTCAAACCTCTTGGTTAAACCATGAGCAGCCTAAACAGACCCAAGCTTTGAGAAAAGCCCAGCCTGACCTTTGTGCCCTTGCACACAAGCCAATCTCTTTTTTGCAGGTGAACTTCTAGATTCAAACACCAGTTCCAATGCAAATGGGCACTTCCTTTTCTGCTTCCCTTCCTCTGACTTGGGTGAGCGCAAAGCTTGCCGTAGTGTTGGCTTGATGGATTGCTCCTGCTCAAAGTCACAAGGTTCTGATGCTGTTTTCCCAAGCAGCAAGTTCAAATTTTGACTAAGAGCAGGCCTTTCCAGACTTTTATGCAAAACAGGTGTCAGAGACTTGTTTCTGTATTTCTTGAGCATGAACTCAGCAAATTCAAGAATCTAATTTTGACATGACTAGAAGCCTCATGATTTGTCTGGGATCCAAGCAAGCAGAGATGACTGGATATGATCCTCCAAACCAGATTGAAAGAGTAGGGGGGCTTGATTATCTGTGGAAGAACTATTAGCTTAAAAGGTTAAAGGTTTGTTGGGTTGTTTTTTTTCCTAGCAAAGCCCCTTGGGAATGAGGTCTTGGTTAGGAAAAAAAAATCAACCTCTTTTTTTTTTTCCCCTTAGAAACTGTCAAAGTCCAGTTCCTGCTTTTCACATTGTTCGGCTGCAAACCCAGGTAGAATTCTTTCTTCAGCTTGCCATTGGCAGGAAGCCACTGTAAATCATAGCCAGATTAAAAAAATAATGGCAAGCCACACATTGAGCTCTTTTCCTCCCTTCCATCTAAATAAAACTCCTCTCAGCAGTCGCTACAGCTTTCCATGCTCTGAATGACCTTGTTTTCATAGAATCATAGAATCATAGAATCAAGCAGGTTGGAAGAGACCTCTAAGATATCCAGGCCAACCTAGCACCCAGCCCTAGCCAGTCAACCAGACCATGGCACTAAGTGCCTCATCCAGGCTTGGCTTCAACACCTCCAGGGACAGTGACTGCACCACCTCCCTGGGCAGCCCATTCCAATGCCAATCACTCTCTCTGTGAAGAACTTCCTCCTAACACCCAGAGTATAACTACCCCAGCACAACTTGAGACTGTGTCCCCTTGTTCAATTGCTGGTTGCCTGGGAGAAGAGGCCACTGTAGAACACCTTCAGTGGTAGTGTTAGAGTCATTAGCTTGGCCTGGAGTGTGTCGGGCACCTCATTAGATACTGCCACCCTGAGCCAGCAGAGAGCCAAAGGCAGATGTCCTTTCTTGTGTTACTGTGAGAATGATTTTTGTCCTGAGCCCAGAGGCCTGCACCAGACACTGCCCACTGGGATTGTCTCTCCTCTTTCATAGTTATCTCTTGCACCACAAAAAGTCCAGTATATTTTCACTGCTCTTGCCTGAACCTGTCCTCTCTTTCAGCACTCAGCAACACCAACCTCTCTTGTACCTGTGAGTACAACCAGGAACTGTGCTCTTGTGTGGTTTTCTTCTTTGCCCTGTGATCAGACAGGCTTTCCAGGAGCAAACCTCCCACCTAAGACATTCCAGCCAAGTCTTCTGATCATCCAAAGGAGAAATGAGCTGTGAAATTTCGACTGTGGCACTGAACATGCATTTGTCACACTGATGAGTTCCCTACATCCTTCAGCTGTTTGATGGGTGAGCACCATGGTTTGTTTTTGTTATTGCAGTGGTGATTCCAGCATCCTACAGTCAACATACAGGCAGGTCTGCTCGAGCAACTATTACAGGTTACATCGAGGAGGAACTTCTCTTGGTGTCATAACTTATTTTCCTATGCTGGATTTATCCTTGTCAGTTACTGCTGAGTGAGATAATAAGTAGGCTTCTCTGTCTGTGGCATATCTGTGTTTTTAATCATGCAGGAACTACAGACAGTGTGCAAGAGAGCTTCCTCCTTAAGCTGTCAGCCCAAAGTGTGTTTGTTGTGTGGCTAGCCATACTTAAAACCCTCCCTTGGTTTTCTTCTGCACAACTGCAGAGTCAGCAGACGCCTATCTCTGAGGCCTTTCTATTTGTTTCCTTTGGCCTCTCCCTCTGAATCACACGCTTCCTAAAATAGTGAGCACTATCTTTGTTCTGTTGTGGTGAGTTAGGAAAGAATTAGCAACACCAGGTTAGCACCAAGTAGCATGAATCACATCATATGCCTGGATGTGCTTGGATTTCAACTATAAGACTCCATCCAACTGCAAATCCCTGTTATTTTTTGAAGGACCTCTCAATCTTTGCAGGGCATAAACCCACACACCATGACTCTGCATTGGTGGTCTTTTCAGCCAGGGGTGTTTCTTGCAAATGCTGAGAATGACATTTTTTTGGCATGGCTCACAGCAGCACAATAGCTTTAAAAGGGAAAAAAAAGGGATCAAATAATTCTGAGAGCAGATCCAATAACGTCTGTTGCAATAAGGATGAGGTAATCACAGTGGATAAAAAAGGCACGATCTTTCCTGCTCCCACTGGATTGGTAATGAGGGCAATCAATACTTCACAAAGTCCTTGGGTTGCATGTTGAAACCTCATTTTATGAGAGTGTCTATGTAATATCTGTGCCTCTGTGTATTTCCTCACTGGTGTCCACAGTGTGGCACAGTATGTGCGTATGTGTGTATGCAGGTGGAGTTTGCAAGTGCAGGAGGGTGTCTACAGTGTGGTACACTATGTATGTGTGTATGCAGGTGGAGTTTGCAAGTGCAGGAGGGTGTCTACAGTGTGGTACACTATGTATGTGTGTATGCAGGTGGAGTTTGCAAGTGCAGGAGGGTGTCTACAGTGTGGTACACTATGTATGTGTGTATGCAGGTGGAGTTTGCAAGTGCAGGAGGGTGTCTACAGTGTGGTACACTATGTATGTGTGTATGGATGTGGAGTTTGCAAGTGCAGGAGGGTGTCTACGGAGTGGTACACTATGTATGTGTGTATGGACGTGGAGTTTACAGGTGGAGGAGGGTGTCTACAGTGTGGTACACTATGTATGTGTGTATGCAGGTGGAGTTTGCAAGTGCAGGAGGGTGTCTACAGTGTGGTACACTATGTATGTGTGTATGCAGGTGGAGTTTGCAAGTGCAGGAGAGTGTCTACAGTGTGGTACACTATGTATGTGTGTATGGATGTGGAGTTTGCAAGTGCAGGAGGGTGTCTACAGTGTGGTACACTATGTATGTGTGTATGGACGTGGAGTTTGCAAGTGGAGGAGGGTGTCTACAGTGTGGTACACTATGTATGTGTGTATGCAGGTGGAGTTTGCAAGTGGAGGAAGGTGTCTACAGTGTGGTACACTATGTATGTGTGTATGCACATGGAGTTTACAGGAGGAGGAGGATGTCTACAGAGTGGTACACTATGTATGTGTGTATGGACATGGAGTATGCAAGTGCAGGAGGGTGTCTACAGTGTGGTACACTATGTATGTGTGTATGGATGTGGAGTTTGCAAGTGCAGGAGAGTGTCTACAGTGTGGTACACTATGTATGTGTGTATGGATGTGGAGTTTGCAAGTGCAGGAGGGTGTCTACAGTGTGGTACACTATGTATGTGTGTATGGATGTGGAGTTTGCAAGTGCAGGAGGGTGTCTACAGTGTGGTACACTATGTATATGTGTATGCACATGGAGTTTACAGGAGGAGGAGGGTGTCTACAGTGTGGTACACTATGTATGTGTGTATGGACATGGAGTTTACAGGAGGAGGAGGGTGTCTACAGTGTGGTACACTATGTATGTGTGTATGCACATGGAGTTTACAGGTGAAAGAGGATGTCTACAGTGTGGTACAATATGTATGTGTGTATGCACATGGAGTTTACAGGTGGAGGAGTGGACTTGGAATCTCAAGCACTTCTGGACAGTATCTCTGTCTTGCTCATGTCAGACACAGTGAACACCAGCATTCTGTGCCAGCTGTGTGAATCAATAGCATGGGAGGTTTTGTCTGCTGGGCTAAGCAGGTCATAGAAGCCAGGTGCAAGCCTCGTCACTGCATATGGAATGGCTGCAGCTCAGAATCCGGCACTGCAGTCGTCTGAAGAGCCCTTTTCAGATAGCGCTTTCGAACCAGCTCTGCATAATAACAGTTTAATGAGTTCTCAGTCTCTGCAAGCTTTGTGCTAATGAAGCCTGCAGGCAAAAGACTGATGCTGCCACAGTCTGGAAAGCTCAGAGTTCACAGCAAGGTATGGCTCCCTTGCAGAAAAACGTAACTCTCCAGGTGACAGCAAACATTTCGGTGACACTTGCCAGCAGGATTGTCTTGTCCAGCTGTCACAGCAAGAGATCTGAAGTTCTAGCTTCAGATGTCAACCTGCTGTGTGACTTTGGGCACACTATCTAACTCTGCCTGAGCTCCTCATATGTAGGATGCGGTCAAGCACTAACAGTATCACACAGTATCAGAGTATCATCAGGGCTGGAAGAGACCTCACAGATCATCAAGTCCAACCCTTTAGCACAGAGCTCAAGGCCAGACCATGGCACCAAGTGCCACGTCCAGTCCTGCCTTGAACAGCTCCAGGGACGGCGACTCCACCACCTCCCCGGGCAGCCCATTCCAGTGTCCAATGACTCTCTGAGGGAAGAACTTTCTCCTCACCTCCAGCCTAAATTTTCCCTGGTGTAGCCTGAGGCTGTGTCCTCTTGTTCTGGTGCTGGCCACCTGAGAGAAGAGAGCAACCTCCTCCTGGCCACAATTTCCCCTCAGGTAGTTGTAGACAGCAATAAGGGCTCCCCTGAGCCTCCTCTTCTCCAGGCTAACCAATCCCAGCTCCCTCAGCCTCTCCTCGTAGGGCTGTGCTCAAGGCCTCTCCCCAGCCTCGTTGCCCTTCTCTGGACATGCTCAAGCATCTCAATGTCCCTCCTAAACTGGGGGCCCCAGAACTGAACAGGGGGTGAGGCAAGACAGCTGTTTGCACTTAACCCTTTTGACTCTGGGCTGTCTAAGCTCTTTTCAAATGGCAGTAAGGTGTTGGAAAGGTTCTTGGATTAGGTGAAGTAGAGGTGCTCCTGGGGTATTCTTTCAGCTGATGTGAAGGAACTTCCCAAACTAAAAACTTCCAAAACCTACAGAAAGTAAGTTCTCTGAATGCTTCAATTCTTAAATAGACTCACCACAGCAACAATCTCTTGGCTATGAGTGACAGTGTGACAGGATGTGACAACTCAACAGCCACGCTCTCAGTTTCCAAGCACCTGGTATCCCCCAGCTCCACAAGCTGCTGTGCTAAAAGCCACTTGCCTGCCTACCTGTGCCAGTGCTTCCAACCATGATGCCTTCTCTAGTTTAAAGGAGAAACCTTTCATCCTGATGTGGTGAAAGTGCTCCCATACTCCTGGCAGAAACAGGGCCTTAAGAGTGTCTTCCAGGGCTTTTGGAACAACACAATGAGTGGCTGTGACAGAGTGAGAAATGTGTTGTGGGAAACCAGGCAGTTCAAGGAGAGCTACATAAGAGATGCCCGAGTTGAAAGAACTCTTTTTCTCTCTGCCTGAATTTTAGACATATTATCACTCAAAAGTCAGTGCTTGAATAATTAAGGTGGTGTAATGAGATGTAATTGCCAGAGCTGCAAGGACAGTAAACATAACTGAGCCATAATCAGGACAAGTTGAACTTCCAATGGTGCAACAGGTCAAACAGCTACAGTCATATCACCATAGCTGCAATAAGAGAAGGGCCCACGTGAAGGCTGCACATGAACCTGAACTCTGGAACTCTAATGAGAGCAAAGCTGAAGGTCTATAGATCATGAGACCCCCACCTAGAGCACTGCATCCAGTTCTGGTGTCCCCAGCATAAGAGGGACATGGAACTGCTGGAACAGGGTCAGAGGAGGCCACCAAGATGATCAGAGGGTTGAATAACTTCCCCTATGGGGCTGAGAGAGTTGGGGCTGTTCAGCCTGGAGAAAAGAAGATTCCAGGGAGAACTTAGAGCAGCCTTCCAGTACCTGAAGGAGACTACAAGAAAGCTAGGAAGGGATTTTTGACAAGGGCTTGTAGTGATAGGATGAGAGGGAATGGATTGAAGCTTGAGAAGGGCAGATTTAGAGATTCAGACTGGAGATTAGGAAGAAATTCTTTCCATTGAGGCTGATAAGACACTGGATCAGGTTGCCCAGGGTGGTCATGGATGTCCCCTCCCTGGGGGTGTTTAAGGCCAGGTTGGATGAGGCCCTGAGCAATCTGGTCCCAGTGGAAGGTGTCTTTGCCCATGGTAGGAGGATTGGAACTAGATCTTTAAGATCTTCCAACCCAAACCACTCTATGAATCTATGAATCTGTGAATATCAGGCCCCAAACCAGCATGATAGAGCTTAAAAAAAATTAGAAAGCAAGTTGGAAGAGATATGAGCTTAATATCCAACTGAGCAATGTCACATCAGTTAATTACATAGCTAAGATTAGTACTGAAGGAAAAATAAAACACTGCTTAAGAATAGGGAATCCAAGATCTTAAGTGCAGTCAGGACAGACTGAGGAGCAAAGGAGTTGAGAGCAGCCCTGTAGAAATACTCTGGAAGCTGCACTTTCCAAGAAGACAAACTACACACTGAGAGTACAAATATAAACAGAGGCTGTGAAATATGTGAAGTAATCCTTCCACTTTTCTCAGTACTGGCAGAGTTCAGCTGCAGCTCAATGAGCCTGGCTTGAGGTGTGATGCTGGGGAGAGATCAAACATTCATCAGGCTGCAGAGGAGAGCACTGTGTATGGTCAGAGATATTGAACAGCAGAACTCAGATCATAGAATCACAGAATCAAGCAGGTTGGAAGGGACCTCCAAGATCATCCAGTCTAACCTAGCACCCAGCCCTAGCCAAGCAACCAGACCATGGCACTAAGTGCCTCATCCAGTCTCTTCTTGAACACCTACAACTACCTGAGGTCTACAACTACCTGAGGGGAGGTTGTGGCCAGGAGGAGGTTGCTCTCTTCTCTCAGGTGGCCAGCACCAGAACAAGAGGACACAGCCTCAAGCTATGCCAGGGGAGATTTAGGCTGGAGGTGAGGAGAAAGTTCTTCCCTGAGAGAGTCATTGGACACTGGAATGGGCTGCCCGGGGAGGTGGTGGAGTCGCCGTCCCTGGAGCTGTTCAAGGCAGGACTGGACGTGGCACTTGGTGCCATGGTCTGGCCTTGAGCTCTGTGGTAAAGGGTTGGACTTGATGATCTGTGAGGTCTCTTCCAACCTTGGTGATACTGTGATATTGTGATACCTCCAGGGACGGTGCCTCCACCACCTCCCTGGGCAGCCCATTCCAATGCCAATCACTCTCTCTGCCAGGAACTTCCTCCTAACATCCAGCCTAGACCTCCCCCGGCACAACTTGAGACTGTGTCCCCTTGTTCTGTTGCTGGTTGCCTGGGAGAAGAGACCAACTCCACCTGGCTACAGCCTTCCTTCAGATAGTTGTAAGCAGCAATGAGGTCACCCCTGAGCCTCCTTATCTCCAGGCTAAACCGGGAAGATTGGAGAAGCAGGAGATGCTGGCTGTAGTGAAGCACAACCTGACAGAAGCAAAGTTACTGCAAATTCAGGAGACATTGCACTGCAGCAGAAACAGGCTTTGGGCAGGCATTAGGAACAACGTTCTAAAAATAAGGCTGGTGATGCAGGGAGCTAGATTGCCTGGGGATTGTAAATCTGCTTTTAAAAGAGATCAGATAAAACCTGGGAATGACAGAGGCAAAACTCACTCACCTGAAGAGAGTGGGATGGTCGAGATGAATTCTTGAGATCCCTTTTCATCTGTATTTCCCCTGATCATCCAAAAGAGGAGTGTTTGGGCTTTGGTTTTTGTTTGTTTGTTTTTCAGGCTTGCTTGTTTAGTCATGCTTCTTCATCTTGGAAATGGAAATCCCATCGTGCAGTCCCAGTCAGCACCCACTTCAGGTTTTTCTTGTACTCTGCAGCAACACAACGTGCCTGTTGGAGCTGCAAAGACATCAAGACACAGTTCAGAATGGTGTTGGTGAAAATAACAACTTTGATGCAACAATCACAGCAGCCAAAACATTTATCACTGGCTCCAAATCAAAAGATTCCCTAAAAACAAGTCCTAGGTTGTGAGTCTCAGCTAATTTCTGTGCTCCTTTTGGCACTTCAAAGGGACTGCACTGCTTGGATGAAATGTGCAATGTTTACTGGGGCAGGCAAGACACAGTCAGGAGCAAACCCATTTGGATTCACTCTGCGAAGCAGCTGCTGCAGTGAGCCACAGGGGAAGCAGGAGACAGAGCTGTGACCATTCCAGCATGCTGCAGGTGCCCATCAATACTTGCATCCACAACCAGTGCCACTGACGTGGAGAAACTTGGGTGTTTCTCTAACACATAGCAGGTGACCCTGTCTGCCACCAGAAGTTCCTAGCCAAGCTGGCAGCTCATGGTTTGGACAGATTCACTCTGTGCTGGGTCAAGAACTGGCTGGATGGCAGAGCTCAGAGAGTGGTGGTGAATGGTGCCACATCCAGTTGGCAGCTGGCACTGGTGGTGTGCCCCAAGGATCAGTGCTGGGCCCAGTCCTGTTCAACATCTTTATTGATGATCTGGAGTAGGGGATTGAGTCCAGCATCAGTAAGTTTGCAGATGACACCAAGCTAGGAGCAGCTGTGGAGCTGTTGGAAGGTAGGAGAGCCCTGCAGAGGGACCTGGACAGGCTGAATAGGTGGGCAGAGGCCAATGGGATGAGATTGAACAGGGCCAAGTGCAGGGTTCTGCACTTTGGCCACAACAACCCCAAGCAGCACTACAGGCTGGGGACAGAGTGGCTGAGAGCAGCCAGGAAGAAAGGGACCTGGGGGTACTGGTGGATAGTAGGCTGAAGCTGAGCCAGCAGTGTGCCCAGGTGGCCAAGAGAGCCAATGGCATCCTGGCCTGCATCAGGAGCAGTGTGGCCAGTAGGACAAGGGAGGTTATTCTGCCCCTGTACTCAGCACTGGTCAGACCACACCTTGAGTGCTGTGTCCAGTTCTGGGCTTCTAAATTCAAGAGAGATGTTGAGGTGCTGGAACATGTCCAGAGAAGGGCAGCAAGGCTGGTAAGTGGCCTGGAACACAAACCTTGTGAGGAGAGGCTGAGAGAGCTGGGAGTGTGCAGCCTGCAGAAGAGGAGGCTCAGGGCAGAGCTCATTGCTGTCTACAACTACCTGAAGGGACATTGTAGCCAGGTGGGGGGTGGCCTCTTCTCCCAGGCAAGCAGCAACAGAACAAGGGGACACAGTCTCAAGCTGTGCCAGGGGAGGTCTAGGCTGGATGTTAGGAGGAAGTTGCTGGCAGAGAGAGTGATTGGCATTGGAATGGGCTGCCCAGGGAGGTGGTGGAGACATCGTCCCTGGAGGTGTTCAAGAACAGCCTGGATGAGGCACTTAGTGCCATGGTCTGGTTGACTGGCTAGGGCTGGGTGCTAGGTTGGACTGGCTGAGCTTGGAGGTCTCTTCCAACCTGGTTGATTCTATGATGATTCTATGACTTAAGGTCTGCCCACATCGTTCTCACTGGCTGCCTGGGAACTCTGGTAGGATAAACCTGAGACAGCTGCAGAGATTTAGGTCTCCTCCACAGATATCTTTGGTGGTTTTCTTCCATCAGCAGAATCTGAGCCTTGAATCCTCCTGCCTGTATCTGACGGGGTTTGGGCACCATTTGACTATGTTTCTGTCTCCATGCAATTCTGGTTATTGCTGAGACAATTTTAGTTTGCTTGCAAATGATTTCAGCTCCCCATTACAGTGATCCTTGTTGCAACATGCTAAGGTACTTGGCTCCTGAGCAAGTGCCTTCTAAAAAGGATAAAGTGCTCCCACCTATTGTGATAAAAGGCATTTTGCTAACCATGGAGGGCACTTTAGGTTGCCCTCCCCCCAGGTTGCTACAGCAACACACATCTGTAAGGAGTCGTTCCCATAATTATATCAATTAGGCTTATATAAGACCACCTCAGTGATCCAAGTGCTGTGGAAAGCACAGTCTGAGTCTAGCTGAAGATGAACCTCATGCTCCAAATGCTAGTGAAATGAATTTAAACAGCCTTCTGGTGTCTTCATGTCAGTCATGGCCAGCAAGAAGCAGTGCAGTGGCTTGTTGAGCCAGACAGGCTTGCTTGCTTCTTAGTGGAAAGGAGCACAAGAGGCAGCTTCTGAAATGCACTTCTGGACCAGAGATATCAAAAAGTGAGCCTGCATTGTGCTTGCAAATCAAGACAAAGGAAATGAGAAGGCAAGCCCAGTATGTAACCAGGCTATTGGTTACCACCTTGCAGCTAAACATTGCCAGGTGCTTTACAGCTGTACCTTGCTTTCCAAATAAAGCCCATCTGTGACATGCGTAGAGACAGACAGCTAGAGAAGACTCCACAGGGACCTTAGAGCTGCCTTCCAGTACCTGAAGGGAGCCTACAAGAAGGCTGCAGAGGGATTTTTCCTAAAGGTGTCTAGAGACAGGACAAGGACAAGTGGGAGTGGTTTTAAGCTGATGGAGAGCAGGTTTAGACTGGATCATAAGAAGAAGTTCTTCACTCTGAGGGTGGTGAGACTCTGGAATAGGCTGCCAGGAGTGTTCAAGATGGGCAGAGTCCAACACCATGAGTTTTAACAAGTCAAAGTGCCAGGGTCTACACTTTGGCCACAACAACCCCATGCAGTGCTGCAGGCTGGGGACAGAGTGGCTGGATGGCACCCAGGCAGAGAGGGACCTGGGGGTATTGGTTGACAGCTGTGCATGAGCCAGCAGTGTGCCCAGGTGGCCAAGAAGGCCAATGGCATTTTGGCCTGTATCAGGAACAGTGTGACTAGCAGGATCAGGGCAGTCCTCTGCCCCTGTACTCAGCACTGCTTAGGCCACACCTTGAGTGCTGTGTCCAGTTCTGGGCCCCTCAATTCAAGAGAGATGTTGAGGTGCTGGAGCATGTCCAGATAAAGGCAGCAAGGCTAGTGAGGAGCCTGGAGCACAGCCCTGTGAGGAGAGGCTGAGGGAGCTGGGGGTGTACAGCCTGCAGCAGAGGAGGCTCAGGGCAGAGCTCATTGCTGTCTACAACTATTTGAAAGGAGGTTGTAGCCAGGTGGGGTTGGGCTCTTCTCCCAGGCAACCAGAGACAGAATAAACAGACGCAGCCTCAAGCTGTGCCAGAGCAGGTTTAGGCTGGATGTTAGGAAGCAGTTCTTCACTGTAAGAGTGATTGGCATTGGAATGGGCTGCCCAGGTAGGTGGTGGAGTCCCCATCCCTGGAGCTGTTTAAGAGGAGGCTGGATGAGGCATTTGGTGCCATGGTTTAGTTAATTAGAAGGCTTAGGTGATAGGTTGAACTTGATAGTCTTAGAGGTCTTTTCCAACCTGGTTAATTCTGTGATTCAAGGCCAGGCTGGATGGGGTCTTGGACAATCCAGTCCAGTTGTGAGACATCCTTGTCTATGGCAGGAGGGAATGGGTTAGAGTAGATGATCTGTGAAGTCATAGAATCATCATAGAATCATAGAATCAACCAGGCTGGAAGAGACCTCCAAGATCATCCAGTCCAACCTAGCACACAGCCCTAGCCAGTCAACCAGACCATGGCACTAAGTGCTTCATCCAGGCTGTTCTTGAACACCTCCAGCCACGGCCAGTCCACCACCTCCCTGGGCAGCCCATTCCAATGCCAATCACTCTCTCTGCCAGGAACTTCCTCCTAACATCCAGCCTAGACCTGCCCTGGCACAACTTGAGACTGTGTCCCCCTGTTCTGTTGGTGGTTGCCTGGGAGAAGAGACCAACTCCACCTGGCTACAGCCTCCCTTCAGGTAGTTGCAGACAGCAATGAGCTCTGCCCTGAGCCTCCTCTTCTGCAGGCTGCACACCCCCAGCTCCCTCAGCCTCTCCACACAGGGTTTGTGTTCCAGGCCCCTCACCAGCTTTGTTGCCCTTCTCTGGACACCTTCCAGCACCTCAACATCTCTCTTGAATTGAGGGGCCCAGAACTGGACCACTCTATCACTCTGAGGGTCTTTGTACAACTCAACAAGGCTGAAAGTGCAGCCAGTGCCTGACTCCTTTGACTGGAGCAATCTGAAAGCTGCAGGGCTGTATGGCAACTTTCCAGACAACAGCAGTGCCTTTCTCATGCAAGAAAAGTATGCTTCTTTCCACACAATAAAATTACATTAAGAAGTTTGTACTTAGTAGCTGCTTATTTTATTAGCTCTATCCTCCAAGAGTGTTTTGCAACTCAGATCATTACAGGTGAGTAACAAGCACTTTCTGAACCCTCCATCTGCATGAGAGGGTTGTCTTGAAATGATCAGCAGAAGACACTGACTTGCTGTTACATGACCTTACACTGCCACACTTGCCATGTTTTGCTGATGCTGTGACTCACCATAAGCCTTTGCTAGGCACTAGGTTGGCTACTGCCATGCCATGAGGTTGCAGTAATGCCTGGCTGAGACCTGCTGAATGAAAGAAAACAGTTAACTTTGAAGTGAGACAGCTCTAATGACAGCCTGTGATGGTCACAGAACAATACAACTGCCCAAATGTAACAGGATGAGTGTCCATTCACCCAGCAGAAATGAAAGTGTTTAACAAATCACTGTCTCCTCCTGGGCTGCAATGGAATTACAGGCTGGAATATTACCTGTGGTGGAGAACATGCAGGGACAGCCTCTGCACACAGTGGCTTCAGACTATGGCAAAGGGGGAAAATGGTGAACCCAAAGAAAAGATTTTCCTTGCTTTCATAGAATGGTTTAGGTCGGAAGGGACCTCAAAGCTCAGCCAGTTCCAACCCCCCACCATAGGCAGAGACACCTCCCACTAGAACAGGTCACTCAGGGCCTCATCCAACCTGGTCTTGAACACCTCCAGGGAGGGAGCAGCCCTAACTCCCCTGGGCAACCTGTGCCAGTGTCTCACCACCCTCATTGTAAAGAACTTCTTCCTAACATCCAGTTTAAATCTCCCCTCTGCCAATTTGCTTTATTGTTAATGAAACTGCTGGGGGGGGGGGGCACAAAGTAACTTATAGAATCATGGATTGGGTTAGGTTGAAAGGGACCTCAGATATCACCTGCTCCCACCTCCTTGCCATGGGCAGGGACTCCTCTCGATTAGACTCAGTTGCCCAAGGCCTCATCTAATCTGGCTTTAAACATCCTCAGGGAAGAGGCAGCCACAACCTCCCTGGGCAGCCTATGCCAGAGTATCACCATTCTCACACTAAAGAACTTCTTCCTCAGCTCGAGTCTAACCCTGCTCTGCCTCAGCTTCAAACCATTCCCCCTCGTCCTGTCTCTAGACACCCTTAGGAAAACTCCATCTGCAGCCTCCCTGTAGGCTCCCTTCAGGTATTGGAAGGCAGCTCTAAGGTCCCCTCAGAGTCTTCTCTTCAAGATTTTCACACAGTCAACTCTAGGGTTTAACTCTTTGCAGAAGACAGTTTTGATAAGGCAAGCCACAGTTTGTGTCATGATGCTATGCAGATGGCAGGCTAATGGGATCCTGGGGTGTATTAGGAAGTCCAGCAGATCAGAGGAGGTTCTCCTCCTCCCCCTCTACTCTGCCCAGGTGAGACCTCATCTGAACACAATACTGTGTTCAGTTTTGGGCTCCCCAGTTGCAGAGGGACAGGGATCTGCTGGAGAGAGTTCAGCAGAGGGTTACGAGAATGATGAGGGGACAGGAGGGCATGGCTGATGAGGAGAGGCTGAGGGCCCTGGGGCTGCTTAGTCTGGAGAAGAGAAGGCTGAGAGGGGATTTGATAAATGTTTATAAGTATCTGAGTGCTGCCAGGAGGGGGGGACAGGCTCTGCTCACTGCTCCCTGGGATAGGACAAGGAGCAATGGGTCTAAGTTGCAGCACAGGAGGTTCCACCACAACACAAGGGGCAACTTCTTACTGTAAGAGTCACAGAGCCCTGGCACAGGCTGCCCAGGGAGGTTGTGGAGTCTCCTTCTCTGGAGCCTTCCAAGGCCTGTCTGGATGTGTTCCTCTGTGATCTGTGTCAGATAGGATTGTCCTGCTCTGGCAGAGGGGTTGGACTGGATGATCTCCTTGGGTCCCTTCCAACCCCTAACATCCTGTGAGCCTGTGAGAATGTACCCAGGCTCTCACTCTACCCCATTCCCAGCCTGATACCCCACTACCAAGTGGTGACTTTTTTTTCCACACAGTGGTCTCAGATTATAACAAAGGGTCAAAACTGCACTTGATGAAAGTATTTCCTTGCTTTATCTTTTATGAAGCAGAGTAACTCAGTTGTGTGTGAGCAACTTACAGCTGTGTATGAGATTGATCTCAAACTGTTTTCATCTTAAAAGCTGAAAAAGAGGAGTAAAAGACCTCTCCTACACTCACAGATGCCAAATGCAAATGCCCCACACATTTAATAACTTGCCAGCTCTAGGCTAAAACGAGAACCACCAGAATTGGAGTAACTTCTTTTATCTGTGCACCAGGCTGTCTAGCTCTGAAGTCTTTGGTTAGAGTAAGAGCCACAGCTGAGTGTTTGGTGTGTGGAACGGCCACCCCCAAATGCACTGGCTTCCTTTTGCCAGAGAGGGGGTGGGAAGTAGGCAGTGAGGGGGGAAGGAGGTGACCAGAGAAGTCCCTGAGCTTAGCATTTGCAGTATCACACAGTATCACCAAGGCTGGAAGAGACCTCACAGATCAGCAAGTCCAACCCTTTACCACAGAGCTCAAGGCCAGACCATGGCACCAAGTGCCACGTCCAGTCCTGCCTTGAACAGCTCCAGGGACGGCGACTCCACCACCTCCCCGGGCAGCCCATTCCAGTGTCCAATGACTCTCTCAGGGAAGAACTTTCTCCTCACCTCCAGCCTAAATCTCCCCTGGCACAGCCTGAGGCTGTGTCCTCTTGTTCTGGCACTGGCCACCTGAGAGAAGAGAGCAACCTCCTCCTGGCCACAACCTCCCCTCAGGTAGTTGTAGACAGCAATAAGGTCTCCCCTGAGCCTCCTCTTCTCCAGGCTAAAAGTGCAAGTGTTGACCTACATTGACCTGCCTGACAGGACTGAAGCTTTGCCATAGTGGTGCAGAAAGGATTGCTTCCCCACGACTTTTAGTCGCCCATCTTCCACCCTAAAGCTCCTTTCTCCTTAAGCTTCTCAACAATTCTTCTGTTCCAGCAACCAGAGAATCACCATAAATCACCTTTCTGCATCAGCATTTTTTTTTCCCTGCCTGTGCTTTCTAAGGGTCTTTTGTCATTGATCTCATCTGCCCTGCAACTCCTTCCACTATTTTAGCTGCATTTAATTAGCACAGCCGTTTATAATGCTCTGAACCGAACTCTGCACTGCTTGTGGATTTGAAAGCAGTTGGCTTTTAAAAGCTGGGTTAGAAATGCTTGGAGATCCAGAAAAAAAGGTGAAAAGCAGGGCAGTAGCTGAGCATCTCACTTTTCCAGTCCCTGCTGTACTTACCCAGTTATTATGGCTGTCTGATAAGGGGCATCTTTGGGGGGAGAATGCTTCCACCTACCACTGCAGATTTCAGCATCAAAACTCCTCTCTGTGTCTGTGCCCTGAAGTCCTCTACAGATAAATCCTCCCAGCTCCTGCCCAAGTGTGTCCCCTCTCCTAGGCCCCCTGGAGCTGACAAACCGCTTTGGCCGAAAGAGAGCCGGGAGAGATTCTCTTGGGAAGAGCAGGAAAGGCATCAGTAAAACAAGAACGATTCCAACTGCTGGATAATGTGAAGCTCCCCTACATGTGATGGTCCTGCTTTGCATCTTCCTCTCGTGCTCAGGGTCATCCCCCCTCCCCCTTGGACACAAATTCAGTGTTGCTCCCTGGCTATGTGGATGCTTTATTATCTGTTCCTCTGAAGTACTTCATGGGTTACTTCGGTTTGGTGTTTACAACCAAAACGTCAGTTTCCTCCTTTCCTCCACAGGTTTCTTTAGCACTTTTCATTTCTACTGCACTGTTTCTACTCTGCCCAAGGACGTTCGAGTCCTTTCTGGCAGGGCAGTGAGGACTGCTGCTATCACTGACATTTTTCACAGTCACAAAATGACAGAATCAATGGATTCTGTTCAGGGGCTGGAAGGTGCCTCTGGAGCTGATCTAGTTCACCCCTCCTGCTCAAAGCAGAGCCAGCTAGAGCTATTCTCTACCTCATCACAGTATCACAGTATCACCAAGGTTGGAAGAGACCTCACAGATCAGCAAGTCCAACCCTTTACCACAGAGCTCAAGGCCAGACCATGGCACCAAGTGCCACGTCCAGTCCTGCCTTGAACAGCTCCAGGGATGGCAACTCCACCACCTCCCTGGGCAGCCCATTCCAGTAGCCAATGACTCTCCTAGGGCTTCCCTTTGTCAAGTAAGGGGAAAACATGACAACATGAATGGTCACATGGATGTGTGATGGAGCAGACCGTTGTGACAGGACCAAAGCACTCTATGTGACCTCTGAGGAACCAGGCTGAGTTTCAGAAGGGGACATGGTTGCCTAAAGACTAGGCAGAGAGCAGTCTGGCTGGACATTGAGGCCCTGCTTGCTGATCTGAGGACATGTAAGTGCCCACAGGAAAAATACTGAGGCACTCAAGGTCCTCTTTCTGTGTGTGGCTGTATGTGCTATTATCTCAGTGGGACCAGCTGTCAGAGCACCTCTTGCACATCAGCATCCCTTACCTCAGGGACCAACTCCTGAAGATTCTGAATCCTCTCAAAGATCATTTTAAAATGGGTATAAACAGAATTGTCAGGGTTGGAAGGGACCCTAAGGATCATCTAGTTCCAACTCTCCTGCCATGGACACATGAGATCAGGTTGCCCTGAACCACATCCAGCCTGGCCTTAAAAACATGCAGGGATGAGGCTTCCACCACTTCCCTGGGCAACTGTGGCCGTTTGAGCTGATCCTCTAGCTCAGACATAGCTGAGAACAAGCTGTGCTTCTAGACATTAAGCTCTTGATGCTCCAATGAAATGATATTAATTTATCTATTGTTGCCATTTATGTGGCCTATCCCTGGAATGTTCATTTCTCCCCTATGTCTGAGCTAGAGGATCAGCTCAAACGGCCACAGCAACCTGTTCAAGTGTCTCATCACCCTCATGGCGAAGAACTTCTTCCTAAGGTCTAAAATAAACCTCCCCTCTTCTAGCTTGGATCCATAACACAAGTGCTGCAGTGCCTCCAGAGCCTTTGTAACACTGCACTCCACAGTCCTGTCCATACAGCTCCTCTCTCTGATCTGCACTCTATAAAGCTGTCGAATCATTTTAGGCTATTTTAGCTGGTTGGCTGCTTTGCACCTTTGCACCCTTGCACAACAGCTTTCAAAAATAAACTTCTTTTTTTCCTTCTTCTCAGAAAGAAGTTTGCAGCTTTCGGGGAACTCTCCTGCTAAGCAGCTGACTGCACAACCTGTGCTCACTGGGACTGCCTAGCACCTGCCATGAGGGGCTGGGGGGAAGGAAGGAGAGAGTTTTGTATCATGAGCAGGGAAGGAGGCTGCCACTGGGAGGCAGAAAGCATAAGTCAGGGTGGAACGAGCCCATATCTACGTCCTTGTAGGTCTGTAACTTTTGGGCGTGTTGCTGCCAGCCACTGGTTACAGGTGAGCCTCCCAAAGCATCGTCTCCTCCCCAGCAACTGGCACACTGCCTGGCCTGCAACACCCCAGAAGTGCCTGTTCTACACCGGAGGTTTTCCCTGAGCCCTTTTTACGAGCTGTTACAAGAGCCTTGGAGGCAGTGAGGGTGCCTGGGGTGCTGCAGCACTGCCAACAAAGCTGTAATGTTTTGCTCAGCTGCCTGGCAGCACTCTCAGCCCTGCAAGGGTTTGGAGCCTGGTTAAAGTTCTTGGACAGGCCAGGGGTCAGGCTGAATTGACCAGAATGAAGAGGGAGCCCCTCAGGCCAGCAGTTTTTGAACAACAGAAGACAGCAGAAGTTCTTGGCTTGTGGAATGTATCCAAGTGCCAAAAGACTGTGCCAGGGTAACTGGTTTATGAATGATCCTCACTGAGTGGCAAGGCTCAGGCAGATCAGGGCACAGTGCCCTTCCAAGTCTTTGCTGATACAGACCCCATGTGACAAGCAGCAAATTGAGCACGGGTCTTACTTCTGTCTCTTGTTTTGGTGAAATATCCTCGGGCAAACTCCCTTACAGCTCAAGGCCCAGGACAAGACGCTCATGATGCCAAGTTCTACCCTTTACCTCACTCTGACAAAAGCAGCAAGCACCAGCATGCCTGCACAGGGAGCACAAGGTGGAGGGGTGAATGGCAGAACAGGGAGTGGTCCATTCCCAGCTACAGTGCTGGTGGTCTCATCCCCTCCATCTCAGGTGGTATAGCTGGAAACAGGCGTGAGGATATTTCCATGGTGGCACAGGTCCCATACCAGTCTGTGTCCTCACTAATATGCAGTAGAGATGCATCCCACGCACCTGAAAGGCCCTGGGATGTGAACACTAACGACGCAAGTCAGATAAAATAACTTGGTCCAGGGACCACCAAGTGTCAGCCACTCTCAAATGTGACCATTGCAGGCAGTGCTGCAGGAGATGCCACAGGAACTTGGCAACAAGGCTTTGAGAAGCCAAGCTGCCAGCCTTGTGCTTTAATTACACAACAGTGCTCCCTCCTGCAAGCTCTTCTGAAAAGGCAGCACAGAAGATGTAAAGATCTCAGTAGGACACAGCAAAGTTCCGGACCAAGTTGTTCTCCCCTGCTCTTGCCTCTTTGCTGACATGCCTGAAGGCTCTCTCACCTCACTGTGCCTCCTGTCACTTGTTTCAGACTTGTCAGGGACAAACTCTAGCGATGAGGTTTCCCATTAGTCACCTTCCCTCCTGCCGAGTGTCAGCCTGGTTTGCAAGGATTCAAGCAAACAGATACAACCAAGAGCAGGATTCACAGCAAAACCGCTTGCCTCCAACACAGCAGACACAACATTTGTTCTCTTTCGGCTCTGGTGAAAACAAAACAAAACAAGACAAAGCAAACCAAAACAAAAACTCGGTGGATTCCATTGAAGACTCTGTTAAACTTGCCGCTGACTTCACCTGCCTGCTGAAAACGAGTTTACACGCCCCCATCTCTCTCTCTCATCTCCCTCCCAACAACTTCACATGAATTCCAAACAAGAAAAGGCTGGCAACTCGTTGAAAGAACACAAAAGACCTTGTCCTTGCTCGCCAGAGAAAGAGGGCTCATACCTGTCTGTCAAGAACATGTGGCTTTGCAGTTTGCATGTTCCTTGCCAGCACTGTTTATGCAGGTAGTGCAGATGGGGGTGTATTGTTTGGCAACCTTAGCCCTGAGCTGTATACAAGATGATGACAGGTGCAAGATAAAGGGTACATACAAGCCCAAGAGCTCATTACAAACACATTTGCCTCCAAAGCAGCAGCAGTAGTAGCAGCAGGACTTGGCTCTACTTGATCTTACAAGCATGCACTTTGTGGATTCCATTCAAATCCTCCCTGCATTTGCATCTGATATTGTATGTGTGTCACCCTGAGCAACGAGAGGGAAGCAAGCTGTGCTTCTGTGCAAGGACAACCAGATAAGGCACTTCTTGTGACAGCCTGGAGGCTCTAGGACAGCTCTTGAAAAAACAGAGATTGAAATCATAGAATCATAGAATCAACCAGGTTGGAAGAGACCTCCAAGCTCATCCAGTCCAACCTAGCACCCAGCCCTATCCAATCAACCAGACCATGGCACTAAGTGCCTCATCCAGGCTTTTCTTGAAGACCCCTAGGGACGGTGCCTCCACCACCTCCCTGGGCAGCCCATTCCAGTCTGAAGGGACTGCATTGTCTCTGCAGAGAGCAGGCATTTGTGGATTAATAATGAGAGCTTCTTAATTATGAAGGTCTTCTTTTAATGCCAAAGTGGAAGCTGAGCAGATAGGATGCTCTAAGCCCTTAAAACTTGGGCCCATGTTCTGCTTCTGCCTGTTCATGTGTTCCAAAGAATGCGACACAGCTGTGGAGATGTTTGTGGTCAGTGACCTACCACCAGTAGAGAGACTAAGGTTAATTAGCAAAAGTTAATTAACTGAGGTTAGTTAATAAAACCCTTCTGGATGCATTCCTGTGCAAACTACCTTGGGTGATCCTGGCTTGGCAGGGAGGTTGAACCTGATCTCTGGAGGTCCCTTCCAACTTCTAAGGTTCTGTGATTCTGCAATTGGCATGACCTGAGAGCTGAATCTATGTCCTTCTACTGGAGCTGAAGCTATGTCCTTCTACTGAAGCACTCTCTGTACAATCATAGAGCCATAGAATGGCTCAGGTTGAAAGGGATCTTAGAGATCATCTACACTGACACCCCTGCCATGGGCAGGGACGCATCTCAACTACACTTGGCTGCTCAGGGCCTCATCCAACCCGGCCTTGAACACCTTCAGCAAGGAGGCAGCTCCAACCTCCCTGGGCAACCTGTTCCAGAGTCTTACCATACTTATATTGATGAACTTCTCCCTCAGATCCAGTCCTGTTTTAATCAACGGTCTAAGAGAGATGAGAGACTATTGTAACAAAAGACAGGGATCAAAAGGCACCATGGTACAAAAGATGCATGAAGTGAATACTCACTTCTTCCCTCAAAAGTCTTCAATTTGAACCAGGAGAATTTGAAAGCTGCTATGACCTGGCCTTTACTTGATGATGTAGAACCATCTGTTTCACGGGGGTAAAACTGAATCTCAGGTCAAATCCATGGGAGGTTTAAGACTCTCCAGAGGAGCAGCAAATTCCACTGAGTGCAGCAGAGTATGGCCACGGGAGGCAATTTCTTGCCGTTTCACTCAGATGGACAGTCACTCTAGCTCAGTCCTGCAGCACACAGCCAAGGCAGTGGTCCTCATCCTTCATAAGTCAGTCATAGATTCCAGTCATAGAATGCTAGAGTTTGGAAGGAGCTGCAGAGAACATCCAGTGCAACCTCCCTGCCAGAGCAGGATCACCCCCCCAGTTTAGGAGGGACATTGAGATGCTTGAGCAACAAGGCTGGGGAGAGGCCTTGAGCACAGCCCTACGAGGAGAGGCTGAGGGAGCTGGGATTGGTTAGCCTGGAGAAGAGGAGGCTCAGGGGTGACCTTATTGCTGTCTACAACTACCTGAGGGGAGGTTGTGGCCAGGAGGAGGTTGCTCTCTTCTCTCAGGTGGCCAGCACCAGAACAAGAGGACACAGCCTCAGGCTGCACCAGGGGAGATTTAGGCTGGAGGTGAGGAGAAAGTTCTTCACTGAGAGAGTCATTGGACACTGGAATGGGCTGCCCGGGGAGGTGGTGGAGTCGCCGTCCCTGGAGCTGTTCAAGGCAGGATTGGACGTGGCACTTGGTGCCATGGTCTGGCCTTGAGCTCTGTGGTAAAGCGTTGGACTTGATGGTCTGTGAGGTCTCTTCTAACCTTGGTGATACTGTGATACTGTGATACCTATAGCAAGTCACACAGGAACACATCCAGGTGGGTTTTGAATGTCTCCAGAGAAAGAGACTCCACGACCTCTCTGGGCAGCCTGCTCCAGTCCTGTTCCAGACGTCTTTCCACAGATACCATCTCTATTTAAAGCAGCACACCAACAGTAACTTCTCTCAGAGACCTTTGTTTCCCACTGCTGCTAGCACAGCACCTTTCACAACCTTTACTTGTGCTTGAAACAGGGAAGTGAAAAAGCACAACAGCAACAAGGAACAAAAGGAAATTTACCAGCAATTTATCTACAGAAGAACCTACAAACCCCAAACAAATGCAGACCAGCAACAAAGGCAAAACCCCTTCACTGCGAGATCCATCTAGAACTTTTAAATTACTTTCTAATTAAAGACTTGGAGGTTTAAACCATGAGAAATGAGAAAAGTACATTTGAAGGTGGCCCAGTGCTAGTTACCACATGCATGAATATATTATCCTGTGGCCAGGACTGAGGTGGCTACAGCTAGGCAAGTTTTCTTGGTGTGCTCCTTTAGACAAAGTGTTTTGGTGGAGTGTTTTTGGTAGCCCAGGTAAAAATAACTGCACAGGGCTCTTTGCTGTGGCATGGGACTGGGCATGAAGCACTGCTACTGCACATGGGTTTGCCTTAGCTCTGATCCTGGAATGGATCCAGGATTATTCAGAAGAGGGAAATGAGACAGAAGGGGAATACATCTTTGTCCATGTGAGCATAGAGAACAGACCTGTCAGATTGCTGTTCCTATTTCTGCTCCTGTTGCTAAAGATGAAGGACGTCTGTGCCAGTCTCCCACATCCCAGTGAACACCTCAGCCTGCAGACACTGGAAATTTTGAGACAGGTCTCTACCTCCCTATTCTCTTTCTGCTACAAGCACATGAATAGAATCATAGAATCAACCAGGTTGGAAGAGACCTCCAAGATCAGCCAGTCCAACCTAGCACCCAGCCCTAGTCAATCAACCAGACCATGGCACTAAGTGCCTCATCCAGTCTGTTCTTGAACACCTCCAGGGACGGTGCCTCCACCACCTCCCTGGGCAGCCCATTCCAATGCCAGTCACTCTCTCTGGGAAGAACTTCTTCCTAATATCCAGCCTATACCTACCCTGGCACAACTTGAGACTGTGTCCCCTTGTTCTATTGCTGGTTGCCTGGGAGAAGAGGCCACCCCCCACCTGGCTACAATGCCCCTTCAGGTAGTTGTAGACAGTAATAAGATCACCCCTGAGCCTCCTTTCTTTGGACATCATGGGACAGCTAAGACTCACTTTTCCTCATTTCATGGAATCATTGAACCACAGAGTGGCTTAGGTTGGAAGGGACCTCAGAGGTCATCTACTCTGACTTCCCTGCCATGGGCAGAGACTCCTCTCAAATGGACTCAGGTGCTCAGGGCCTCATCCAACCTGGCCATGAGCAGGAAGTGACCACAATCTTCCTGGGCAGCCTATTCCAGTGTCTCACCACCCTCATAATGAAGAACTTGTTCCTCAGATCCAGTCTAACCTTTCTGTCCCTCAACTTGAAACCATTCCCTCTTGCCCTGTCTCTAGACACCTTTAGGAAAAGTCCCTCTGCAGCCTTCCTAGAGGATCCCTTAGGTTATTGGAAGGCAGCTCTAAGGTCCCCTCAGAGTCTTCTCTTCTCCAGGCTGAACATCCCTAGCTCCCTCACCCTACCCTCACAGCAGAGGTGCTCCAGCCCTTGAATCATCCTTGTGGCCCTCCTCTGGACTTGCTCTAACAGTTCTGTGTCCTCCTTGTGCTGGGGATACCAGAACTGGAGGAACTATTGGAGGTGGAGTATGTTGAGAAATAAAATCTGGATGTTCTCTTAAAAAGGGTTGGCTGTAACTGATTGAGATTTCCTGAACAAAAAACCTTGGGGTTTCCAGAAATCCTAGGTTAGAGCAGTAACTGAATTATCTCTCCCTAACCCATTGCTGCCCAAAGGTGATGGGGGCCTACAAAAAAGCTGGGGAGGGACTTTTTAGCATACCAAGTAGTGGCAGGACTAGGGGGAATGGAGCAAAGCTGGAGGTGGGTAGGTTCAGCCTGGACATGTGTGCTAGTTTGAAGCAGGGTAGAATGTTTTAGTGAGAAGAACTAGATCATAGACTGTGAGTCTTGCTGAAGAAGAAAGGAAAACATTAGATAACACTCTGGCCATTTTGTCTTGTACTCTGCCTTGGCTTCTGACTGAGCTACATCTCTCTAACACACCTTCCACTCACTTTTGCTTCTTAACCTCTTGGCTGAACCTCTATTCTTCCTTGGGACTGGGGTAAGGTTGAGAGGGGTAGGGGGAAGGTGCAAGGGTGGTTGAGAGCCCCTCCTGGGGACTCAGGTTTCTGGGAGGGGAGTTATGATTCTGTATTACCTTTTACTTTGTATATGCCTGTCTAGAACTGTATATACTGTAAATATCTGCTTGTATCTTGTGCTAGCTGTAAATAAAGAGCTTCATTTATATTCCCAGAACTGGCTGAGTCTAGTCTGGGTGATTTATAAAGTGTGGGGGGCAGGGAACACCCAAACCATCACAATCTGAGGACAAAGTTCTTCATCATGAGAGTGGTGAGAGGCTGGAATGGGTTGCCCAGGGAGGTGATTGAGGACCCATCCCTGGAGGTGTTTAAGGGCAGGCTGGATGAGGCTCTGGCCGGGCTGATCTAGGGTAGGATGTCCTTGCCCGTGGCAGGGGGGTTGGAACTGGCTGCTCCTTGTGGTCCCTTCCAACCCTGACTGATCCTGTGATTCTATGATATGTGCTTCTTACTAAGCTTAACTTTCCACACCCCCTGTTAAATACTCATTACAACACCACCATTACTCCAACTGTGCTGGCAGCACAAAGCCTGGCTTACTAGCTAGAATCTATACAGGCTTGAGGAAGATTTTCAGCAACTCCCATGACATGTGAAGTATTTGTTTAAAGCAAATTAAACCAAAATAAAGATCTCAATTTAATGAGAGCAGTAAAGGTACAGAACAATAAGAAACAAATGTCAACACACCAGGAAAGAGGTCAGGATTATTCTTGTTTGCACGGCACTGGGTTTGTTCTTTTCTTACTAAGGGTTTAAATCAGTTTAGCACCATTTTGGTTCATCTGGAGATTAACAAAAGTTAATATTTTATAAGATTTGTTTATAATGCCTTTGAGGTTTAGAGTATGTTTATGTAACCCTTCTGCCAGGAACTGGCAGCAGCTGAAAGAGCTGGATTCATTTATCTAGGGGTTCTCTCTGAAAACTTAAACAACAGCAGTTCCAGCCTCCACCCAAAGTTAAATGACCTCCTTTGGGTGCCCTGACAAACAATAAATCCTGCTCAAGGCATAGCACGGGTTTAAAACAAGGCCTGGAGTTCCAAGACAAAGAGAACTTCAGAGAAGAAGGAAAGGAGAGAAGAAAGGCTCAGGGTAAACCCACAGGAGCCACTAATCAATGAAGTAAATAATGCTTAAGTGTGATCCCTAACCTCCCTTTCCTCTTCTCTGTGACAGAAAATAAAGGCTTGCACTCATGCCCTGTCACTTAAAACATTGCTGCCCACTCAGAACTCTCCCCATATTTACTGGGTGGCTTCACTTTACAGCTAAGCTAATGAACTTGTGCATTAGTGTCCACAACCAGGGACAATGGTAGATTCATGGAATGGTTTGAGTTGGAAGGGACCTTAAAGATCATCCAGTTCCAATCCACTGCCACAGGCAGGGACACATCCAACTACGTCAGGTTGCTCAAGGCCTGGCTTTGAACACCTCCAGGGAGGGGGCATCCACAACCTCCCTGGGCAAACTGTGCCAGTGTTTCACCATCCTCACTGCAAAGAATTTCTTCCTAATCTCCAGTCTAAATCTGCTCTCCTCCAGCTTCAATCCATTGCTTCTCATCTTATCACTACAAGCCCTTATAAAAAGTCCCTTCCCAGCTTGCTTCTAGGCCTTTCTCAGGTACTAGTGGAGCATTGTCTAAAGTGTCCCTGGAGCATTCTCTTCTCCAGGCTGAACAGCAGCTCATAGAATAGCTCCTCAATAAAAGAGAGATGTTGAGGTGCTGGAAGGTGTCCAGAGAAGGGCAACAAAGCTGGTGAGGGGCCTGGAACACAAACCCTATGAGGAGAGGCTGAGGGAGCTGGGGGTGTGCAGCCTGCAGAAGAGGAGGCTCAGGGCAGAGCTCATTGCTGTCTGCAGCTGCCTGCAGGGAGGCTGCAGCCAGGTGGGGTTGGCCTCTTCTCCCAGGCAACCACCAATAGAACAAGGGGACACAGTCTGAAGCTGTGCCAGGGCAGGTCTAGGCTGGATGTGAGGAGGAAGTTGTTGGCAGAGAGAGTGATTGGCATTGGAATGGGCTGCCCAGGGAGGTGGTGGAGGCACCGTCCCTGGAGGTGTTCAAGAAAAGCCTGGATGAGGCACTTAGTGCCATGGTCTAGTTGACTGGCTAGGGCTGGGTGCTAGGTTGGACTGGATGATCTTGGAGGTCTCTTCCAACCTGCTTGATTCTATGATTCTATGAGAGGTTCTGTAGCCCTTTGATTATCTCTGTGGCCTCCTCTGGGCACAGTCCACACTCTGCCCTCTCTCCAGCCTGCGGCCTCTTGCTTGTGCTAACATCTGGTGCTGGTGCTGATGCTCAGCTGACCATGCAGTGACCTGATTCAAGGCACCAAAGCAGCTGAACACAAACTCAGGAAACCCAAAAGCAAGCAGTGGGTAACTATCTGCTGCTTTAGCTCCCTGTGCTGCAAAATGAAGGTCAAAGCTGGCACCAGGGGAGGGGTGGCAAGGTGAGGGAGAGAAAGGGTAAGAGTGCTATTGCTTCTAGTAGTAAGCAGGTTGGGCTAGCATAGTTTTAAGATAAAATTGCTGTTACCCATGGTGACATTTTTGTATCAGTTTGCTGTCTTATCCCCACACAAGCCAACCTCGGAGAGAGCACAGCTACTTTGTGACCTCAGGACTAGCAGGGGCATCCTATCCCTGAACTCCAGCCAGCCTGGATTGTATGCAGTCCCCCTCCCGCCAAGAGGAATCACAGAATCAAGCAGGTTGGAGGAGAGCTCCAAGCTCAGCCAGCCCAACCTAGCACCCAGCCCTGCCCAACCAACCAGACCATGGCACTAAGTGCCCCAGCCAGGCTTGGCTTCAACACCTCCAGCCACGACCACTCCACCACCTCCCTGGGCAGCCCATTCCAATGCCAATCACTCTCTCTGCCAACAACTTCCTCCTCACATCCAGCCTAGACCTGCCCTGGCACAACTTGAGGCTGTGTCCCCTTCTTCTGTTGCTGGCTGCCTGGCAGCAGAGCCCAACCCCACCTGGCTACAGCCTCCCTGCAGGCAGCTGCAGACAGCAATGAGCTCTGCCCTGAGCCTCCTCTGCTGCAGGCTGCACCCCCCCAGCTCGCTCAGCCTCAGCAGGGATCAGGGCCTCTGCCGCAAAGCTGATCACACAGAGAACTGAGCCCTGGGCTCTGCTCCTCACAGCAAACCCTCCCGGCGGCTTGTCCCGGTCCCGCAGCGACCCCCGTCCATCGCCAGGGCCACAGTATTCGCAGCTCGGCCTCCCCAGCGGCTTGGGGCAGCCGGTCAGAGCCCCCGGCTGCCGGGAGCACTCGGGGAGGAACCGCCGCCTGCTTTCTCCAGGAGCTGTGCCGCTCGCCCAGAGCGCCCGCCTCGGGAGCCCGGGGAGGCTGGGGCCGGCGCGGCACGCCGGAGGCCATCGGCCGCGCAACAAAAGCCCGAGCCGCACCTTATATCCTCGCCTGCCATCTACCGGTGCCGCCCCCGTCCCGCCGCGGCAGCCCCGGGCCGGGGTGCCTGCCGGGAGAGGCGGAGCGGCGGCAGCATGGCCGCCATGGCGCGGGGCGCGCTGCGGCGCCGGCCCTGCCGCTGCCTGCTGAGCGCCGCCCGCGGCGGGCTCCCGCGGCCGGGGCTCGGCCAGGGGCGGGCGGCGGCGGCAAGCTGGAGCCGCCCGGCGCCCGGAGGAGAGGCGCAGTACTGCTCCGAGCTGGTGCGGTGAGTGCCCGCGGGAAGGCCTGCGGACGCCTGCCTTTGCCCTGGCCTCAGGGTGGGGCGGGACTGTCCGAGCAGCGCTGCCCGCCCCTCGGGAAGCTGCTCGGCTGCCGCGGAGAGGAGGCGGAGGTTGAGCTGGCGGCCTCGGCTGGGCACGCCTGGCTGCGGAAACAACCGCTGCGGCCCTGCGGTGAGCCGGGAGGCTGCGGGGGCTGGCACCAGGACCTCGCCTTCGCCAGGGGAGCAGCGGAAACGAGGCAAATCTGTCTGCAGCTACCTGCAGGGAGGCTGTAGCCAGGTGGGGTTGGGCTCTTCTGCCAGGCAACCAGCAACAGAACAAGGGGACACAGTCTCAAGTTGTGCCGGAGGAAGTCTAGGCTGGATGTTAGGAGGAAGTTGTCAGAGAGAGTGATTGGCATTGGAATGGGCTGCCCAGGGAGGTGGTGGAGGCACTGTCCCTGGAGGTGTTCAAGCCAAGCCTGGATGAGGCACTTAGTGCCATGGTCTGGTTGACTGGCTAGGGCTGGGTGCTAGGTTGGACTGGATGATCTTAGAGGTCTCTTCCCACCTGGTTGATTCTATGATTCTCTCTAGGTAAAGCTAACAGGTAGGTAAAATGTTTTCAGTAACAAACACTGACAGATTCCAAGACACAGAAGATGACATGGTTGAATGTAAAATTTTGGGGGAGTTATTTTTGTTAAACCATCAACAGGATTAGTCCTTCTCTGGAGGCTTTCAAAACCCACCAGGATGCATTACTGTGACCAGCCCTAGGTGATCGCAGAATCACAGAGGGATTCAGGTTATAGCTGCTTAAAGTCTGTGCTATTACAGGCTGTGCCTGTAAGTTCTAGGTGACTATTTCTAATGAAAATGAAGTGTGGAACTACTTTCATGAATAACAGAAACTTAAGTTAGCAATATATTTTGCACTTGGCTGTTTCTATAGGATGCTATCACCCTGGAAAAGCTTTGTGGGCACTTAGTACATTTGCTATAGTTCTGTCTTCATCTCTACATTCAACACTGTATTTCTTGTTTGGATCCTGCTCTGGCAGGGTGGTTGAACTCAATTCTCTGCCTTCTAACCCCTAACATTCTCTGACTGATGAAAATGAGTGAAGTGTGTTCTCCTGGACACCCACTTTCCACTCTAGGGGTGAAGCTGAGAGCTGCTGGCCCTGTTCTGATGAAGAATCATGTTACAGGCTTATGAAGGAGCACACAAACATGTTGTTGAAAACAAGCAGTTTAGCTTTTCAGAGGTGACCTGGTGTTTTTTGTTAGCTACAGGGCTGTTCGATTTTGCAGTTCATGATTCCCTGCGATTGTTTCTGATTTAATGGCACACCCAAGTGGCCAAACAAAGGCATATCCCTGGAGACCTGCAGGTAGGTACTTGGAAGGAAGCTGCCAAGACAGTTTCTGTGTTTTGCATATAGTTGCCAATAAAAACTTAACTGGTTAAGCTACTGCCAAGCACCGTCTCTGAAAGCAGTGTAGTTTCATGCATCTGGATCAGTGCAGCCTCAGACACAAATCCAGGCTGGATGCAGGAAGGAGTTGTGAGTAGCCCCTAAAGAAAGAGTCTTGGGGGTGTTGGGTGCTGAACAGCTCCCCAGGAGCCAGCAGTGCCCTCATGCAGCCCAGCAGGCAGCTGTGTGCTGGGCTGCAGCCAGAGGAGTGTGGGCAGCAGGGCAAGAGAGGGGATTCTGCCCCTTGGCTCTGCTCTGTTGAGCCCTCACCTCCAATCCTGCCTCCAGTTCTGGTGTCCCCAGCATAAGAGTGATGCAGAGCTGCTGGAGTGAGTCCAGAAGAGGCCACAAAGATGATCCAAGGGCTGGAGCAACTCTGCTGTGAGGACAGGCTGAGGGAGCTGGGAGTGTTCAGCCTGGAGAAGACACTGGGAGGACCTTAGAGCTGCCTTCCAATAGCTGAAGGGATCCTCCAGGAAGGCTGCAGAGGGACATTTCCTGAGGGTGTCTAGAGACAGGACAAGGGAGAGTGGTTTGAAGCTGAGGGAGGTTTAGACTGATCTTAGTAAGAGGCTGGTGAGACTCTGGAACAGTCTGCCCAGGGTCTTTGTGGTTGCCCTCTCCCTGGGATTGTTCAAGGCCAGGTTGGATAGGACCTTGAGCAGTTGAGTCTAATTGAGAGGTGTCCCTGTCTGTGGTGGAGAGGTTGGAGTAGATGATCTCTGAGGTCCCTTCCAACTCAGTGATTCTGTGTTTGGAAAAGAAGTCCAGAAGTTGAACAGTCTGGATTCTGTTTGCAATTCTGCCACAGCCTTGATCCATGCCTTTAGCCAAATGAATATCTTGAAAGCTGGATTTGGGAGGTGCATGGAGAGTTCGGACACCTTCCCCTCGCTTGGAGTTTGTCTTGTTTTAAAGTAAGCATCAAAGCTTCTACTTTCACAAAATCAGAGTTCTGAACTCTACCTTCTTGCTACTGCCTTAGGAGTTCAGTGCTAAGCCATAGCACAGTCAGTGTGCATAGAACTGTGACTAATAAATGCATGTTTTCACCCCTTTCTAGGAAGCGGGACTATGAAGGGTTCCTGTGTTCTCTGCTCATGCCTGCTGAATCTCGAACCTCTGCTTTTGCCTTGAGAGCCTTCAATGTGGAACTGGCTCAGGCAGGTACATTTGTGAACTCTGGAAATGTAAAATCATACAATCTGTCAGGGTTGCAAGGGATTACAAAGATTACAGTTCCAACCCCCCTGCCATGGGCAGGGGCACCTGACCCTAGATCAGCCTGGCCACAGCCTCATCCAGCCTGGCCTTAAAGACCTCCAGCCATGGGGCCTCAACCACCTCCCTGGGCAACCCATTCCAGGCTCTCACCACTTTCATGCTCAACAGCTTCCCCTTTACATCCAGGCTGCACCTACCCATCTCCAGCTTTGCTCCATTCCCCCCAGTCCTGTCACTCCTTGAAAGCCTATAAAGTCCCTCCCCAGCTTTTTTTGTAGGCCCCCTTCAGATCCTGGAAGGCCACAAGAAGGTCACCTGGGAGCCTCCTCTTCTCCAGCCTGCACAGCCCCAACTCTTCCAGTCTGTCCTCATAGCAGAGCTGCTGCAGCCCTCTGAGCATCCTTCTGGCCCTGCTCTGGACATGCTCCAACATTTGCACATCCCTCTTGTAATGGGGGCTCCAGAACTGGATGCAGTACTCCAGGTGGGGTCTCAGCAGAGTAGAGGGAGAGAATCACCTCCCTGGCCCTGCTGGCCACACTCCCCTGCTGCAGCCCAGGCTCTGGTTATCCCTCCGGGCTGCAAGTGCACACTGCTGGCTCATGTTGACCTTCTTGTCCACCAGCACCCCCAAGTCCCTCTCCTCAGGGCTGCTCTCCAGCCATTCACTGCCCAGCCTAGATTTGTGCTTGGGATTGCCTTGACCCAGCTGCAGGACCTTGCACTTAGTCTTGTTGAGCGTCATGGGGTTGGCTTGTTGACAGTTTCATTATTCTAAATGTGTCTTTCAGTGGCCCTTGGAAAGCAGTGAGCCTCCTCTGATTGATGTGTTTTGTTTTTCTGACATCCTCTTTGTTGTGCATGTTAAAATTAAATGCTAACCAACAGGCTGTGGTCCTCGATACTGTTAGGTGATTGCATCTGTATCCTGGCTTCAAATGCAGCAACAGAGTGGGTAAAGTGCAGCTACAGTCTGTCTGTAGAAGGTCTGTCTAAAACTTGGAAGATAGAATCAGTCCCAGGTCTGTTGGCAGAAGTCAAGGGAATGGAAAGGTGGCCAGGAGGGAAGTTTGTAATTAGAGTTATAGTAGGGGAGTGGCTGTGCTCTCCCCTTTACTGGGTGGCCAGAAGCTGCCAGTGCAACCAAGAAAGTAGGTAATGCTTGCCAGGAAGGAGTGAGCTAGGAAATGTGCTCACCAAGCAGAATCTCTCTGTGGGCTTTGCTTCTGGCAACCCTTGGCACTGCTCTCCCTCACTGCTGTTGCCACTGTTTCTTTTCCTTCTGGGAAGAAAGCCAAGGTGAGGGTCACCAAGAACTTAATCTCCACGGGTTTCAGAGTGATGTTGTGATGAGGGTTTAGGTTTTTTTTTCCACTCTCTGCAGTGTTCATATTCAGGGTGAGGAATAAACATAGCTTCAGAACTGAGTACTTCACTGTGGAGTTTGGCTATGTCCTGTGTCTGCCTTTTCAGTGTAGATAGGCCAAATGCCTTAAAGACACTGTGAATTTCACTCCAGATGTCTCCTTTCCAGGTTAAAGACTCCATAACTCAGAAGACCACAGGTTTGATGCGAATGCAGTTCTGGAGGGAGGCTGTGGAAGATATTTACTGTGATAACCCACCACATCAGCCTGTTGCTACAGAACTGTGGAAGGTAAAATATACCTTTATTGTCCTAAAATTCACTTAGCTAAGAGCAAAAAAATACTCTTTCATAATACTCTGGGAAGTGATATCATTGTTTTGTGTGTACTGTCTTTCATTCCTTGTATGAAACAGATAATGTAAATCATGGTTGTGTGGTAATGTAAGCTACATAGAACCAAAAGCAAAGTTGGAGAAGGGGGATCATAGAATCAGCCAGGTTGGAAGAGACCTCCAAGATTATCCAGTCCAACCTAGCACCCAGCCCTATCCAGTCAACCAGACCATGGCACTAAGTGCCCCAGCCAGTCTTTCCTTGAACACCTCCAGGGACGGTGCCTCCACCACCTCCCTGGGCAGCCCATTCCAATGCCAATCACTCTCTCTGTGAAGAACTTCCTCCTAACATCCAGCCTAGACCTACCCTGGCACAACTTGAGACTGTGTCCCCTTGTTCTATTGGTGGTTGCCTGGGAGAAGAGGCCAACCCCCACCTGGCTGCAATGTCCCTTCAGGTAGTTGTAGACAGTAATAAGATCACCTCTGAGCCTCCTCTTCTCCAGGCTAAACAACCCCAGCTCCCTCAGCCTCTCGTCATAGGGTTTATGTTCCAGGCCCCTCACCAACTTTGTTGCCCTTCTCTGGACACCTTCCAGCACCTCAACATCTCTCTTGAATTGAGGAGCCCAGAACTGGACACAGTATTCAAGGTGTGGCCTGAGCAGTGCTGAGTACAGGGGCAGAATAACCTCCCTTGTCCTACTGGCCACACTGTTCCTGATGCAGGCCAGGATGCCATTGGCTCTCTTGCCCACCTGGGCACGCTGCTGCCTCATCTTTAGCCTACTATCTACCAGTACCCCCAGGTCCCTTTCCTCCTGGCTGCTCTCCAGCCACTCAGTCCCCAGGGATATTTATGTAGGACCTACTTGAAGGGTCAGACTTCTGTCAACTATCTGATTTTTCTTCTTCTGTTTAGGTGAAGGACAGAGTAAATTGTGGTAAGCCATAAAGTGGTAGCAAGTGAAGTGCATAAGGATGAGGCAGTGCTGATCCTGCCTTAAGAGATTAAGCTGGTCAAAAAGATAGGAGGTTGGAGTATTAAACTGCCCTGGTGAGACCACACCTGGAATACTGGGTCCAGTTTTGGCCTCTCTGGTTTAAGAGAGACAGGGTTATGATGGAGAGAGTCCAGTGGAGAGCTACAAAGATAGTGAAGGGGCTTGAACATCTCTGCTGTGAAGAAAGACTGAGAGCCCTGGGGCTGTTCAGTCTGGAGAAGGCTGAGAGGGGATCTGGTCACTGTCTATAAACATCTGAGGGGTGGGTGTCAGGGTGAAGGTGTTGGTCTCTTTTTGGTAGGGCCCAGTGACAGGACAAGGAACAACAGGTACAAGCTGGACCACAGGAGGTTCCAGCTCAGCAGGAGGAGATGTTTCATGGTGAGGGTGCTGAAGCACTGGAGCAGGCTGCCCAGAGAGGTTGTGCAAACTTTCCAAACCTGCCTGGATGTGTTTCTCTGTGACCTGCCCTGCTTTGAGTTTGTGTCAGACTTGATCTCTGGAGGTCCTTTCCAGCCCCTGACTTTCTGTGATTCTGTGAAACAGGGCATGAATAGAAGTACAGAGGTCTGGAGCACATCTCCTATGAGGAGAGACTGAGGGAGTAGGGGCTGTTCAACTGGGAGAGGAGAAGGCTCTGAGGTGACCTTCTTGTGGCCTTTCAGTATCTTAAGGGGGCTACAAGAAATTGGGGAGGGACTTCTTAGGATGTCAGATAGTGATAGGACTGGGGGGAATGGAACAAAGCTAGAAATAGGTAGATTCAGAATGGATGTTAAGAAGATATTTCTCAGCATGAGGGTAGTGAGAGCCTGGAATGGGTTGCCCAGGGAGGTGGTGGAAGCCCCATCCCTGGAGGTGTTTAAGGCCAGGCTGGATGAGGCTGTGGGCAGCCTGCTCTAGGGTAGGCTGTCCCTGCCCATGGCAGGGCGCTTGGAACTAGATGATCCTTGTGGTCCCTTCCAACCCTGAGTGATTCTATGATTCATATGCAGTTATTGGGAGAATGTCAATGCAGTCCTCTCCACATATGAAGAGTTGTGTGATGACTTCTGTTTCTGTATTGTGTTCCTCACAGATCTTTTTGTGTACATTTAGAAATGGGGAATGTACTTGTGAACTTTCCAGTTTATTTTTGTCAAGGAATTCTACAGGCACTGGAACACTGCAGATAAAATACATCTACAGGTCTGTTCCTCTGCTGGTTGTAGCCAAAGAAACAAAGGCTTTCTTCCAAAGTTGCTGTTTGGTTTGTTTCTATTTAGGACTGACACTGGTATGGTTCAGTGGATGATGGAAGGTCTGAAGGTAGTGTAAATGGATTTGTCCCTACTGATGATAGAGAACCACAGAACAATTTCATTGGCAGGGATCTCTGGTTGTCCTCTAGTCTGACTTGCAGCTCAGAGAATGTCGATCATTCAAGTTAGGTCAAGCTGTCAAGGTCACATTTAATTGAATTTATAGTTTATTTGGGGCTGGAAATTCCATGCATTGGTGGTTTGTCATCACAGGCCACAGGAAGCCTTAGAATCTTCCTAGAGAGCAGCTACCATAAGGCCTGTACTTTGTAATATCAAACCTTTCATTTAAACTAAAGGTCTCTCAGCCTTCCAGACAGGAAAAGCTGTGGTTTGTTTAGATCTCAATAGCTGAATACATTTAACATAGATCCCATAGGTTTATGGACCTGCTGTAAAACAGGCAGTGATATGTGGAGTCTTCAAGGGTTCATCTGCCTTGGTTCTGTTCAAATCTTAGGAAAAGGAGGATACTCACTGTAATGCTGGGTTAGGACAATGCAGTTCCTGCAGGATTAGAGCATTGAACTGTTGGAGTGAGTCCAGAGGAGGGCCATGAAGATGCTCAGAGGGCTGGAGCACCTCTGCTGTGAGGACAGGCTGAGAGAGTTGGGGCTCTGCAGCCTGGAAAAGAGAAGGCATCAAGGAGACCTTATTGTAGCCTTCCAGTATCTGAAGTGGCTAAGGAGGGACTATTGACAAGGTCTTGTAATGACAGGACAAGGGGGAATGGGTTTAAACTGGCAGAAGGGAGATTCAAACTAGATGTTAGAAGAAGTTCTTTCCAGTGAGGGTGGTGAGACACTGGCACAGGTTACCCAGGGAGGCTGTGGCTGCTTCCTCCCTGGAGGTGTTCAAGGCCAGGTTGGATGAGGCCTTGAGTGACCTGTTCTAGTGGGAGATGTCCCTGCCTATGGCAGAGGGATTGGAACTGAGCTTTGAGGTCCCTTCCAACCTAAACCATTCTGATTCTATGATTTCATTTGTTGCCATTTTGGCTTCTCATCTACTCTGCTGTGTACCTCTGAGACCACAAAGAAGTGTCCTTTCCAAATCCTTTCTGTGGCTTTTAGCAGTGAAACTCTAGCCTCTCCTGGACTCTTCATCCTTCAAACATGAAATAAAGCCTCAGAGAGCATTTGTTCATGTCTGTCAGTGCTAATGTTTAGATTAAAGTTGGGGTTTGAACAGGGTGCACTTTATTTAACTAAGAGAAAATGCAGGGGAAGCCAAGAAGTAAAATAAAATACCTCTTTGAGTCACTTTACAAGGACCAGAGCTAAAGTGGCATCTCCAGCTCAGGTAAAGCGTGTGCCTTAGCCACAACAAAGTGTTTGGTACAGTTGAAATGGTGACTGGCAAAACTTGTGAACCTTTTTATGGGATTATGGAGTCGAAGATGCACCCAGGGTGATCATTTAATGCAGGCATTAAAACACAGAACTGTTTGTTTAGCCTATCAGTCCATCAAGTGCCTTTGCTTTTCATTGCCTTCATCCTGTCTCCCTTCCAGCGTATGGTAAATGTCCCAAAGAAGTGCCTTCCAAGGAGAAACTTGCTTTGGTGCAGCTTAATTTACATGTGCTCATCTATTTACATGTGATTATCTAAAATACAGTTCAGCCTTCAGAATGCAGCACTACCATCACCTTGTATGCACTAACATAGGTGTTTCATTGGATAATTTGCAGGCTGTCAAGAGGCATAAACTGACTAAAATGTGGTTCATGAAGATCATTGATGAAAGAGTAAGTATTTACTATGCAAACTCTTAACTCTGCTTTTAGTCACATTTTTTTCTCCTTATTTTGATGTGTTTGTCTGTAAAGCAAAAGCTTAATTAATAATTACAATAATTAACTGCGTGAGGGTCAGTAAATCAAAGTGCAAGCTCCTGCATATGGGTCAGGCCAGTCCCAGACACAAATCCAGGCTGAGTGCAGAGTGAGTTGAGAGTAGCCCTGAAGAAAGAGACTTGGTGTTGGTTGCTAATCAGCTCCCCAGGAGCCAGTAGTGTGCCCATGCAGCCCATAAGGCAGCTGTGTGCTGGGCTGCAACCAGAGGAGTGCGGGCAGCAGAGCAAGAGGGCATTCTGACCCTTTGCTCTGCTGTGACCTCACATCCAGTTCTGGTGTTTCCAGCACAAGAGGGACATGCAGCTGCTGGAGAGAGTCCAGAGGAGGGACACAAGGATGATCCAAAGGCTGGAGCACCTCTGTTGTGAGGATAGGCTGAGAGAGCTGGGGATGTTCAGCCTGGAGAAGGCACTGTGGGGGTCACTTTAGAGCTGCCTTCCAATAGCTAAAGGGATTTTACAGGAAGGCTGCAGAGGGACTTTTCCTGAGGTTGTCTAGAGACAGGCGAAGGGGGAATGGTTTGAAGCTGAGGGAGAGCAGGGTTAGACTGGAGCTGAGGAAGTTCTTCATTACCAGGGTGATAAGACTCTGGAAAAGGCTGCCCAGGGAGGTTGTGGCTGCCTCCTCCCTGGGTGTGTTCAAGGCCAGGTGGGATGAGGCCTTGATCAACCTGGTCTAGTGGAAGGCACCCCTGCCCATGGCAAGGGAGCTGGAACTAGGTGATCTCTGAGGTCCTTTCCAACTCAAACCATTCTATGAATCCCACTCCTCCACTTAATCAAACCTTGCTGTAAAAAGGAGTCTGTTAAGAAATCAAGCTGTTTGATTCTCACTGAAGCTGACAGCATAGTGCTTGATACTGGAAAGAAGAAAACATGCCTGGAAACAACCACAGTCTGTGACTGAAGTTATGGTGAGAATGAGATGCTGAATCTATGGCTTTAGGAATTCCTGTTTATCTGAATTTCTCTGTGTTTCAGATGCAAGTAAAGTATTAAAATTGGCAACCCTGCAGTGTGAAAATACCTTATGATGTTTTGCTTTGGCTGTGTCTTTTTGTGTGATGAAATCTGATTTCTTATTACTGCACCAAATAAAATGTGTTCCAGTAACCAGACGTGGCTGATGCTGCATGCAGCTACTTAGTTATGTTAGATTTAGGTTGAGCTTTAGCAGCCACTTCCATCTAAGTTTGCACTCTATTTATTTTGTCCTTTTTAATTATTTATAGCAAATGGGGCAGACATGACTGAGGTAATCAACTTGCATAAATAGCAGTTATATTTACATTTTACTGAAGTTCTGTGTTCATATTCCAGGAGAAGAATTTGGATGATAGAGCATACCGGAACATCCAGGAGCTTGAAGCTTATGCTGAGAACACTCAGAGTGCTCTCTTGTACCTCACCTTGGAAATGCTGGGTAAGCATTCTGAGGCTTTGGTGACTCATTAGTGCAGGTACAAAACTGGCAGTGTTTCAAAAAGCTCACTCTTTTTCCCACTGAAGTTCAGTAGAAGTTGTCTTATGTAATCATAGAATCACAGAATGCCAGAGGTTGGAAGGGGCCTCCAGAGATCATTGAGTCCAACCCTCCTGCAAAACAGGACCACTTAGGGCAGGTCACACAATAATGCATCCAGGTGGGTTTTGAAGATCTGTAGAGGAGACTCCATAACCTCTCTGGGCAGCCTATTCCAGGACTCCAGCAGCCTCACAGTAAAAAAGTTTTTCCCTCATATTGAGATGGAGCTTCCCGTGGTTGAGTTTACTTCCATTGCCTCTCATCCTATCCCTGGGTACCACTGAAAAGAGCCTGGCTCTGTCCTCCTCTTCAGATATTTGTAGAGACTGATAAGGTCCCCTCTCAGCCTTCCCTCCTCCAGACTAAACAGCCCCTGGTGTCTCAGTCTTTCCTTGTAAGGGGAATGCTCCAGTCCCTGCTTTGTTGCCTGTGACAGCACAAATGAAGCGGCAGAGACGTGGGTTTGGGAGGGAAGCATAGAACTGTTCTCTGTGGCTTCAGCACACTGTTGAATCAGGTGCAGCTAATTGTGGAACTGTGTTTTAAGCAGTAATGCTTGTCAGGAATCTCCAACTGGAACAATTTTTTTCTGGCAGGAAAACCAGTTCTTAAAATGCTATCTTGGGTGAGGACATGCTAGTGAAAATGAGTTTGTGTGCTGATGTACAGCGTCTGCATAGGTGCAACTCCTCTGAGCATACCCTTTGTAGAAACTGCAGCAAGCTAAGAGGTGTCTTGCTCCTCAGTGTGGACATTTGCCTGCTGAGCTGAGGCAGTTTGTGAACACAGGCAGTGCTGTCATGGAGTGACACACGCAGGTGTCTTTAAATCTGGGTGTGATACATATCGTCACAGAGTGGCCCAGGTTGGATGGAACCTCAGAGATCATCTGCTCCAACCTCCCCACCGTGGCCAGGGACACCTCACAACTAGACTTGGCTGCTCAAAGCCTCAGTGACTGCATGATGAGGGAGGACTATACTCCTCAACAGGCCTGACATTGTGTTTCTGAACATATTCTTTCTGCAATTTTAGGTGTGAGGGACATCCATGCCGACCATGCAGCCAGTCACATTGGGAAAGCTCAAGGCATAGTTACCTGTCTAAGAGCAACTCCGTATCACAGCACAAGACAAAAGGTCTTTCTTCCCATGGACATTTGTATGTTGGTAAGAGAAGCAAGCTGTCAGCAGTCTAGTGTTTCTAACTGGGTCTCTCAGTGCTAGATGAGATGGTAATTTGTTAGGCCAGAAACAGAGTATCTTGCTTTATTCTGACTCCTGCAGTGGCTTAGTGAAAGGCCACTGTCATTGTGTGGTCTGTTTAGGGAGGTAAGAGGAGTGGCCTTCTTGAAACTCTGGGGTGTCTGGGGGTTATTTATTACTATTCAATGTAGTAGTAGTTTAGCTTTCAGACATGTTTCCATTAATGTGTAGAATGTGGGACTGAAGACATGAAATGAGGCATGGGTGGGGTTTTTGCTTTGGTTGGTTTGATTTGATTTTTTTTTTCCCCCCTGTCCTCATAAAAGATGCATTGTGAGAAATTTTGACTCCTGAACAACCTTCTTGGGTTTGTCTTTACTGCTTTTCCATAAATAGACTGGTGGGTTTGTTTTGGTGAAGTTTTTTGAGGGGTTGTTTGTTTGTTGAGTGTTTAATAGCTATAAGCCCACATTCTGTACACTGACTTAGGAGATGTATAGTCCTCCAATTTCAACTGTACATCTAATGTGCACTGAAATGTAGCAGATCACAGAATCACAGCATACATCTGGTTGGGAGAGACCTTCAAGATCATCCAGTCCAACCTTTGACCCAGCACTGAAGGATCAACATTAAACCTAAGCACCAGGACTGCACACTGCTTGAACACCCTCAGGGATGGTGACTCCAGCAGTGTCCTGGGCAGACCATTCCAATGTTTGAGAACTCTTTTAGTGAAGAAACATTTCCCAGCATCCAGCCTGAACCTCCCCTGGTGCAGCTTGGAACCATTTCCTCTGATCCTGTCTCTTGCCACCAGGGAAAAGAGGCTGCCCCCTCCTTGCTCCAGGTACATCTAGAGAACAATGAGGTCTCCCTCCCCTCAGCCTCCTCTTCTCTAGATCCTGCACTTTGAGATGCAAATGAGATTAAAGCTCATTTTTTCCCCTTGGTGTTCTCTGGTCAGGTATGTAGGCATCTCAGCTCTGGACAAGGGGATTGAGTCCAGCATCAGTAAGTTTGCAGATGACACCAAGCTAGGAGCAGCTGTGGATTTGTTGGAAGTTAGGAGAGCCCTGCAGAGGGACCCTGCCAGGCTGGATGGGTGGGCAGAGGCCAATGGGATGAGATTGAACAAGGCCAAGTGCAGGGTTCTGCACTTTGGCCACAACAACCCCAAGCAGCACTACAGGCTGGGGACAGAGTGGCTGAGAGCAGGCAGGAGGAAAGGGAGAGTAGCTGAAGATGAGGCAGCAGTGTGCCCAGGTGGCCAAGAGAGCCAATGGCATCCTGGCCTGCATCAGGAGCAGTGTGGCCAGTAGGACAAAGGAGGTTATTTTGCCCCTGTACTCAGCACTGTTCAGGCCACACCTTGAGTGCTGTGTCCAGTTCTGGGCTCCTCAATTCAAGAGAGATGTTGAGGTGTTGAAGGGTGTCCAGAGAAGGGCAACAAAGCTGGTGAGGGGCCTGGAACACAAATCCTATGAGGAGAGGCTGAGGGAGCTGGGGGTGTGCAGCCTGGAGAAGCAGAGGCTCAGGGCAGAGCTCATTGCTGTCTACAACTACCTGAAGTGAGGTCGTAACCAGGTGGGGTTGGTCTCTTCTCCCAGGCAACCAGCAACAGAACAAGGGGACACAGTCTCAAGTTGTGCTGGAGGAGGTGTACACTAGATGTTAGGAGGAAGTTGTTGGCAGAGAGAGATTGGCATTGGAATGGGCTGCCCAGGGAGGTGGTGGAGTCACCATCCCTGGAGGTGTTCAAGCCAAGCCTGGCTGGGGCACTTAGTGCCATGGTCTGGTTGATTGGCCACGGCTGGGTGCTAGGTTGGACTGGATGATCTTGGAGGTCTCTTCCAACCTGTTTGATTCTATGACTTTATGTTTAAATGTTAATGCTGCTCTTAATCCAATTTTATGTAATGATGGTGCTGCTTAGGGCAGATGTGTTAGGATTATCTGAATGTCATTTTAGTGGTTAAGGTAGTTGGAAAAAATGTAGATGCTGATACAGGTCAAGGTTCTAAGACTGCCCAAAGGAGCTGCACCCTGCCTTTCATCCCTTTGGGGACCGGATGGTATGGGAGACCTTCCAAGTTTTTAGCTTCTCAAACATAGCCTGAAAATTCACAGACACCCCTTGCCATGGAAGGTGTTTTACAGTGAAACTAGGAACAGCTTGCAGCCCTTCTGTGCAGACTGAGCATCTTGCAAGTGTTTCAGCTGCTGGCAGCAAGTGCAGAGCTCTGCTGGAGTCTAGATGTCCTGTGAAGCCTGCCTGCCTGGCCTCATCCAGCTTCCAAAGGGCTGAGTGGTGCTGAGGAGCAGCTGGTGGACTGCTGACTGTACCCTGTCGTGGCTTACAGTGGGCACAGAATGAGCTTGGGGGTGTTGGAGGTAGTGTTAATGGTTTGGGGGGGGGATAATTTGGTTTCTGGAGGTGGGTTAGTTTGGGCTTTGGGTTTGGTTGGGGTTGCTTGGTTTGGATTTTTTGTTGTCTCCTTTTTTTCCTCCTTTTTATGTTTTTCCACCCTTTTTTTTCTGTTATTTTTTCTTTTTTTTTTCCTGTTATTTTTTGTTTATTTTCCCCCCTCTATTTCTTAATTTTTTTTCTTCTCTTTTGGTTAATTTTTATTGGGTTACTTTTTTGGGTTTTGTACTGTTTTGTTACTTTTACCCACTTTTGGCTGCCTTTTTGGGTGCTTTTATCCTATTTTCTTCGTTACTTTTTTGTTATATTTTGGGATATTTTTGGTTAGTTATTTTTGGTAGCCTTCTCTTGTGTTACTATTTTGGTGTTAATTTTTTTGAAGCCTTTTTGTGTTGGCACACTAATCCCAAGGTAATAAATTACTTCATAAACCAGCATAGCTTCCATGTTAGCTGTTACTGCCTTTCTTCCATTTTAGTATCAACTCTTGGATTTATAAACTGGGTGTCAAAACCTCTCTAAATTCCCAAAACTTTAAAATGTGACTTGGTTATCTGCCTGAACTTGAAGGCTTCAGTGAGCAAATTCATGCAGAGAAAGTCTGCACCCACTGTTTTCTTTATTCTTTTGATACTTTTTCCAAGTGACTAACCAAAACATAAAAATAAATTAAAAAGGGAGAGTGCAGTAGTAAAGCATTTATGCTGCTTCAGTCTTGTGGCATAGAACCATAGAATGGTCTAGGTTGGAAGGGGCCTCCAAGAGTCATCCAGTCCAACTCCATCTGCAGGCAGCAGGGACATCCTCAACTAGATCACAGAATCACAGAATGGTCTGGGTTGGAAGGGATCTCCAAAGGTCATCCAGTCCAATCCCCTCTGCAGTCAGCAGGGACATCCTCCACTAGATCATAGAATCACAGAGTGGTCTGGGTTGGAAGGGATCTGCAAAGGTCATCCAGTCCAATCCCCTCTGCAGTCAGCAGGGACATCCTCAACTAGATCATAGAATCACAGAATGGTCTGGGTTGGAAGGGATCTGCAAAGGTCATCCAGTCCAATCCCCTCTGCAGTCAGCAGGGACATCCTCCACTAGATCATAGAATCACAGAGTGGTCTGGGTTGGAAGGGATCTCCAAAGGTCATCCAGTCCAATCCCCTCTGCAGTCAGCAGGGACATCCTCCACCAGATCAGGTTGCCCAGAGCTTTGTCGAGCCTCACCTTAAGTATCTCCAGGGATGGAGCCCCAACCACCTCCTTGGGCAACCTGTTACAGCATTCCACTGTCCTCATGGTGTAGAACTGGTTCTTAACATCCAATCTAAATCTGCTCTTCTCTAGTTTGAAACCATTGCCCCTTGTCCTGTCACTACAGGCCGTTGTAAATTGTCTCTCTCCACGTTGTTGGTTTGGTTGCTGGGACAGGTTTTTGGGAAGCTAAAATGGAAGCTTGGTATTTATTGAAGATTTTCTTTTCTCTTTGGTTTTCCTTTCTATGTCTAGCATGGAGCTTCACAAGAGGATTTCATAAGAGGCAAGCAAGAGCAAAATGTGAGAGATGTCATTTATGACATCGCCAGCCAGGCCCATATTCATCTAGAACATGTGAGCTTCCTTCCTTTTGTCTCTCTGTTTAATATAAATGAACAGATTTGATGCTCATCTTCACAAAGCATGGTGCAGATGTGTTGTTAGAAGACTCACAGTTGCATACTTCATTTCAGATATTTCCCCCTTAACGACTTGGAGAGTTTAAATTAAAACCAACAAACACACAAAACCTTTAAGTGTTTCAACTGCTTCTGTACTTGTCTGCATGTACAGGAGGTGGTTTACTCAGAGACATAAATATAAATACTGCCTAAAAGCCTTAGTAGTGAGAGAGAAGCTTTACAAATGCAGCAGTGTGCCAGCGTGGGCTTGGCACCACAGAAAGGACTTATGCATATGGTATTTCACAGCAGGGTGGAGTGGCTGCCAGGAAATAGCAGGACCTTGACTTTAACTGATGGTTAGTGGGTGTGGGAGGGGGGATTCATTCCCTAACATGGCCAACCGTCCTCAAAACTCTGTTGAGAAAGGTGCTTTCTCTTTGTTTCTTTTCTGGCTCACAGTCAAGTGATTTAGGGAGGAGTTTTGTTTGCATGGAACTGTGGATAATAAACCCTGAAGAACTGCAGAGTCCTGCTCTGTTTTGCTTTTCTGCTCTTATTTTAGCTACACTCTGAATTGCCTGTTGGTACATAATACAAAAGCAAAATGATGTTTCCTCACCAGTGCTCTGTCTGCTTTATCTGGAAAAGAAGAAGCACTGTCAAGTGTTCCATATGTCTACAAGTACATCTGTGCATGCATGTACCTTGAGTCTTGCATCCAGTGCTTCCAGTCAAGGTAGTCTGAAAAGACACAAGTTCAAAGTGAGAAAATGCCAGATTTATCTCTGCATCTGCACCATTAAATGTAAGCCTCTGTTAGAGCACAACCTGTGAGCACAGTATTTGATGCAGTAGAGATAAAAGAGCCCTTCTTCATTTTTCTGAAGGTAAAATGAGATGAGAGGTTTGTTCAGTCAATGCTTCATTACTGGCTTTAAGTTTTGTAAATAGTATCACAGAATCAACCAGGTTGGAAGACACCTCCAAGCTCATCCAGTCCAACCTAGCACCCAGCCCTGGCCAGTCAGCTAAACCAGACTAGACTTAAGTGCCTCATCTATGTAGCCTTGGACTTTATTTTTAGTATAGACTATTTATAATTTGCATTTAATGCATTCCTGTTCATGTTGTTTCACCTGATATCTCAGGTCTTGTTGTCACATGCCCAAGGAAACTGTTTATTCCATTTGGAAGAAGGGAACAGAGACAAAGAAAATGCAGTATCAAAACCTGTTCACTATCTTTGCTCAGGATGAGATATTTTGGGTTTATTCTTTTGTTTTTATTATTCCTCACCTCTCATGCCATAATGCAACCCTTTGCCACTGTGACTTACAAAAATACCATGTGCTTGGCCTAAGATGCCTCCTGGCAGGGATGGGAGGCATGGGAAATTAGTGTTATTTATTTATTGTCACAGAGTGTTAGGGGTTGGAAGATCATCCAGTCCAACCTCCATGCCAAAGCAGGATCACCTAGGGCAGGTCACACAGAAATGCTTCTGGGTACGTTTTGAATGTCTCCAGAGGAGACTCCACAACTTCTCTGGGCAGCCTGTTTCAGGGCTCTGGCATCCTCACAGGGGAAAACATTTTCCCTTCTGTTCCCATGGCACCTCCTTTACTCCAGCTTGCACCCAGTGCCCCTTGTCCTGTCATTGGCCATCTCTGAGCAGAGCCTGGCTCTGTCCTCCTGACACTGCCCTGTACATCTTTATCAGCATGAACGAAGGCAGCCCTCAAGCTCCTCTCCTCCAAGCCCCAGCTCCCTCAGCCTGTCCTCAGCAGGGAGATGTTCCACTGCCCACAGCATCTTTGTGGCTCTGAGCTGGACTCTTATAAGGATTTCTCTGAGGTTCTTCTTGAACTGAGGGGCCCAGAATTGGACACAATATTCCAGATGCACCCTCAGCAGGGCAGAGTAGAGGGGGATTATTATCCAGATGTTTAAAATTTGGTTGTTGGTATTGCATGGAAACTTAGGGACATGCAGGGTGAGAATTCAGTTCTTCAGAGTCTTTCAGATAATTTGATACTTCTTAGTGTGCTGGTCCACAGTTTCCCAACATGCCTGAAGAGAAGAGGCAGAAACTTACTGCCCTTTTCTTCCCACTCTTTTTTCCTAGAGCCTTGCCCATGCTCTGCACTGGAAGGGTCCTGTGGAAAATGCCCAATGTGATCGTGTAATTGGAGACTACAGGAAAGAATAAACAGCAGAGTAGGGCAGTATTAGCATTGTCTTCAAGTGAATGTTGATCTTGGCACATGCACCCTCATTCCATCCCCTCCTTTTGTTTGTTTTTTAATGGAGGGACTGTATCATCTTAATTAAAACAAACAAAAAAATCCTCTCTGAATACTTGCTTCCAGCCTCCATCATTATCAGTGAAGAATAATTGACAGTGCAAGATCTCTGGAGAGTTCAGACCACTTGAACTGGCAATAACTGGCAGTAATAACGGGGTATTAGCCTCCTTGATAATCAGATGGGCTTTGTTAATGCAGGAATAAAGACATTTTCTTCCCTAATGGGTGGAACAGGCTTTTGCTGGCTACATTTGCTGGGTAGTTCAAGTCTTTAGGTGAATGTAATGGGCTAGTGCCTTTAAATGCATCTCTGTTCTCCTGGATACAATCATCATCTTGTTTTGCCTGAGGGGCTTTTCAGTCGCTTACCCTCTGTCTTAGCTGGAATTGCAGGGTAGGGTAGATTTTAAACCTGCAGAGAGGTTTCAACAACCTCAGCATCTGTTACACGAACCACACATTTTGGAGGATGTGGGTAGCAGTTCCAGCCCCATTTCACAGTTAGAAGAAACACAATTCTTACGTGCTAACTGAAGTCTCAGTTCTGTTGTATGAAGCATAATGGAGTGATGTGGTACTGAATCTGGGGTGCAGTCTGTCTGAAGTGTGGGCAGCTTTTCCTGATGCTGTGACTGATGACCAGCAGAGGGCAAAGTAAGAGAATAAAGATTTCCTTCAGGAATTGTGTGTTTCAGCAGGGGGGGAAAAAAAGCATCTACTAAAAATGCTCCATCAGTCCTGCAGTGATCCCTTCCAAAGTCTGCAAATACATTTATGTGTTCCCTTGACTCCCTCTTTTTGCTTGTCTTTTAAGACTCTCACTCTTTGGCTTTCTGCATTTCTCTCAATTATGCTGGGTCATTACAGATGTAATTTACCAAGGAACATAAACATGCTTTCTGAATGGCATGCAACCCCTTCTGGGTTAAGAGGGTCAAGCAAGATTACTTTCTTTTTTTTCAGCTTGCAATTAATAGTAGGAAGGCAGAGCATTATTTCAGGGAAGAGTGTTTTCTGTTTTGATAGAGAAATACACAACACACTATTAGATCTCAGAGTTTTAAGATAAACTTGCCTTGTGAAAAGATGTAGTATTTTTTCCCCTCCTGATCTGTCCATTGGCTGGAAAAATCCATGGAAAACTAACAGAAACTCCTATTTTCTCATCAGGATGCACAGAGGCTTTGATTGTCTGTAAGAAAAAGCAAAATGAGAAGGGATTCTGTGTTCGTAAAGAAGCAGTGTGGGAAGGTTTGCTTTGGCTCTGTAAGATGTACCTGAACTAGACATGGGTTTAAACTGAAGATTTGAGCTAGATATGGTTTAGACACTGTTTAGATACTGAGCTATTGAGATCCATTTGAAATCCCATAAGTGGAAATGGAGCATAACTAGACCAGAAAGATGCACTCAGAGAAATTAATTTCTCTTAGAATCATAGACTCATGGAATTGTCAGGGCTGAAAAGGGACCTCAAGGATCATCTAGTTCCAACCCCCCTGCCATGGGCAGGGACACCACACATTGGATAAGGTTGCTTGGAGCCACATCCAGCCTGGCCTGGCTTCCACCACCTCCCTGGGCAACTTGTGCTAGTGTCTCACCACCCTCATGCTGAAGAACTTCTTCCTAACATCCAGTCTGAATCTACCCACTTCTAGCTTTGCTCCATTACCCCTAGTCTTGTCACTACCTGACAGCCTAAAAAGTCTCTCACCAGCTTCAGATACTGGAAGGCCACAGTAAAGTCTCCTTGGAGCCCCTGCCTCTCTCCCCTGCCTCTCTCCCCTGCCTCTCTCCCCTGCCTCTCTCCCCTGCCTCTCTCCCCTGCCTCTCTCCCCTGCCTCTCCTTCCATCATTTCTGTCTGAAGGGATGCAGAGAGTCATTTGGAGGAGGGAAGAGTTAAACCATGTTCATTAACTCGGATACAACTTGGAAGTTTGTTGGAACAGGGAATGCTGATTTACATTAGTTTATTCTGTGTAAGGCTGTCCATCAAAATAAGGATTGTAGCAGTGTGCCATATTTCTCTGCAGTTACTTTTGGCTACAGTCTGGGTCGCACATAATGAGAAGTTCCAACAAGTTAAAACAAAAAGGTGTGGAGTTTGTAATGTTGCCTGTTGCCTTCAACTGTTTTCTGCAGTATTTGATGTTTAATCTGAAGTGTTGAATTCCCTCAGAGCATTTGTGTTTTGTTTGTTCTTTTTTTTACCTCCCACCTCTCCCCCTTTGCTTTCAGGCTAGATCTTTCAGTAAGAAGGTTCCTGTGAAGGCCTATCCTGCTTTCTTCTGTACAGTAAGTGTGATATCCTGTGATGAACTTGTCTCTGTGCTAAGAAGCTTGTGAAGAGTGGAGTATGAAATGAAGCATAGAGAACAAATGCTTTGTGTATCTGTCTTAGGATATTCCTAAATATCTAAGACCTGTGAAAATCTTAGTGCATGCCTGACTCTGGAACCCCATAGTTTTGATCCACACTTCTAATCCTTCTGTTTTAACTACACAGAATCATATAATTGCTTAGGTTGGAAGGGACCTCAGAGATGATCTACTCCAGCACTCCTGCCACGGGCAGGGACACCTCTCCACTAGACTTGACTACTTAAAGTCTCATCCAGTCTGGCCTCTAACACACCCAGGGAGGAGACAGCCACAACCTCCATGGGCAGACTACGCCAGTCTCCATCCTTGTACTGAAGAGCTTCTTCCTAAGCTCCAGTCTAACCCTGCTCTCCCTCAGCGTCAAACCATTCCCCTTTGGCCTGTCTCTAGACACCCTCAACTAATGTCCCTGTGCAGCCTTCCTGGAGGATCCCTTCAGCTATTGGAAGGCAGCTTTGGGATCTCCCCCAGAGCCTTCTCTTCTCCAGGCTGAACACCCCCAGCTCCCTCAGCCTGTCCTCCCAGCAGAGCTGCTCCAGCACTTGAATCATCTTTGTGGCCTCCTCTGTACTCACTCCAGCAGCTCTGTGTCCTCCCTCTGCTGGAGACACCATAACTGGAGGCAGGATTGGAGGTGAGGTCTGAGCTGAGCAGAGCCAAAGGGCAGAATCCCCTCTCTTGCCCTGCTGCCCACGCTCCTCTGGCTGCAGCCAGCGCACAGCTGCCTGCTGGGCTGCATGAGGGCACTGCTGGCTCCTGAGAAGCTGCTCAGCAACCAGCACCCCCAGGTCTCTTTCTTCAGAGCTGCTCTTAACCTATGCTGCACCCAGCCTGGCTTTGTGTCTGTGATTGGCCCTGACCCAGTTGCAGGACCTTGCACTTGGATTTGTTGAACCTCATGCAGCTGACCTCATACATCATTTTGTCCAAGATGCCTTTATATTCACAGACCATTGTTCTGAAGCAAGGACTCAAAACTAGTAAAAAATAATGCTTGTCTTCACAGATGTGCCTGTTTTATATGCTTTGGATGTAGACTACTACTTAAATAAGATAGGCAAGCCATGAGGCCTTTTTGCAGTTCCTCATTCAGTTTCATCTATTGCTGTTTAAACTTAATGCCCAATTATTTCTGTGCTCCATATGGATTAAGCTTTTTTTTTTTCCCCTTTTCTTATTTTCTAGGTTGCTTTAGAGGATTATTTATCTAATATACAAAAAGTGGACTTCAATATATTTCATCCAAGCTTACAAAAGAAGAACACATTATTGCCATTGCATTTGTATATTAGATCTTGGAAAAAAAGGTATTAAAGTTTGTGTGTTTTAAATATGACTTCAGAGTGATGAGTTTGGTTTTTTTTTTTACTTAATGACTTAATTTGATAGAGTTAAGTCTCTAAATTCATACCTGTGCAATGTGCAGCTCATGGAAGACAGCAGATGCACATGAACTGTAGCTGGCAGTAGGTAAGTTTAGTCTTGGAATATTAGGCTGATAACTCTGCCTCACGTCTGCCAAGTCATATGCCCCTGTGTGAGATTCCTTTTCTTGTCTTTCCTGTAAGAACAGCAATATGATACAATGCTTCTTGGACAGACTTTCTGCTAATGGGGGTACTTCTTTGACAGTTCTGACACTTTACTGGAGAAAAAAAAAGGAAGAAAAAAACCCCAAACAGCCAAAACCCCATCAATAAAACCCTGCTTGCTCTGTGCCCATGAGCAGCTACCATCAATGCCTTATAAATATCAGCTAAGCAGTTGTTCAGTGCAGGGAGCAGTCTTACTGCAAGTAATAATGATGCTTCACAGATGGAACAATGAGCATGTGTAGTTGAATGCAAGAAAACTGGCAGGAAAGGCTTTAGCAGTTTTAATGATGTAGTATTTATGTGGAGTTTCAGAGTGAGGAAAGGCAGGTAGTGCAGAAATAATTCCAGTGCATGTTGAGATTGAGCATTGAAGTGACTGTAGGCAGGGGGAAGAGAGCTTTGCAACATGTGAATAGAATCATAGAATGGCTTAGATTGGAAGGCACCTCAGAGATCATCTACTGTGACCCTGCCATAGGCAGGGATGTCTCTCAACTAGGCTTTACTGCTCAAGAACTCATCCAGCCTGGCTTTGAACACCCCCTGAGAGAGGAGGCCTCACAGCCTCTCTGGGCAACCTCACCAGCCTTGTACTGAAGAACTTCTTCCCAAGATCTAACCCTGCTCTCCCTCAGCTTCAAACCATTCCCCCTTGTCCTGTCTCTAGACACCCTTAGGAAAAGTCTCTCTGCAGCCTTCCTGGGAGATCCCTTCAGCTATTGGAAGGCAGCTCTAAGGTCCTCCTGGAGTCTTCTCTTCTCCAGGCTGAACACTCCCAGCTCCCTCAACCTATCCTCACAGCAGAGTTGCTCCAGCCCTTGGATCATCTTTGTGGCCTCTTCTGGACTCACTCCAGCAGCTCTGCGTCACTCTTATGCTGGGGACACCAGAACTGGAGGCAGGATTGGAGTTGAGGGCTCAACAGAGCAGAGCCAAGGGGCAGAATCCCCTCTCTTGCCCTGCTGCCCACACTCCTCTGGCTGCAGCCCAGCACACAGCTGCCTGCTGGGCTGCATGAGGGCACTGCTGCCTCATGCTGAGAACCCTTAGAGTTTTCTATCTCCACCTCAGCCAAAGGCTTTTTCACTCTACTCTTAGTTTGGCTGTGTCTTCCTCCTAGCCTCTTGTCTCTGTTGTTGCCCACAGCTGACACTTTGTTCGGATTCACTGTGCTGTTCAGGACAACCTCCTGTGTGGTTTTCCTGAATTCCTTTTCTAAGTTACTGTAACCAAACATATTCCTGAACATTCCATGTCATTTTAGCCTTCCCTTTCTGTAAAGATACTGCTGAGGTTTTTTTTTGGTGAGAGATTACCAGGAGCTTTATACTTCACATCTCTTAGGATCAAGCTAAATATTACTGTCTGATTTGTTGTTTGGTAAAATAATTCTTCCTAACATCCAGCTTCATTCAGCTGCACAAATCCAGTGGTTTATTCTGTCGTCATCCTTGTTCTATTAAATAGCTACTTTCCCATGAGATTTATTGGGTTTTAATCAGGCTAAATCTCCCCAGATGCTTAGTTGTGTAACAGCATCCTGTATTTTAGTGTGCAATGCTACATAATGAATTTCTGAGAACAGGATTCATGGGCCCTTTTTAATCACAGCAACTGTCACAGGCTTAGGAGCCTGACATTAAAGCTTTCATTTGATGGTTTTCTTTTACATATCTGAAGTCAATTTGTGATAGTAGATGTTGGGGGTTGGAGCAGATGATCTCTAAGGTCCTTTCCAACCTAAGCCATTTCCTCGAGTAAGACATTCCTCTGCATTTGTTCAGCACAGGATCTTGGTTTCTAGAGGTATTACTAGAGGTGTAATAATAGTGGTTGATATGAACCTAGAGAAATCATGTATCATGGATGAGGAGTATATTGCTTATTTCTAAAAGCAGAATCATAACAGTTCTGTCCACCTCTCAAGTCAGATGCTGCATCGTACTGTCAGCATTCCTGAATGTGGAAAGAGGTCTGGTGAAAAAGAATGATTTCCCTCCCATGCAGGCACTGCAGCTCTGCCTGCCAAGAGGAGCAAAGGCTTAGTTGGGCTCTGTGGCTGCTACCAGGCCAGCTGCACATTTGCTCTGTTTATTTTATGTTCTAGAGAAAGCCTCACAAACGTCTCTTTCTGCAGTTGGTTCTTGTTTTGTTCTCAGCGTGCTGAGTCAGGACAATAGAGCTCGGCCTGTCCTCCCCAGAGGAATCACTCTCCTGTAAAGTTAACTTTTGGCAGGAATGCAGGACAGTGAGAAGGGAACCCCTGTGGTATCACCAGGACATCGAATTGCTACAGTAATATCTTGCCTCCAGGCCACAGGGCCAGTGCTTTCCTTCAGTGCTCAAGTGAATCAAATCTTGACAATGTGCTTACAAAGACATCCGTGGAAGCACAGAAAAGAAGCTGTGTGATGCAGTGAATGGTTAGCATGGTGAGAGGAACTTACCAGTGAATTAGTACACAGTGGATGGAATAAATAAATTGAAGCTATGTCTTCAAATCACAAGATAGTTTTGAATGACCTCAGAAAGTAAAGCAGCACTTTGAATTGCAAATGACAGGAGGCTGCTTGAGTAAGCAATCTATGCCTCTTTTGTATCCGTCAGGGAACAGCACTCTGGGATGGTCATGCCCAATTCTGCCCTTAGGGATGATGTTGTGAATGGTGGCATTAAAAACCTGTCAAATAAGGTAATCTTAATTTGTGTGCCTTCACTAGTATACTCTCCTTTTATTTCCTGATAACAGTTGGTGCCATATAAGAAATTCCATTCATCAGTTCTAATAATTTATAATTCACAGAATCATAGAAGGGTCGAGGCTGGATGAGACCTTAGAGATCATCTAATCCAACCTCCCTGCCATGGGCACGGATGCCTCTCATCTAGATCAGGTTGCTCAAGGCCACATCAAATCTGACCTTGAATACCTCCAGGGAGGAGGCATCCACAACCTCTCTGGACAATTCATTCCAGAGTCTTGCAACCCTCATAGTGAAGAATTTCTTCCTAGGATCCAAACTAATTGTATATCTTGCAAACATTTCTCTGGTTTCTTGTTTTTATTGTTTGGTTTCGTTTGATTGATTTGGTTGAGGGTTTGGGGGTTTTTTTTTGTGTTTGTATAGATTGTTGGTTTTGTTTATTGTTGGGTCTGACAAGACATTTGCTCATCTTGGTGCTAACCTTCTGGTCATTCCTATCAGAAAAAGCAACTGGCAGGTCTCTTGCTAGCTGCTAATGACATGTTTGAAAAGAATTTCCATGTCTGGTTAGCCTGGCCCACATAAAGCAGCAGCCTAGCAGTATCCTGCTCAGTGACCTTATGTTTTGTGTATCTTTGCTCTTTATGGAGTCCCTCCTCTGCTGTGAGGACAGGCTGAGAGAGTTGGGGCTCTGCAGCCTGGAGAAGAGAAGGCTTCAGGGAGATTTTATAGTTACCTTCCAGTATCTGAAGGGAGCCTACAGGAGGGCTGGGGAGGGACTATTGACAAGGTCTTGCAATGACAGGATGAGGAGGAATGGGTTTAAACTGGCAGAGGGGAGATTCAAACTAGATGTTAGAAAAGGGCTCTTTACAATGAGGGTGGTGAGATACTGGCACAGGTTACCTAGGGAGGTTGTGGCTGCTCCCTCCCTGGAGGTGTTCAAGGCCAGGTTGGATGAGGCCTTGAGTGACCTGTTCTAGTGGGAGGTGTCCCTGCCTATGGCAGAGGGATTGGAGCTGGCTGAGCTTTGAGGTCTCTTCCAACCTAAACCACTCTATGATTCTATGGTCCTGCTTTTGGTTCAACATAGAGTTGTACCTTGATCTTTCTCTACAGGGCAGTTCACTGGAGTTGGTCCAGAGTCTCCACATAACCTTGCAGGTTTAAGACTGCAAAATCCAAATGTTGTACTAGTCCTGTAACAGGTTGTGTTTGCCCACAGTAGGTAACACTTAAGAGAATCGAAAGTCCTTGATCACAGAATCATGAATTGGAACACATCAGATGTCACCTGCTTAGTGACCTTGCAGTTCAGTAGGTGTCCCATGTAGCTATATAATAGGCCTAGTAAAAGCAAATCAAAGAAGAGATTATTTTGGAAGGAAAAAATAAAAACCTCCATCATCGCTTTTGAGAATTGCATCTTCCAGATTGTTGTCGTTTCCCTCACACCTTAGTAGCTGAATATTTGCATTTTACTTTGCTCCTTGCTAGTGTTGAAACATTCAACAGTACCAGGAAATGCTTTCCAGCCATAAACACAGGAGCTACAGTGCAGAAGAGGAGAGCCATGCACTTCTGCCATTGTGTTTTGCAAAACCACATGTGGTGGTGTGTTTTGCAAGGAAGATGCAAGAGAAGCCATTTAGATTTAGCAGTCTGCCAAGATGGGATTTTTTTTCCTTTACTGCTCTTGATGCCAGGTTAAGAACTACAAAGGTTTAGTTACAAAAAGGTTTTGCAGGGGCTACAGTCTTGTGCTGAATGTTCCCTGAATGTGCTTTGCGCTCTGTCTGGTAGCAGTTGTGCATTCTCAAAAGCACATTTGCCTCAATACAGCTCCATCTTTTTTCAACTTTCAGGAACCTACAGATTTATTTTGTTTTAATGTAGCTGACACTCAAGCATTCTGAATCCATTTCAGAGATTCATAAGTTCATAGATTGGTTGGAAGGGACCTTAGAGATCATCAATTTCCAACTCCCCTGCCCTGCGAGTGTCCCTACATATTCCGCTAGACCAGGTTGCTCAAGGCATCATCCAACCTGGCCTTGAACACCTGCAGGGAAGGGTCTCAAGTGGAATTAACATAAACCTGGCAGTTCATCCTCAGCCTGTTCTCAATATGGACAGTTTGAACTCTCTAAAAGAAAATGAAATCACTTTTTGCCCAGCCCAGCTCACATGTTGGGTTTTCTGAATCAGAATCACAGTGTTCTACAGGGTCAAAGCCAAAATGCTGGGCTAGGATAGGGAGATCGGTTAGAATTCTGTCACTGTACAGATTTAAACCCTCCAAAACTCAACCCTCTAAACACTTAAAAACTCAGAGCACATGCCTAGTTTTGCCAGAGTGTTTCTGGATGCTGTTCAGTGGCATATTACAGCTGATAATGGGTTAAGGCTGAAGCGTGAAAGCTTAGATTTTGCAATTTCACACCTTCTTTAGTCACCACAGGCAGAGCAAAACATTGTGGCCTGGGACATTCATGCCTGTTGAGATTGTCATGCTTAAATAAGCATAAAATCAAATGAAGGGGAAAGACAAGTAGTTAAGATACTTGGACTTTAGTGCCAGGAAGATGACATTCCTTCAACAAAGTCTTTGCTTATGTCTCTCTGGTTTAGAAGTCTCTTTTCTAACCTAAAAACCCCAAGCAAAGGTTAGTTGCTGTTTCACTCTGCACAAACAGAGAGATTCCCAAATTCAGACTCCACTACATATTTTCATTTTAAGTAAGAAAAAAACCCAACCAACCCCAAACAGTCCAAACAACACCATCCCCACTTCAAATCCGAACTCCTTAGGAGGGCTGGGCCAACAGTGGACGTGTGTAAGGGGCTTTGTAACATGCAGTGTTTGGAAATCAGAGGTCTGAACTACAGCTGTGGGAGCTGCATGAAATCTGCCTGCCTGCAAATACTGCTTTCTGCATAGTGTAACTGAAGGATGTGAGCAACTAATGGGTGGCAAAGAAGGAATTTCACTCCATAAATCTAAAATCTGGTGCACAATAGCTGCCACTAATCTTGGAAGATGCTTTTACCTTTCAAGTTCTGAGGGTCCTACAGCCGTGTTTCAGTGTAAGCTCTGAACTGTCTCAGTATGGGTAGTCAGATGTTTCTCTCACCACCAGGTCATACAGGCTCTGGATATACAGTGTCTGTCTGCCAAGACCTCTTCATAGAGTCATAGAATCAGTCAGAGTTGGAAGGGACCACAAGGTTCCAACCCCCCTGCCATGGGAAGGGACACCCTACCCTAGATCAGTCTGGCCACAGCCTCATCCAGCCTGCCCTTAAAACACCTCCAGGGATGGGGCCTCAGCCACCTCCTTGGGCAACCCATCCCAGGCTTTCACCACTGTCATGCTGAACACCTTCCTCCTCATGTCCAGTCTGAATCTCCCCACCTTCAGCTTTGCTCCATTCCCCCCAGTCCTGTCACTACCCGATAGCATAAAAAGTCCCTCTCCAGCTTTTTTGTAGGCCACTTCAGATACTGGAAGGCCACAAGGTCACCTCAGAGCCTCCTCTTCTCCAGACTAAACAGGCCCAACTCTTTCAGTCTGTCCTCATAGGAGAGGTGCTCCAGCCTCTTGGCAAGCCAAGGATAAAATGGCAGGGCTGGGCCATCACAGCGCAGTCGTGGCTGTGGTCCTTTGTGGGCATCTCAAGAACAGAAGTGCCAACACAGCTTGCACAAGCAAGCTTTGAAGGCCTCCTCACGCAGAAGGGTGTCTGAACTTCAGAGTAGCTATGTCCTGCAGGATACTGGAGCAGTAAGTAAGCTGCTCTGTATGACTGGTTTTCCCACAGGAGTTATTCCACGATGCAGCACAGGATTCACAATGCATTTGGTGTGAGATGCCATGACCTTGCAGTAAAATTCTAATGCCATATTGACCCAACTCGAGGTAAAAGACTCATGGTTCTGAGAACCAAAGTGTTCAGAAGTGATCAACAGCAAATTCCTGCAGTTCATCTTTGACTTGTAGTCAGCTGCTGTGGTTGCCAAGAGCTAACTGCTCAAAGGTTAGCAAGCAGGTGTCAGGATGTTCTGAATACAAACCACACTCTTAGGTGTGCTATAGGATGACTAGAAATTTCATTGTGAATTAATGAATTGAATCATTCAGACACTGAATAATGAATTTTCAAAGAGTAAGTAAATTGGCACATGACATTATGAGGGTGAAAAAAGGACTGGATAAATTTGGGGATTCTTTATCAGCGAGTGTCTATTAAGGAACATATTAATTGCAACCACTAGCACTCAAAGCCCATATTCCTCCCTCTGCCCCTCAAAAAAGACTTATTAGAAGCTCACTTAATAATTTTTCCTAGGCCTCCATTAGTGGTAGCTGTTGGGGACAGGGCATAAAGGATGTCAAACACCACTTCCAGCGGCTGCTGTTGAGTTTAAAGAATAGAATGGTCTCTTTTGAGCATTGCAGAGCTTTTAGTTGTTGTTTTTTTTCCTTTTACTTCTGTCCACAACAAAATGAACAGATCACCAGAAGGAGTGAAGAAGTGATAAGAGTAGTAAAGAAAAGGCACATATTTTGCAGGAATGCTCAAAAAACCCATATTTTTTTTCTGACAGGCAACACAGGGTCATAGAATGGTTTAAGTTGGAAGAGACCTCCAAAGGTCATCTACTTCAGCCTCTCTTCAGTGAGCAGGGACATTCTCCACATGGGTCTACATCAGGGCTTTAAAAGCTAACACAATATTATGTAGAGAAAGAAAAAGCAGTAAAAACCTAAGGAGTTTTTCATACATGCTTGGTTTTCTGGCTTGTGCTTGCTCTCTGCATAGAATCCAAGCAGCTCACCGTGGGTTTCATGGCTTGGTGGGAGATTTGATCTCCTTCACCTCCTCCTTCCCACCAATGTTTTGCTTTTTCATCAGCGTCCGCTGGAAGGGGACAGAGCTTTTACCTGCAGAAGAGATGTGGGTTGGGCAGCTCTGTTCACCTTGATTCTGTAGGAAATTCACTCATGGAGCTGGGACCGTATCTGAACATATGTTATGGGTCTTTTACAGCTGTCCCTGTCACTTGTAACACCCCCAACATGGAAGCTTTTGAATATGCCCTATGTCCAGAAGCTAAATCTTGTCACAACATTGAGAAAGGGATGTTTCTCCAATAAAGCCTTAGGGCAGCATTTGGCTTGGGCTGAACACTGCATGGATTTGAAAGCAGCAGATGGCCAGGCTGCTGTGCTCTAGGGTGGGAGGATGTGTGCTCAGCCCTCCCTGTCCTACTCCCTTCTCTGTGTCCCTCTCCAACACCAGGAGGGACCCAACTCGGTGATGCAGCTCTTGGCTGATGAAATTGAGTGCATTCCTTATGACCAGTGGAAAGTCCCCATTGCCTAACTATTTTTGTTCCCCAGAAAACTCAGCTGCACTGTTGCCCAGTGATGTGAAATTTGGAAAATGAAACCCTGGTAAATTGCATCTAAGTGACTTTCTTTAAACCAATGCCCCTTGGGCCATTTTCCAGAGCACAGGTCTTGGCACTGGAGTGGCACCATAGGAGTGCATGGCACTACCACTGAAACAGGGCAGCTTCCCAGACTTTCTCCCACTCCACAGCTCCTCAAAACACCACAGCCACTCTTGTAGTACTCATAAAATGTCTGGAAGTCTGGGAAGGAGCAGGTTTGCTGCTGTTGTGCCAGAGAAAGTATAGGCTGGATGTTAGGAGGAAGTTGTTGGCAGAGAGAGTGATTGGCATTGGAATGGGCTGCCCAGGGAGGTGGTGGAGGCACCATCCCTGGAGGTGTTCAAGCAAAGCCTGGGTGAGGCACTTAGTGCCATGGTCTGGTTGACTGGCTAGGGCTGGGTGCTAGGTTGGACTGGATGATGGAGGTCTCCTCCAACCTGGTGGATTCTATGATTCTATGATCTTGGAAGCCTCTTCCAACCTGGTTGGTTCTATGATTCTCTATGAACAGCCAGCTAGGCTTGGAAAATACTGCTCTGGACGACTTGATGCATGGGCACTAAAAAAGAGGATACAGAGCAGTAAAAGGGCTCCTTGTTTTGACGCCTCCCTTCTGGTGGGAGTCCTACTAGCAGGCCTGCCATAGCTTCTCCTAGCTGACTGGGATCTCTTCAAACTAAACCACGCTGATACCTCTCCGTGCTAGGAAAGGTTTATGCAGAGAGAGGTTAATGAAAACGCGGCCATTCTTACTGCTTTCTGGGAGGCTGCACGGAGCGATGGATATCAAACGTGGTCCTGGGAGTGCGATCGCATTGGCTCGGTCTCAGAAAAGGCGACGCTCTCCTGTCCCGTGAGGTGCCACTCGTGGGCTGAGCAGCGCCGGGATACTCCTGCTCTCCCCACGCCGGGCCGCTCCTGCTCTCCCCACGCCGGGCCGCTCCTGCTCTCCCCACGCCGGGCCGCTCCTGCTCTCCCCACGCCGGGCCGCTCCTGCTCTCCCCACGCCGGGACGCTCCTGCTCTCCCCACGCCGGGACGCTCCTGCTCTCCCCACGCCGGGACGCTCCTCAGGGCCCGCCCGGCCGCGGAGGGTCCGGCAGCGCCGCCTCAGCGTTTCCCGCCCGCCGGCTCCTCCCAAGATGGCGGCGGCCCCGCCCCGTGCGGGCGGTGTCCCGGAGCCCGTCCCCCGGCGGCGGGGTGTATGACCGCGGCGGTGCGGGGACAGGGAGGTGGGGCTGGCTGCAGGGCTGGCCTCGGCTGGGCGTTAGGCGGATCGGGACGCGCTGGGTGAGCAAGTGCGGGTCCGGCCGTGTCCCAAGTGGTGGGGGTTCGGCCACCGGGGCTGGCCTGCCGGCCGGCCGGCCGGTCGGTCGGGGAGGAAGAGAAAACTTTCCTTGTGGAGCCGTTCGCTGCCGAGGCTCCGGCCGTTTTTCCGCGGCCATGTTGGGATCCGGGGCTGCCTGGCGGGGAAAGAGTTCCCCCGGTGGAAGGCGGCAGCGGGCTCCTCTGGCCAGTTGCCGTGCGGATTGTCCCGCCACGGGGCTTGAGCGCTCCCGGCCGCCCGGGGGGTTACTGCCGCTTCCCGCCGGGAGGGAGGCAGCGGAGCGGGAAAGACCTAGGCAGGAAAAGGGCGGCGGGCGCTGGCTTATCCCAGGGCGCCAAGGGGAGTTGCGGGGCCTCGGAAACGAGTTCGCCGTCAGGAGGCGAGGGGGAGGACGGCGACATCGGCCCCGCGGTGTTACATAAGTGCCTGAAACTCTCCGGCTTGTGACCGCCGCCGAGGCCCGGGCGGCGGCCGCTCGCCGAGAGGCGGCGAGACGGGACGGGACGGGACGGGAGCGGGCGGGGGACGCTTCCTTCCCCGGCGGGCCCAGCGGTGCGTTGACTGAAACTCCTCGTCATTCTCGGGGCGAGTCGCCTGAAAACTCGTGGTACTGCGATAAAAACAGAGCCGAAAGGCAGCGGAACCGCGAGTCGCAAGCGTGGGCTGCGCTTTTGCCTGTGGGATTCGCGTATTTTGACGAGGAGAAGGCGGCTGATCCGCTTAAGAGACATGCGGCGCATAAGCTGCTGCCTGAGAGCGGTTCAGCGAGGCAGCCACATGTTTCTGCGCTCGCCTCCTTTGCAGTCCGCTGCTTCTAAAGGGCAGAACCGCGCATCGCGCAAGGCAGCGGTGAGGGTGGCTACTGAGCTGCGCGACTCGGCGGCCTCTTTGTCCCCGCTCCAAGGAGCGACCGCGGCTCAAGTTTTGACATGAACTGTCAGTGCAGGAGTCGTTGATGAGCGAACGGATCCGTGCTGTCTGTAAGCGGGTGTTCAAGGGCTCCTTTGTCAGTCCTTTGAGTGAGCTGCTGCTCCATCGAGTACTAGCTCAGCTGTCCGGTGTGTGGAGTAGCAACTCTAGGGCTCGATGCTGCCCTAGAGGCTGCAACGTGCTGACAGCTTAATACAGGAGGTAAAAGGAGTGCGAAAGTAAACGCGCAACACTGAAATCAGTTTCAGGGCTGAGGAAACTAATTGCTCTTTCTTTCCCAAAGTAAAAGAGAAATGAAATACTCAGCTTTCGAGTTCTAAGACTTGTACAACGAATTGTCTTAGGGATGCTATCCAAAAGAAGGGAAGTGTTGAAAGATGGCAGTGCGGTCAGTGCTGAGATCCTGCAGAGCGGTTTGCTTTGTGTGCAGTCGTCAGCGTGCAGAAAGGAACTAGTTCTTTAGCTCAAAAAGCAACCTTCTTGTTTTTAACCTATATAATTTAAATACTGTTGGCTAACCAGGTGAGAAATAAGAATTCCATGTGGATAGATGTCATCTTTATCAGCTCGGTCAATGTTTTTCCCTGGTGCTTTTAGTGCTGTGCTGCTTATGTTGGTAATGGCAGCAAAAGTGAGGTGGTGTGAGCCTGAGTCCCAGATTCTTGCTTCTGCATGCAAATTGGCCATGTGCCTTTTGGAGTGTCTGTGGGGTTTTGCTCTGCATAGAAATCCACGTGGAGGAAGTCCTTTAAATGCTAAATGAAAGCTGGTGAGCAGAAAGTGGAGACTCAGAGTTGGATCCTTTAGAAAAAGACAGAGTAGTGTCTTTCCATCTAGAAGCAGGTTGTCATTAAATGCAGTGATGAAATCTTTCAGCAACACCTCTGTTCCCTTTCCCTTAAATTATAGGCTGGGACTTAATATTAGAGCTACAGATGTACTTGAACTAATAAAAGATCTACCTGAAACATCCTGCAGTGCTCTAGTTTGCAAACATTATCATTAGGAAAATGGTTGTTACATACAAACAACTTGGTGACTTTTGAACTTCACTGTTGGGGTTAGTAGATGTCAGGTTTCAGAGTACTGGAACTGTTGTTTCAGGTGAAGCATGACATCAAGCTAGGAGCGGGTGTTGATCTGTTGGAGGGTAAGAGAGCCCTGCAGAGGGACCTGGACAGGCTGGATGGGTAGGCAGAGGCCAGTGGGATGAGATTGAACAAGGCCAAGTGCAGGGTTCTGCACTTTGGCCAAAACAACCCCAGGCAGTGCTACAGGCTGGGGCCAGAGTGTGGGTGGAGAGCAGCCAGGCAGAGAGGGACCTGGGGGTACTGGTAGAGAGGAGCTGAACATGAGCCAGCAGTGTGCCCAGGTGGGCAGGAGAGCAAATGGCATCCTGGCCTGCATCAGGAACAGTGTGGCCAGCAAGACCAGGGGGGTAATTCTTCCCCTGGACTCAGCATTGTTCAGGCCACACCTTGAGTGCTGTGCCCAGTTCTGAGCTCCTTCAAGTGAGATGTTGAAATACTGGAACATGTCCAGAGAAGGGCAGCAAAGCTGGTGAGGGGCCTGGAACACAAACCCTATGAGGAGAGGCTGAGGGAGCTGGGGGTGTGCAGCCTGCAGAAGAGGAGGCTCAGGGCAGACCTCATTGATGTCTGCAGCTGCCTGAAGGGAAAGCTGTAGCCAAGTGGGGATTGGTCTCTTCTGCCAGGCAAACAGGGACAGGACAAGGGGACACAGTCTCAAGTTGTGCCAGGGTAGGTCTTGTATGGATGTGAGGAGGAAGTTGTTGGCAGAGAGAGTGATTGGCATTGGAATGGGCTGCCCAGGGAGGTGGTGGAGTCGCCATCCCTGGAGGTGTTGAAGCCAAGCCTGGCTGGGGCACTTAGTGCCATGGTCTGGTTGGTTGGGCAGGTCTGGGTGCTAGGTTGGACTGGATGATCTTGGAGTTCTCTTCCAACCTGCTTGATTCTATGAGCTGAGGTTTTAATACTTTTGTGAAAACATGTGTCAGCTAAAAAGGTGGAAGTGGTGGTTGAGCAACCAAATGGCATGCAAGGTTCTGTTCTTATTAGTGGGTGATGTCAAAAAGGGAAGCTGTAACCTTAACAATGGGTACATTCCTTAGCTAAAGGTAAGAACGTAGGTAGGAAAGTTAGCTTCAAGTTAACTTCTTGAGTTTTGTGTTAAAAGCTTAAAGCTTATTCTATCACAGTATTATCAGGGTTGGAAGAGACCTCACAGATCATCAAGTCCAACCCTTTACCACAGAGCTCAAGGCCAGACCATGGCACCAAGTGCCACGTCCAGTCCTGCCTTGAACAGCTCCAGGGACGGCGACTCCACCACCTCCCCGGGCAGCCCATTCCAGTGTCCAATGACTCTCTCAGGGAAGAACTTTCTCCTCACCTCCAGCCTAAATCTCCCCTGGTGCAGCCTGAGGCTGTGTCCTCTTGTTCTGGTGCTGGCCACCTGAGAGAAGAGAGCAACCTCCTCCTGGCCACAACCTCCCCTCAGGTAGTTGTAGACAGCAATAAGGTCTCCCCTGAGCCTCCTCTTCTCCAGGCTAACCAATCCCAGCTCCCTCAGCCTCTCCTCATAGGGCTGTGCTCAAGGCCTCTCACCAGCCTCGTCGCCCTTCTCTGGATTCTATACTGCTTCAGCTTCTGAAGGTACATTTGTGACTTATTTCAGGCTCTGTGAATCACAGAATGGTTTGGGTTGGAAGGGACTGCCAAAGGTCTTCTAGTCCAACCCCTTCTGCAGTAAGCAGGGACACCCTTCACTGGCTCAGGTTGCCCAGAGCCCTGTGGAGCCTCTTTCCCATTTAATTTATGTAACTGTAAATGATGTAATTTCTGTAATGCTGTTTGTATATGTAAATTTGACTACTTTCAAGGATTCATTCAGTAATGTGATGGGATGGTGATAATCTGAGGATCATTCTGATTATCTAGAGGAGAATAAGTAAAGGTGCAAGCTCAGTCTTTTGAAACAGAACAGCCTACTTGAAACTTTCTCCATATACAGCAGATACAAAGTTTGCTGATGTAGAATAAGGAGAGGAGGAGAGGACTTATTTGTACAGTTGAGGGGGGGAGAAGCGACTCTGCAGTGAGGTGTGGCAGAACGTGTTTATCATACTGAAGACTTTATGCTGCGAGACGTGATGACGACAGCCGAGTTAGCAAGTAGAGTCCTGCAGATTCTGAGCCCTGGGAGTTAGTCCTGTTGAAATAAATGAGTCTACTCACCTGAGAAGTGGCTTGATGGAGAGGTGTAGGACAAAGAGGCTTCTTTGATGAAAGTAAATATTGCTGTGCAGAAGTGCTGGTGAACGGAAGAGTCATACTGCCTGTTTTGCAGCCTGATACTTTGATACCACATGGTCAAAAATGTGCTCCTGTTTACTCCAGGGTTTTTGAGTTGCATGCTGATGCTTGGATGTAATGATACCTTTTTTTAGTTTACTAGTGACTGGCAAACAATATAGGGGTGAACAAAATATTTGGAAGGGAGTGGCTGGCCCTTTGCATTGTTATGTTGTGCACAGTATGCTTAGTATTGTTTTACTGTATATGATGTAGCAGGATTTTGGCATTTCTTTTTCTGTGTAGGAGAAGAGAACACAGTTGAGACTTTGACATTGCAAACACAGGAAAGTTCTTTCTACATTTTCAGCACTTGCCCCATTCCTGAACAAAGAAGGTGACACACCTTACTGTGTTGAGGTACAATCTCTTGAGAAGCTGTACTCATTCAAATAGATCATAGAATCAACCAGGTTGGAAGAGACCTCCAAGATCATCCAGTCCAACCTAGCACCCAGCCCTAGCCAGTCAACCAGACCATGGCACTAAGTGCCTCATCCAGGCTTCTCTTGAAGACCTCCAGGGACAGTGCCTCCACCACCTCCCTGGGCAGCCCATTCCAATGCCAATCACTCTCTCTGTGAAGAGCTTCCTCCTAACATCCATCCTAGACCTGCCCTGGCACAACTTGAGACTGTGTCCCCTTGTTCTATTGCTGGTTGCCTGGGAGAAGAGGCCACCCCCCACCTGGCTACAACCTCCCTTCAGGTAGTTGCAGACAGCAATGATCTCTGCTCTGAGCCTCCTCTTCTGCAGGCTGCACACCCCCAGCTCCCTCAGCCTCTCCTCATAGGGTTTGTGCTCCAGGCCCCTCACCAGCTTTGTTGCCCTTCTCTGGACACCTTCCAGCACCTCAACATCTCTCTTGAATTTAGAAGCCCAGAACTGGACACAGCACTCAAGGTGTGGCCTGAGCAGTGCTAAGTACAGGGGAAGAATAACCTCCCTTGTCCTACTGGCCACACTGCTCCTGATGCAGGCCAGGATGCCATTGGCTCTCTTGGCCACCTGGATGCAGGGAGGTTGTCAGATAGTGATGTATCTCTTTCTGTCAGCAGCTTTAGCTTTCACTAGATAACCTCTTCTGTCTCAGATATCATCTAGAGGTAACTGTTCTGCTTTGAAGTGCTCGGTTTACACTGCTCTGGTGAGACTCCACCTCGAGTACTGATTCCAGTTCTGGTGTCCCCAGCATAAGGACTCAGAGGCGTTGGAGTGAGACCAGAGCAGGGACACAAAGATGAACCAAGGGCTGGGGCAGCTCTGCTATGAGGATAGGCTGAGGGGGCTGGGGTTGTTCAGCCTGGAGAAGGGAAGACCCTAGGGGGACCTTAGAGCTGCCTTCCAGTACCTGAAGGGATCCTCCAGGAAGGCTTCAGAGGGACTTTTCCTAAGGGTGTCTAGAGACAGGCAAAGGGGGAATGGTTTGAAGCTGAGGCGGAGCAGGGTTAGGCTGGATCTTTTGAAGAAGTTCTTTACTCTGAAGGTGGTCATTCTCTGGAATAGGCTGCCCAGGGAGGTTATGGCTGCCTCCTCCCTGGGTGTGTTTAAGCCCAGGCTGGATGAGGCCTTGAGCAGTTGAGCAGTGTCCCTGCCCATGGCGGGGGCGTTGGAGCAGATGATCCCTGAGGTGCCTTCCATCCTAAGCCATTCCAAGACTCCACTTACCTTGCCTTCTGCAAAAAGAAGAGTTGCAGCATGTTCCTGAGCATTTCCATTCCTAAAGCGTGTGCAGAATTAAAGCAAATCATTATTCAAGGGGGTGCTGCACACACTGCTCTTGAGGCTGTCAGCCTCTGCCTCAGGAGAGCAGCTGCCCAGGTTAAATCCAGTGCAAACCTTGGTGCAGTTTCCTTTCCTCCAGCTTCTGTCGTGGTTGCTGCAGCAGTAAGGGTGTAAGAGCAAAGGAAAGCAGCCTGAGAGTCCTGTGCATCACAAGCCCCTGAGGTATCCTGGATGCCGTTTATTGCACTCAGAGGCCTGGGCTGTGCTGACTGCTCCAATGCCCTTGCCCTGAGTGCTTGCTGTGTAGGTTTAAAAGGCATCAAATGCATTCAGCAAGCAGTGGAAGGGCAGAGGGCCAGGGAGTCCATTTCCCAGGAAGGCCACCTAGGGTCAGCTGCTCTGCTCGTGGAGTTCTTTCAGGAAGTGCCTCCTTGAACCTCTCCTGCTTTAGATTTCTCCTTACTTAGCTGTCAACGCTCGGTGATGTAAAACTTCTGACAATGATTTTCAGTGTACTTGTGTTCTGAAAACTGTATGTGGCAGGGATTTTCCCTTCTTCCCTCCAGTTCTGGTCTAGGCTAGCAGCATGGAGGGAGTGAACTGCCCTTGTAATGCACAGGTTGTGACTGAAAAGTTGATTATGTAGGATGCTGACAAATTCTGTTTACTGCATCACTCTTAAACCTTTCCTTTGGGATGTTGTTGATATTTCTAGGCCTTCCCCCTCCACTCATGTGTCATCAGGTAGCAGCATTTAGTGTATCAACAGCCTTGTGTCCCTTTACTTAAGAGCCATTCAGTGCTTGGATACATATACTTTAAATGTTGCTGGGGTGACAGTGACAGGTGAACCATTGCAGTGCCTCAGTGTTGTCAAGCTTCCTGAAAATGGCACCATATGGTTTGATTCCAAGCTCTGAGCTGCGTTTCAGCTGCCTGTGAACCCCTGGTTTCTACTGGGCCAGTGGTATGGAGCCTGCTGACAGCCCTGCTGTACGCATTTTTTGAGCCATTTTTGGGTACCAATTTGAGCAGCTTCTTTCAGAGGGGTTTAAATGGTAGAAACAATATTTCCTGTAGCCAGCCATGCTTAGCATGCCTGGAATCTGTTCTTGCTGGTGAACTGTTGGTAGAAAGCAGGACAAGGACTGAAGAATTTTAATGAACTAAGCAAGGGGACACAGTCTCAAGCTGTGCCAGGGCAGGTACAGCCTGGATATTAGGAGGAAGTTCTTCAGAGAGAGGATGACTGGCATTGGAATGGGCTGCCCAGGGAGGTGGTGGAGTTGCCATCCCTGGAGGTGTTGAAGCCAAGCCTGTCTGGGGCACTTAGTGCCATGGTCTGGTTGATTGGCTAGGGCTGGGTGCTAGGTTGGGCTGGATGTGCTTGGAATTCTCTTCCAACCTGGTTGATTGTATGATTCTGTTTCCATATAGTCTGATTTTCCTGCCATAGTACTGAGGATGTGCTACAGCAGTGCTTTGTCTGGCCCTGTTAAGTAGTGGCCAGCTGCCTGGCCTTCTGAAAGTATTTCTGCAGTATAATATAGTATTCAGCTTGCCCCTGAAGTGGAGACTTCTTAACCCACTTAAATCAAGAGCAGCAGAAAGTGGAAGTGATTGCACATGGTGTCAGAGGAGGAGTTTGTGTTGTTACTTGGCTTGTGCCTTGTTTAGTTTTGTGGGAATGCTTGGAATTACTGAGCTAGTTAAAAAAAAAACCTCCTCTTCACCATGCAGCTTTTTTTCCTATAACAGGATTTAAAGGACAAATATGTGTCAATAATACTGATATTACAAAAAAGAAATCATGATCTCGTGGTTGTGTTGCTGTGCTTGTAAATTGTGAGCCTGCCGTGGCCAAGAGAGCCAATGGCATCCTGGGCTGCATCAGGAGCAGTGTGGCCAGCAGGGCAAGGGAGGTTATTCTTCCCCTGTACTCAGCACTGGTCTGGCCACACCTTGAGTGCTGTGTCCAGTTCTGGGCCCTTCAATTCAAGAGAGATATTGAGGTGCTGGAAGGTGTCCAAAGAAGGGTGATGAAGCTGGTGGGGGGCCTGGAGCACAGCCCTGTGAGGGAGCTGGGGGTGTGCAGCCTGCAGCAGAGGAGGCTCAAGGCAGAGTTCATTGCTGTCTACAATGATGTGATGGAAAGTTGTAGCCAGGTGGGGTTGGTCTCTTCTGCCAGGCAAGCAGCAACAGAAGAAGGGGACACAGTTTCAAGTTGTGCCAGGGCAGGTCTAGGCTGGATGTGAGGAGGAAGTTGTTGGCAGAGAGAGTGATTGGCATTGGAATGGGCTGCCCAGGGAGGCGGTAGTGTCACTGTCCCTGGAGGTGTTCAAGAAGAGACTGGATGAGGCACTTAGTGCCATGGTCTGGTTGATTGGTCAGGGCTGGGTGCTAGGTTGGACTGGATGAGCTTGGGGGTCTCTTCCAACCTACTTGATTCTGTGACTTTGCTGTGGTTTAAAGCAGAACAAGTTAAAAGCAGAAGTACTTGTAGGGAGCTAATGGCTTCTGCCTGGCTTTGACTGCTTGGTGACTCTCCCTAGAGCTTGGTCATGCTATGAGCAATTATATCTGCTCTAGTTGTTGTTCAGCTCGTGGTAAAATTCAGTGACTTCTCTCATAATGGTAGCAAAAGTAAAGAAACCCTAACCCAGAAGCCTTTTGAAACACTCTGCTTTACGTACCTGTGCATAATAAAAGGACAGAAGCCAATGAACAAAGTCAGCCTGAAGAAAGGGAGAGCAGAGTTTTGTCAACTTGAAGAGACTCGTTTGAGCAGGTAGATGTTCTGCTAGCTCTCAAGTGCTAAAATTTGCAGGTACTCTGAAATGCAGGAGGTGCTATTTTTAGTGTAGGAGAGAGGCACCAGAACCCCTGCTGTAAGTATTCTCTCCCTGTAGGTTGAGCATGCTGCTGCATACTGTTTCTTTCAGTCACTGAAGACCAGATCCCCTTTTTCACACTGACTGAGAGCTGGTCTAGCAAGCCTTTAGCAAGTTGGCCTCCAAGTGTGCTTTAAATACAGTAATCCATAACAAAACCAAACCACACAACCAATCTGGTTTGGGAGATGTGCTTGGAAGATGGATTTGGCAGCACTTCTGTAGGAGAGCTGTATGTGGATCTGCTTTATTTTCTATCCTAATGATGCCATATCCCCTCCCTGAAAGAATTTAAATAATGCACTGAGTGTGAAGCTTGGCAGCATTTGTGCACCCAAGTAGGTGCCCAGGTGGGTGCCCTGGTGCAGCTGAAGAGAGCTGTCAGTTCAGCTGCTCCTTTGCAGGCAGCATCTCAGATGGGAAAGGCACACCCCTGTCCGGGCAGTCAGCAGGGGAGGAGTAAAGTCACTGCTGCCAAACTGCAAAATACCACTGACTGGGAGAGACTCTTCAGACAGCTAAACAACTGGAATAGGGCAGCATTAAGTTGTGAACAGAAGAGTGTAGCCCAGCGTTTGGTGCTGCAGCCTGGGTGACCGATCCGTTAGCAGCATCCGGGGCTTGTGTCCAGCACATGGACCTGCATGCAGGGGGGTTTGTGTCTGCTGGTGTTTCTTGTGCCAGAGCAGGATCCCAGGTTTCTATCCTCTGCCCTTCACTCTTAGGTATTGGCCTGTCGTGGCTGTCTTCTGGTCAGGCCACACCTTGAGTGCTGTGTCCAGTTCTGGGCCACTCAATTCAAGAGAGATGTTGAGGTGCTGGAAGGTGTCCAGAGAAGGGCAACAAAGCTGGTGAGGGGCCTGGAACACAAACCCTATGAGGAGAGGCTGAGGGAGCTGGGGGTGTGCAGCCTGCAGAAGAGGAGGCTCAGGGGGGATCTCATTGCTATCTACAACTACCTGCAGGGAGGTTGTAGCCAGGTGGGGGTTGGGCTCTTCTCCCAGGCAACCAGCAATAGAACAGGGGGACACAGTCTTGGCTTGTGCTAGAGGAGGTACAGGCTGGATGTTGGGAGGAAGTTCTTCACAGAGAGAATGATTGGCATTGGAATGGGCTGCCCAGGGAGGTGGTGGAGTTGCCATCCCTGGAGGTGTTCAAGCAAAGCCTGGATGAGGCACTTAGAGCCATGGTCTGGTTGCTTGGCCAGGGCTGGGTGCTAGGTTGGGCTGGCTGAGCTTGGAGTTCTCTTCCAACCTGGTTGATTCTGATTCTTTCAAACCCTGAAGGGCATGAAGAATTTCCTCAGCTGCATGACTCTGCTGGTAGTGCCATGTTTCACAGGTCCTGTTCAGGGCACTGTAGGGTCCTGTCAGTGCTTGGGGGAGGATTCAGCTCCTTGGCAGACCAGGTAACTGCATGGTGATGAAATGAGTTTAGGACATTGCTCCTTTTGCTCCAAGCAGGTGGTGGGTGGAGAACTGCCCGTTCCTTTCCATCAGCAGCTCTGTCCGTATGATGCCAGGAGACAAAAACATTATCTGCTACCATGGAGCCTGACAATGCTGTTAAGCAGCTGACTATTAAAAAGAGCTGCATATCTTACAAGTATGCTACTTCTGGGCTTGTGCAGTGCAGCCTCTTTTCCCCTAAGAGGCATTCAGGGACTTTTTTTCCAGTGAAGCTGGGCACAGAATGGAAATGTAGCCACTTCCATTGGTCTGGAGTGGATTGAGGCTCTCCTGATCCATGGAATGGTTTAGGTTGGAAGGCAGTTTCAAGATCATCCAGCACCAACTTCGCTGGCATGGTCAAGAGACACCTCCCACCAGCCCAGGTTGCTCAGGGCCTCATCCAGCCTGGTCCTGAACATCTCCAGGGAGGTTGTGGAGCACAGAATCACCGAACGTGATCTTTGATCACGTTCGGTGATTCTGTGCTCCACAACCTCCCTGGGCAACCTGTGCCAGTGTCTCACCACCCTCACTGGAAAGAATTGCTTCCTAATCTCCAGTCTAAATCTGCCCTCCTCAAGCTTCAATCCATTCCCTATCATCCTAGCACTATGAGCCCTTGTAGAAAGTCCCTTCCAAGCTTTCTTGTAACTCCCTTCAGGTACAGGAAGGCTGCTCTAAGATCTCCCTGGAGTCTTCTCCAGGCTGAGCAACCCCAACTCTCTCAGCCTGTCCCCACAGTGGGGGTACTCCTGTACTACCCTGGTGTTCATGAGAGGTGGAAGCCCAAGCAAACTCTTTTCTGTCACCATGAAGTGGAGGGAGGTAGTGGAATCAGCAGTGATGGATTTCTGTGTGTCTTTAATGGGTGCCAGATGCTTCTTTAGAATCAGAGAATCAACCAGGTTGGAAGAGACCTCACAAATCATAGAATCAACCAGGTTGGAAGAGACCTCCAAGATCATCCAGTCCAACCTAGCACCCAGCCCTAGCCAGTCAACCAGACCATGGCACCAAGTGCCTCATACAGTCTCTTCTTGAAGACCTCCAGGGATGGTGACTCCACCACCTCCCTGGGCAGCCCATTGCAATGCCAATCACTCTCTCTGCCAACAACTTCCTCCTAACATCCAGCCTAGACCTGCCCTGGCACAACTTGAGACTGTGCCCCCTTGTTCTATTGCTGGTTGCCTGGCAGAAGAGACCAACCCCACCTGGCTACAATGTCCCTTCAGGTAGTTGTAGACAGCAGTGAGGTCTGCCCTGAGCTTCCTCTTCTCTAGGCTAAACACCCCCAGCTCCTTCAGCCTCTCCTCACAGGGCTGTGTTCCAAACCCCTCACCAGCTGTGTTGCCCTTCTCTGGACACCTTCCAGCACCACAACATCTCTCTTGAATTGAGGGGCCCAGAACTGGACACAGCACTCAAGGGGTGGCCTGAGCAGTGCTGAGTACAGGGGCAGAATAACCACTCTTGTCCTACTCCTGATGCAGGCCAGGATGCCATTGGCTCTCTTGGCCACCTGGGCACACTGCTGGCTCATCTTCAGCTACTATCTACCAGTACCTCCAGGTCCCTTTCCTCCTGGCTGCTTTCCAGCCACTCCGTCCCCAGCCTGTTACGGCATTATGGCATGTGGCACTGCAGCCAAGGTGTGTTTTTCCTCACTCTGTGTGCAGGGCAGACTGCAAACTGGCCAAACCTGTTCAGTGGCACAGCCCACTTCCACATGCCTTTATTTTCTTCTGCTCTCCTCTATGATTATTTGGCATTGCAATTTATCAGGGATGCAGGAACTTGTTTACAAACAGGTTCGAGTGATGATCTCTTTCCAGCTGAGGTTTCTTGTGTTAAATAATTCCAAGCCTTGTGAGGAGCTGAAGTGCAGAATTTGGGTGCTTTTGCCTGCCTAGAGCAGCTCAGTGTCCTAACTGTTCAACTGGATAGTAGGGCAGCATCACAGTGCTCTTGCTGTGCTAATACATCTGCTGCTTGGCTAAAAATAACTTGCTGTACCCAAACTAGCTTCTGAGTTGGGGAATACAAGGCCTTGGAAAATGTACCTCGAAATGATCTCCAGCTGAGCTGGATAATGGCTGTTGCCATTGCAGAGTAAGGTTCTTGCCATGCTGGTTCACAGGCTCACAGAATGTCTGGGGTGGGAAGGGATCTAAAAAGATCATCCAGTCCAACCCCCCTGCCAGAGCAGGACCACACAATCTAGCTCAGGTCACAGAAGAACACATCCAGACAGGCCTTGAAAGTCTCCAGAGACGGAGACTCCACAACCTCTCTGGTGAGCTTGTGCCAGGGCTCTGTGACCCTTACAGGCAAGAAGTTCCCCCTTGTGCTGAGCTGGAACCTCCTGTGCTGCAGCTTCCATCCATTGCTGCTTGTCCTATGCCAGGGAGCAGTGAGCAGAGCCTGTCCCCCCCCTCCTGACCCCCAGCCCTTAGATGCTTATAAACATTTATTACATCCCCTCTCAGTCTTCTCCAGACTGACCAGCCCCAGGGCCCTCAGCCTCTCCTCATCAGGCAGTGCTCCAGTGCCCTCATCATCCTCACAGCCCTCTTGTGGACCCTCTGAGCAGTTCCCCGTCCCTCTTAAACCAGGGAGCCCAAAACTGAAGGCAGTACTGAAGATGAGGTCTCACCAGGGCAGAGTAAAGAGGGGGGAGAGCCTCCCTTGATCTGCTGGACACACTCTTCTTAATACACCCCAGGATCCCATTGGCCTTCTTGGCCACCAGGGCACATTGTTGTGCCATGGATGTTCTCCACCAGCACTCCCAGCTCCCTCTCCACAGGGCTGCTCTCCAGCAGATCACCTCCCAGCCTGGACTGCTGCAGTTTGTTATCCCACCCCAGGTGCAGGGCTCTGCACTTGTCCTTGTTGAACCTCATTTGGTTCCTCTGTGCCCAGCTCTCAGTCTGCCCAGGTCTCTCTGTCTGCCATGATTGGGCAAAAATGGTGGAGAGTGGCAGAGTAATAACATCAGGCAGGTCTCTCAGCACCCTTGGGTGCATCTCATCAGGGCCTGTGGACTTGTGAATGTTCAGTTTGTGTAGCTGATCCCTAACCCAGTCTGCACTGACCAGTGGAGAGCATTCCCTCCTCTAGGCTTGCTCTCCTTCATCCAGGGTCTGGAGTACATAGGGGAGTTCAGCCTTAGGTGTAAAGACTGAAGCAAAGGAGGCATTCAGCAACTCTGCCTTCTCTGCACCCTCAGTTCTCAGGCTGCCTCCTCGTTTAGCAGTGTCCCCACACCTTCCTTATTCTTCCTTTTCCAGTTGATAGATTTGGAGAAGCCCTTCTTGTTCTGTTTTACTTCCTTTGCCTTGCCAGTTACAGTTCCAGGAGGCCTTTGGCCTTCCTTGTTGCCTTCCTACGTGCCCTGACAACTTCTCTATAGTTCTCCCAAGTGACAAATCCCTTCTTCCATGGACTGAGATTTCCTTCAGGAGCTCCTTGCTCAGCCATGCAGGTCTCCTAGCACATCTACCTGATGTTTTATTCAGGGGAACACACCTAGCTTGAGCGTGGTCTTTAAAAATCAACCAACTTTCTTGGGCTCCTTTACTCTCTAGAGCCTCAGCTCATGGGATTTCTGCAAGCATATTTCTGAAGAGCACAAAGTTAAAATCACAGAATCAACCAGGTTGGAAGAGAGCTCCAAGCCTATCCAGTCCAACCTAGCACCCAGCCCTGGCCAAGCAACCAGACCATGGCACTAAGTGCCTCATCCAGGCTTGGCTTGAACACCTCCAGGGATGGCAACTCCACCACTTCCCTGGGCAGCCCATTCCAATGCCAATCACTCTCTCTGCCAAGAACTCTGCAGAAGTCCAGGATTATAATTCTACTTGTTGGTCTGCTTCTACCCTGTATAATACTAAACTCCACCATGTCATGATCACTGTCTCCAAGGCTGTTCCTAACCTTAATGTCCTCAACCAGTCCTTCTTTATTAGTTAATACAAGGTCCAGCAGTGCACCTCTCCTAGTTGGTTCTTCCACTGCCTGCATCAAGAAGTTATCATTGATACACTGCAAGAGCCTTTTGGACCAACTGTCTGAGCTTCCCAGCAAATATCAGGGTGATTGAAGTCGCCCCTGAGTACCAAAGAGTTAGCTCTAGAGGCTACCTCCAGTTGTCTGTAGAAGGCCCCATCAACATCTTCCTCTTGGCTTGGTGGTCTGTAGCAGACACAACAATTTCACCTCCTTTCCCACATCCCTTAATTCTTACCCACAAAGTTTGATGATAAAATTACTGTTGTTCTTTTAGAATCACTTAAATTCACTGAGCAATTCTTCTGCATGGGTCACCTAGAGAAGAGAAGACTCTGGAGAGACCTTGGAGTACCTTTCCTGTACCTGAAAGGGGGCCTACAGGAAAGATCACAGTGTCACAGTATCACCAAGGTTGGAAGAGACCTCATAGATCATCAAGTCCAACCCTTTACCACAGAGCTCAAGGCCAGACCATGGCACCAAGTGCCACATCCAGTCCTGCCTTGAACAGCTCCAGGGACGGCGACTCCACCACCTCCCCGGGCAGCCCATTCCAGTGTCCAATGACTCTCTCAGGGAAGAACTTTCTCCTCACCTCCAGCCTAAATTTCCCCTGGTGTAGCTTGAGGCTGTGTCCTCTTGTTCTTGTCATGGAGTGCAGTGATAGGACAAGGAGTAATGATTTTACACTGAGAGAGGATAGCTTTAGATTGGATATTAGGGAAAAAGTATTTATTGGAAGGGTGGTCAGACACTGGGATAGGTTGCCAAGAGGAGTTGTGTATGTCCCATTCCTGGAAGTGTTAAAGGTCAGGTTGCTTGAGGCTTTGAGCAGTCTGATATGGTAGATGTCCCTGGAAGTACATCGTCACTAAGGTCCCTTCATAGAACCAACCAGGTCGGAAGAGACCTCCAAGCTCATCCAGTCCAACCTGTCACCCAGCCCTATCCAATCAGACCATGGCACTAAGTGCCTCATCCAGTCTTCTTCTTCCACCTAAGCCTTTGTGTGATTCTAAAGTGAAATGGTAATCCTTCCTTGTAAGCTGGAAATTAGTGTATTGAGCTTTGCTGCAATGCACTGAAGGAATTACTCAGCTGTGAGATGTTAGGCAGTGTTAAAACAGGGGTTTCTACACCGTGCCTTCCAGAAGAGTCACAGTATCACCAAGGTTGGAAGAGACCTCACAGATCATCAAGTCCAACCCTTCACCACAGAGCTCAAGGCCAGACCATGGCACCAAGTGCCACGTCCAGTCCTGCCTTGAACAGCTCCAGGGACGGCGACTCCACCACCTCCCCGGGCAGCCCATTCCAGTGTCCAATGACTCTCTCAGGGAAGAACTTTCTCCTCACCTCCAGCCTAAATCTCCCCTGTCCTCTCGTTCTGGTGCTGGCCACCTGAGAGAAGAGAGCAACCTCCTCCTGGCCACAACCTCCTCTCAGGGAGTTGTAGACAGCAATAAGGTCTAGTCCCTAATGGGACTAGACTTAAGACAGTCATTTGCAGCAGTTTAAACCCAAAAGCTGATCAGATCTGGGTGGTTATGGTCATTGTAGGTTTGTGAGGACATCTGACTAGACAAATGCATAGATTTGCATTCCCCATGTAATTGGACATGGTGTTGGGTTGATGGTTGGACTCGATCTTAGAGGTCTTCTCCAACTGAAACAGTTCTATGACTGAATGCTGGACTGAGAAATCGTCTGAGGGTTTCTAAAGTATTGGCAAGGCAGAGTATTGACAGGTTGCAGAGGATGAGGTAATATGCTTGCTGCTAACATATTTCCAGCATGGTTTCTGTCAGCCTGTGGCCGTTGCCAGAACACTAACCAACAGGTTGAGACAAATGAAAGCTTGAGACTACTGGTTTGTACTGGCTAGACCAGTAAGGGAGTCGATGAGCTCAGCTGTGTTTCCCCATGGTGCAGCCATTGCTCCACAGGCTTGTGCAATGCAGGAAGCTATGACTTGACAGTGTGGAGGGGAAAAAAAGTAAGAAACATCACATGAACACAGAAAAGGTTAGGCTGAGAATCGCAGAAGTGAGATCTGTGAGAGGTCCACAGTATCATCTGTCCTGCTTTCCTGCCAGTCTAGAGTTGCTAGATGCTTACATTAGGCTTTTTCTGTAGTGTTCAGACGAAGGTGTCACAAGCATCTTTGCTTCCTCTGTGCAGTTCTGGGCCCCCCAGCTCGACAGGGACATATAGCTGCTTCAGAGAGTCCAGCACAGAGCCACAAAGATAATGAAGGGAATGGAACATCTCTGCTATGAGGAGAGCCTGAAGGAGTTGGAGCTGTGCTGCTTGGAGAAGAGCAGATTGAGAGGTGACCTCATTTGTGGTTATAAAGATGTGCAGGGTGTGTGCCAGAAGGCTGCAGCCAGGCTCTGCTGGGTGATGCCCACTGACAGGACAAGGGGCACTGGGTGGAAGTGAGGCATAGGAAGTTTCATCTAAACATGAGGAGGTTTTTTTTTCCCTGTGAGGGTGACACAGCACTGGAACAGACTACCCAGAGTGGTTGTGGAGTCTCCCTTTCTGGAGGTACTCAAAACCTGCCTAAATGTGTTCCTGTGTGGTCTGGTCTAGGTGATCCTGCTCTGGCAGGGAGGGTGAACCCAATGAGCTTTTGAGGTCCCTTTCAGTTCCTGTGATTCTGTGATTCCTTAGTGTGATTCAGAGCAGCCTCAGTATTGCTACCATCCCTTTCTGGTGTTTTATCTTCCTGCTTTTTTTTAAACCAATCCTTGCTGAAGGTGTGAAGAAAATGTGCAAAGATGCATGTACTGCCTTATGGAAAAAGTAGGGCTTTTATGTGTGTCTGTAAAGATCCAGTCTCACTACTGGTACCTTTCTGAATGCTGCAGCTGTTGGAACAGAATCATAGAATAGCTTAGGTTAGAAGATATCTCAGAGGTCATCTCCTCCAAACCTCCTGCCATGGGCAGGGATGCCTCTCAACTAGAGCTGGTTGCTCAGAGCCCCATCCAGTCTGGCCTTCAACACGCCCAGGGAGGAGGCAGCCACAACCTCTCTGGGCAACCTATTCCAGAATCTCACTGCCCTTATACTGAAGAACTTTTTCCTAAGCTCCAGTCTAACCCTGCTTTCCCTCAGCTTCAAACCATTCCCTCTTGTCTTATCTCTAGACACTCATAGGAAAAGTCCCTCTGCAGCCTTCCTGGAGGATCCCTTCAGCTGTTGGAAGGCAGCTCTAAGGTCCTCCCAGTGTCTTCTCCAGGCTGAACACTCCCAGCTCCCTCAGCCTGTCCTCACAGCAGAGGTGCTACAGCCCTCGGATCATCTTTGTGGCTTCCTCTGGACTCGCTCTAGCAGCTCTGTGTCCTTCCTGTGCTGAGGACACCGTAAGTAGAGGTAGGATTGGAGATGAGGTCTCAGTAGAGCAGAGCCAAGGGACAGAATCCCCTCTCTTGCCCTGCTGCCCACACTCCTCTGGCTGCAGCCCAGGGCTCTATCTACCTTTTGGGCTGCATGGTCAAAAGTGATGGTGGCTAAATTCATAGGGATCTTACATCCTGCTTTCCTGCTGTCATCTCTACACTGATAAAAATCTCTTTAGCCCTTCTTACTTTGCAGCATCTCGATGCAGCTTTTTGTCATTCCTGACAATCATCCCTTTCAGGAATCATCTGGACCACCCTCTGCATCCTTATCAGCTGGTTGCAGTAGTGACAGCAAGAGAGCTTGTGAAATACAGCAGTTTAGGGAATGCTTTTGTGAAAGGCATTATTACAGAACTGCTTGTTAGAAGGTTGATTTACTCTTTAAGTGACAGCTGGATTATGTTTTCTCTGTCATTTAAGACAGCTAACTCCAGCACAGTACAGGGTTTTAGTTGTTCCTGTCATGCCAGCTTCTAGCAGAGATCAAGACCCTCAGAAAGCATTTGTCTTAATCTCCTCTCAACATAATATTTTTGGAGGATGGAATTTCTTTTAATTTCACTTAATTTTATGATCAAAATGGCTTTTTTTCTTTTTAGTGTTGCATGAAAAGCAACTAGTGAGTGATGGAAAAGTCTAATTAATACTAAAATACCCCTCAAGTTGTTAAAGATGCCTTTTTTCATAGAATCAACCAGGTTGGAAGAGACCTCCAAGATCAGCCAGTCCAACCTAGCACCCAGCCCTAGCCAATCAACCAGACCATGGCACTAAGTGCCTCATCCAGTCTTTTCTTGAAGACCCCCAGGGACAGTGCCTCCACCACCTCCCTGGGCAGCCCATTCCAATGCCAATCACTCTCTCTGTGAAGAACTTCTTCCTAACATCCAGCCTATACCTACCCTGGCACAACTTGAGACTGTGTCCCTTGTTCTATTGCTGGTTACCTGGCAGAAGAGGCCACCCCCACCTGGCTACAATGCCCCTTCAGGTAGTTGTAGACAGTAATAAGATCACCCCTGAGCCTCCTCTTCTCCAGGCTAATCAGGCCCAGCTCCCTCAACCTCTCCTCATAGGATCTGTGTAACTATAAAATACAGAATGAAGTATGAATGAGTCCATAAATACCTTAGTAGCTGATTAGCACTTCATTTTCCTCACTATTTTATTCCATGTACTGAATGGTGGAAATAAAGTTTAATTAAACACCTTCCAGTAGTATTTCTTGATCATCTTTATAGTCCTTGAGCTGAAGTGCTGACTTGTTCTTAAACTTGTTCTTGGCTTCTGATTACAGCTCATCAGGTTTAAGTGCATGGAAAGCTTCATTTTGCCAGCACAGATGACACAGTGAAGCATTCAGGACAAGCAGTGGTGTCATCCTTCTCTGTGTAGGAGGTGGAATTAGGGAGAGCAAAGCAAGATTTCAATTTGGTGCTGGTTTCTCTTACAGGAAGTTGCTGTGTGTGTGTTTAGGTCAGCAGTTCTCCACACTAAAACTGTTGGGCTTTTTTTGTGGGGGTGAGTTTGCTTAAACAGGTTGCACTTAAGTTTATGCTTTGTGTTCCTTGGCAGTGGTGCAAAAAGTGAAGTGTTGAGTTCTTAAGAGCAATACAGGTAATACTACTAGAGATTAGAGTAGTGTGGTGCTGACCTGCCTTCGTGGCTGGAAGTGTGCACACACAAAGCAGTGGTATTAGCATTTCAGAGAGGCTGAATCAGAGATGCACAAAGAATCTGGGTAGCTTCATTGGTTGTGTTTCTTCAGGTTCACAGAATCACAGAATTGTTCTGGTTGGAAGAGATCTATAAGGTCATTCAGTCCAACCCTTCAGTACCTGAAAGTGGCCTATAGGAAGGCTGGGGAGGGACTGTTTAAAAGGTCTTGTAATGACAGGACAAGGAGTAATGACAGGACAAGGAGTAAGTGGCAGAGGGGAGATTCAAACTAGCAGTTAGGAAAGGATTCTTTACAGCGAGGGTGGTGAGACACTGGCACAGGTTGCCCTGGGAGGTTGTGGAGCACAGAATCACCCAATGTGATCAAAGAATTGGGTGATTCTGTGCTCCACAGCCTCCCTGGAGGTGCTCAAGGCCAAGTGGAATGAGGCATTGTGTGACCTGTTCTAGTGAGATGTGTCCATGCCTATGGCAGGGGCTAGAACTGGCTGATCCTTGAGGTCCATTCCAACCTAAACCATTCTGTGATTCTATAACTGTCAGCCTCAGACAGTGCTGAATGCAGGCTGTCTTCCCTGCACAGGCAAAGCTCAAGAGCAAAACTGAATGAGTCTGGTATGAATGAGGCCATATCTTGAGCATTGTGTTCAGTTTTGAGCTCAAGAGACAAGAGAGATGTGGAGGTGCTGGAGACAGTGAAGAGGAGGGCAATGAAGCTGGAGAAGGGTCTGGAGAATAAATCTGATGAGGAGAGACTGAAGGAGCTTGGGATATGGTTAGTTTGAAACAGGAGGCTGAGGGGAGACCTCATCAGTGCCTACAGCTACCTGAAAGGAGGTTGTGGAGAGGTTGGTGTTGGTCTCTTCTCACAGGTAATTAGTGATAGAACAAGGGGGAATGGCCTCAAACTGTGACTGAGCAGGTTTTGACTGGGTATTGGGATAAAAAAATTCCTAGCAAGAGTGGAATGAGCTGACCAGGGAAGTGATGGAGTCCCCAACCCTGGATGTGTTTGAAGGTCTCTTAATTAGTGTTTGTTAGCAGGGGCTGAACTGGACAAGACTTGCTCTTGTCCCAGCCAGTGAGTAACAGACTGCTGGTGGTTATGCTGATTGCTAGAAACTTAGGAATTCACACCATGTCCCTCTCCAGCATACCTTCCATGCCTGCCCTGCATGCTGAAGGCAGTGCTGGTTGTGATGGTAGCACCCACAGAGCTGGCTGAGGACAAGTTTCTGTGCTGAGCTGCACGCAGCCTGCAGCACCGCTCCGTAGGAGCTGCTTTTTTGCATCTCCTTTTTCCCCGCAGCACCCTCGTGCTCTCTGTGGTTCTGCTCTGTGGCCAGCAAGCTAACTGCTGCAGTGCTGATGTAGTGGAAGCCTTTTCTGGCAGTTCTGAATCTTTACAGGTAGCAGTTAGGCTGTTGACAGTTCTGTTTAATGCACTGCATTAGATTTCTTAGAGCCGTGGTATCAGGATGCATCTCATCCATTGCTATGTATATTTGCAGCTCAGATGGCAGCTTTAAAGGCAAGCAAACCCAGCTAGATACAGAAATAAACAGGGTAAAAGGTAATACAGAAACACAACAGCCCCTCCCAGAGACCTGAGTCCCCAGGAGGGGCTTCCAACCACCTTTCCCCTTTCTCCTTCCCCTCTCTACCTTACCCCCTGATGTTGCCTTGTGCCCAAGGAAGAATGGAGGGTCAGCCAGGGGGCTTAGAAAGCAGGTGGATTGATCAGGTTGGGTTAGAGAGAAAAATGCAGCCCAGAGCCCAGACAGAGAGTGACTCCCTTATCTATGTTTAGGTTCTCGCTCTTATACCTCTCAGCAAGCCTGTGAGTGAAGTAGACATCACCATTGTTTCTCTTTCACAGAGAGTCATTTCCCATTGGAATGGGCTGCCCAGGGAGGTGATGGAGGCACCGTCCCTGGAGGTGTTCAAGAAAAGCCTGGATGAGGCACTTGTTGCCATGGTGTAGTTGACTGGATAGGGCTGGGTGCTAGGTTGGACTGGATGATCTTGGAGGTCTCTTCCAACCTGCTTGATTCTATGATTCTGTCATCTAGTTCTTCTCACCAGAACATTCTATCTAGCTTCAAACTAGCACAATTCACTCCTGTCTATTTCACTCGGAGTATTGCTGAGAACTATCTAATCTAAACCAATATTTACACTAATGAATATCACAAGTTCAGTGCACACTTCATTCCAGCTCTCTCAGATGTAGGTGGTTCAAAAGCTCAGAACAATTTGTCTCCTCAGATGAGATGAGAACAGGGACTCCCAGGTGACGTTGGGTTTGTGCTTATGTACTGTAGATTCTTTCATTGGATGCTGATGGTACCTAGAACAGAAAACTCCTAACAGCTTGTGTTATACACTCTGAATTTAGACTCTCTCAGCTAAGGTTAGATTTCTCTGTGGCACACACTGGATTTCACCATTCTCCTGCATCACCCAGTAGGTGTGACCAGGACCTTCAGCAGACACCACCCCTCGGACAGGTTTCCCTTCGCCCAAAGGAGGAAATACCCAAACAGTTTTCCCTAACAGATTCTTTTCACCTACAACAGGAACTTTATCACCATCTACTGTTTGGACCAAGTCTGATTGTGCAGGTCCTGCTCTGTTTACTGATCCCCTACTATTTACCAACCAGGTAGCTTGTGCTAAATGTCTGTCCCAGTTTTTCAGAGTTAGTCAGAGTTGCTGGCACCTTCTGCCTGTCTTACAGCTGTTGTGCTGTGCAGTTCAGTCTTGCCTCTCTCAAGAGCAGAGCTCACACATAAGATAAACATTCTCCTATTTAAGACTAGTAGAAGCATTGAGTCCTGGGAGATTGCTGGCATGGTCACCAGGATATGATGCTGTGGGAAGTGACTTATTGCACAGCAGTTCCAACAGAATTATTTTCCTGCTGCACTAGTCTGGAATGTTCATTGCTGCAGGAATGCTGTGACTACTCCATCAGCATGGCTTCAGCTTTGGGTGAGTGGGTAACTTGTTAGTTCCTCAAAGGAGAGGTAAAGGAGATCATAGAATCAACCAGGTTGAAAGAGTCCTCCAAGCTGATCCAGTCCAACCTAGCAGCCAGCCCTGTCCAGTCAACCAGACCATGGCACTAAGTGCCTCATCCAGGTGTTTCTTGAACACCTCTGGGGACAGTGACCACCACCTCCCTGGTTCAGCAGCTTCTCTGTGCACTTTGAAGGTGGTTGCTCTGACCATGAGGATATGAATGCAGAAGTACAGTGAGATGGGAGAGCAAGAGGACCTTCTTGTCTTGCTAACAGGATCGTTAGTTCTGTAGAAGCTTCTCCTGAATCAAATTAGAAATAACTTCATGTTAAAGCTGTGCTGAAGGAGTTGGGGCTGCCTGTGCCATGAAATATTTTGTCACCTTTGAATAGCTTTATTATGTCATGCAGACAGAAGCCTTGTCCCAGCATCTTCTTCACGAAGTGGATGTTGTGAGAGCACATGCTGAGAAGGAGGACAAACAGAAAGCACTGCAGCAGTTTGAGAGCTGAGGTCTGTTTGGAAATGCTGCTGGTGCAGCTCTGTGTTGCCAGGTGATGTGTGTGATGCTTTGCCCAGCAGTTAGTACTACTGGAGATGGAGGGTGGCCCTGATGGGCCTTAGACTGGAGCATGTCCAGAGAAGGGCCACGAGGATGATCAGAGGGCTGAGACTCCCTTCCTGTGCAGACAGGCTGAAAGAGTTGGGGCTGTTCAGTCTGGAGAAGAGAAGGCTCCAAAGAGACCTTGTGGCCTTCCAGGATCTGAAGTGGGCTACAGAAAAGCTGGGGAGGGACTGTTCAGGGTGTTCAGGTAGTATATAGCACTGAGGTGAATGGATCCAAGCTAAAGGAGGGTGAATTTAGGTTACATGTTAGGAAGAAGTTGTTCACTGTAAAGGTAGTGAGACACTGGCACAGGTTACCCAGGGAGGTGGTGGAAGCCTCATCCATGGAAGTTTTAAGGCCAGGCAGGATGTGGCTCTGAGCAAGCTGATCTGCTGTGAGGTGTCCCTGCCCATGGCAGGGCGCTTGGAACTGGATGATCCTTGAGATCCCTTCCAACCCTGATGACTCTGGAAATGGAGTCATTTTTGTAGACTAGGAATTGATAACTTGCATAGCTTTTGGGCTGGACATCAAGGGCTTAAAAGTTGCTTCATGTATGCAGACAGTTAATGTGACATCTGCTTGATCTGTGTGCTCAGGAGAAGAGGTGAACCTCTTTACCTAACTTTACCTCTTGTGACTTAAAGATGGCTTCTTTTTTGTGCCTCTGCTCTATTTTTTTCCCCACAGTTCATTATTAATTATAGTGATGATACTTTCCAGGTAGTTTCTCAGCATCCATTTCTGCACTTGTGTTCCTTTCCCAGAAAAGGTTGGTGAAGGTGAATGAATGAATGAATGAATGAATGCTTAGGATTTTAGGTGGAGCTTTAATTTTTAGATCTTTAAAAGCTTAGGAGAAAAATGCCTGAATGCTTATTTTAAAGGTTTAATCTATTAGTGATGGAAAATACAAATCATGCCCTGGAAGTGCAGAATACTCCAGTAGCACTTGGTGGCTTTTACTACCTGAATCATGGAATCATTCTGGTTGGAAAAAACCTTTGAGATCATCAGGTCCAACCATTCTCTAACTCTGCCAGGGTTGGAGCTAAACCATGTCCCACAGCACCACATCTCTGCCTCTTTTAAACACCTCCAGAGATGGGGATTCAACCACCTCCCTGGGCAGCCTGTTCCAGTCTTTGAGAACCTGTTCAGTAAAGAAGTTTTTTCTTGTGTCCAAAGTAGACCTCCCCTGGCACAATGTCAGACTGTTTCCTCTTGTGCCATCACCTGATGCCAGGGAGAAGAGGCCAACCCCCGCCTGCCTCCAGCCTCTTTTCAGGGAGCTGTAGAGAGCAGTGAGCTCTCCCCTCAGCCTCCTTTTCTCCATGCTGAGCACCCCCAGGTTCCTGCTCCTCACCAGCCCTGTTCTCCAGACCCCTCTCTAGCTTCCTTGCCCTTTTCTAGACCTGCTTCAGCACCTCTATGTCCTACTTGGAAGGAGGGGCCCAGAACTGAACCCAGCACTCGAGATGTGGCCTCAACAGTGCCCAGTACAGGGAGGATAATCCTTGCCCTGCTCCTGCTGGCCCCACTATAGCTGATCCAGGCCAGGATGCTGGTGGCCTCCTTGGCCAGCTCAGCCCACCCTGGCTCATCTTCAGCTGATGTCAACCAACCCCTCCAAGTGCTTTTCTGCTGGGCAGTTCTCACCCATTCTGTTTTGTAGCCTGGGGTGTTTGTGGGGCTGATGGATGAGAACTTGTGAGTGTTATGGAGGAGAGTTTCAATCCAGAGGAGATGTGATTATCTTGTCTGATCTGGTCCTCCTTAACTTGCCCTGTATTCTTGCACTAAGTCCAGTAAGAGATTGTTTTCACAACAGCAGAGTCTTCAGCACAAGTTCTGGAGTCATGTATCTTGGTTCCAAGCCATGGTGATGATTAAATGACCCTGGTTAGAGTTGTTTTCTTCTAGGTCATCCTAGAGAACAGTTAATGAAAACCGTTTCTTTGTCTCCCTCTTTTCTTCTCCCAGGGTCTTCTATTTTGAAAGCTTCCCTGGTGACCTTGAGCTGGGTTTTGCTGTTTATTGGCAGGGAGTGCAAGGAGCACCGAGTGGGAGCTGCGGAGCAGGGAGCCCTTCTTACACACCGCTGTAACTTCACACCAGAAGCTCGATTTACTGAAACGCCTCAGTCTGGCTGGGGGAGGGGGAGAGTTTGGGGGGGATTCCCTGCTGTGGGCTAGCAAAAGCATTTAACTTGCTGTAGTTTGCAGATAATTGATAGCCAAGTGTAAGTGTAGAAGTGGTGCTTATTGACTGGTACCTGCAGGAAAGTCTGCTCTCCTGGTCTGTGCTCTGCTGGCTGATTCCCTTCCTCGCTTCCCAGAGAACGTGGGATTACTAAAGAACTTCAGACTGACTGACTCCTGGCTTTCCAAGTATGAAGTGGCTGTTGGTTCATCTTTGGCACTTGCAAAAACACGAGGTGGTGGAGGCACCGTCCCTGGAGGTCTTCAAGAGAAGACTGGATGAGGCACTTAGTGCCATGGTCTGGTTGACTGGCTAGGGCTGGGTGCTAGGTTGGACTGGATGATCTCAGAGGTCTCTTCTAACCTGGTTGATTCCATGTAAGATGGGAATGGTCATTTGACAAGTTAATAGCAACTAACTCTTATTCCAGATCCTGACCTCTGACAGGCACTTGAATTTGGGTTTTTTTTGAGCTTATGACTACAGCAAATATACATCCCAAAGCTTGGAGTTTATCATAGAATCACAGAATCAGGGTTGGAAGGGACCACAAGGAGCAGCCAGTTCCAACCCCCCTGCCATGGGCAGGGACACCCTACCCTAGATCAGGCTGGCCAAAGCCTCGTCCAGCCTGGCCTTAAACACCTCCAGAGATGGGGCCTTCCCAACCAGGAATTACAACTGCCACCATGACAGTATGCCAGGAAAATGGGGGAGAGAGCACCATGCATTTGTGTCTGACAGTATTGTACACCTCTACCTTGGGCATACATGCATGCTTGAAAATTCTGTCCGCAGGCATCCCAACTGCTCACGCTTGTCTGGTCTGGCCCCTACGTTTCCCAGGTTCTGATCACCCTACTAAACTGAGTTTCACTAGTAGTTGTTTCTTTGTACCCTGGCAGATGTTGACTCTTCTTCCCAGATTCCATTTAAAAATAAACCAGGATAAAACATTATGAACTCATTAAAAGACAATCATAACATTGTACCATCAGTAACACAGCATCACCTGGCAATGCATGCCAGTGTTTCAGATCAAATCTCTTGCTTTCTATCCAGTGGAAACAATCCTACTTCCCTCTTTCCTCTGTTACAGTATCACCAAGGTTGGAAGAGCCCTCATAGATCACCAAGTCCAACCCTTCACCACAGAGCTCAAGGCCAGACCACGGCACCAAGTGCCACGTCCAGTCCTGCCTTGAACAGCTCCAGGGATGGTGACTCCACCACCTCCCCGGGCAGCCCATTCCAGTGCCCAATGACTCTCTCAGGGAAGAACTTTCTCCTCACCTCCAGCCTAAATCTCCCCTGGCACAGCCTGAGGCTGTGTCCTCTTGTTCTGGTGCTGGCCACCTGAGAGAAGAGAGCAACCTCCTCCTGGCCACAACCTCCCCTCAGGTAGTTGCAGACAGCAATAAGGTCTGCCCTGAGCCTCCTCTTCTCCAGGCTAACCAATCCCAGCTCCCTCAGCCTCTCCTCGTAGGGCTGTGCTCAAGGCCTCTCCCCAGCCTCGTTGCCCTTCTCTGGACACACTCAAGCATCTCAATGTTCCTCCTAAACTTGGGGGGCCCAGAACTCAACACAGCACTCAAGGTGTGGTCTAACCAGTGCAGAGTCCAGGGGCAGAATGACCTCCCTGCTCCTGCTGGCCACACCATTCCTGATGCAGGCCAGGATGCCACTGGCTCTCTTGGCCACCTGGGCTCTCGATATTTAGGTTTGCCTCTGAATTTGTCTCAAATGCAGGTAGCTGGATTGTTTTTTTCCCCTACATCTTACCCTTTGCTTTTATTCTTTCTGCTTCATAATCATCAGGTTTGTGTGGTTATTGTTCACCTCTGGTAAGGTTTGCATAACCAAATCTACTTCCTTTCTTTCCTGGATTAGTATACAGATTCTTTCCAGGAGGAATGTATCTTCCTCTGGATTTCAGTTGTGGGCTGAAGTATGCATAGGAACCTCCTATGGTTCCATAATAGCTGCCAAGCCCACATACATCTATTGTGAGCCATATTTATCTCCTTTGTGTTCCCTGAGTATTACTTTGTCCTTGCTAGCTAGTCAACATCTTTTGTGTAGCATGGCACCTCTGTTAGATGAGGCTATAGCAGAAGTGAAGCCAGTGCCTTATTTGAAACACTCACTCCTAGGTGCCAGTGTTGTGCCCTTTTGTTGTCTGGTCATAGGTAGTTGACAGGTGTATATTGAACCAGAAAGTGAGTAATTGAACCAGAAAGTGAGTAGATGACAGAATGTTAGGGGTTGGAAGAAACTTCCAGAGATCATCCAGTCCAGTTCCCCTGCCACAGCAGGGTCACTTAGGGCAGGTCACACAGGAATCCATCCAAGTGGGATTTGAATGTCTCCAGAGAAGGAGACTCCACAGCCTCTCTGGGCAGACTGTTCCAGGGCTCGGTCACCCCCACAGGGAAAGTTTTCCCTTCTGTTCCCATGGCACCTCCTCTGCTCCAGCTTGCACCCAGTGCACCTTGTTCTGTCATTGGCCATCCTTGAGCAGAGCCTGGCTCTGTCCTCCTGACACTGCTCTGCACATCCTGATAAACAGGAATGTGGGCATCCCTCAGGCTCCTCTGCTCCAAGCCCTAGCTGCATCAGCCTGCCCTCACAGGGAGATGTTCCACTGCTTGCAGCAGCTTGTAGCTCTGTGCTGGACTCCCTGAGGCCCTTCTTGTAGTGATGGGCCCAAAACTGGACACGTCTCTCGCCCTACCACAGCCCTTCAGGTCCACCCCAGGATCCCCTTGGCCTTCTTGGCCACAAGGACACGTTGCTTAGATCTTAATGCTGAGTGAAAGATGCAGAGGGTGGGTATGATGTATCCCCATGAAGTGTTTGTGCTTGGAATGCTTGAAGGAAATAAGATGTCTCTGGAAAGGTGTGTTTTGGATATGCCTGTATAATTAATAGCTTTAAAAAACATAATCTTATTGATTAATCTTCCCCTGTTTCCTGGGAGGAAACACCACAACAGCAATACTTTTATTTGCTGATCAGGTTAAGCCAATGTACTTTCTATGCAGAGCACCTCCCTTCCCTCCATTGTCTCCCTGCCCTGGAACTGTCCTGCCAACCTAAACCCTAAAAGTCTGTTTGGTTCTCAAAAGTCTGTTTGGTTCCCAACTCCATCCTGCCCTGTTCCAATTCACTGGGTGCTTTCATAATGGCACAAGGGAGCAGGGAGGGGAAGGGTGACAGAGAAAGAAACAAAACCAGAACCATATCAACTCTGTGATAGGACAAGGGGCAGTGGATGTAAACTACATCACAGGAGGTTCCACCTCAACTTGAGAAGGAACTTCTTTACTGTAAGGGTCACAGAGCACTGGCACAGGCTCCCCAGAGAGGTTGTGGAGTTTCCTTCACTGGAGACTTTCGAGCCCTGTTTGGATGTATTCCTGTGTGACCTGCACTAGATTATGGTCCTGCTCTGGCAGGGGCATTGGACTCAATCTCTGGAGGTATTCCTGTGTGACCTGCACTAGATTATGGTCCTGCTCTGGCAGGGGCATTGGACTCAATCTCTGGAGGTATTCCTGTGTGACCTGCACTAGATTATGGTCCTGCTCTGGCAGGGGCATTGGACTCAATCTCTGGAGGTATTCCTGTGTGACCTGCACTAGATTATGGTCCTGCTCTGGCAGGGGCATTGGACTCAATCTCTGGAGGTATTCCTGTGTGACCTGCACTAGATTATGGTCCTGCTCTGGCAGGGGCATTGGACTCAATCTCTGGAGGTCCCTTCCAACCCTTAACATCCTGTGAACTAAATTTGATGTTGCAAAAGGATGGAGGGATTTAGTAGTGTCCACTTGTGGGCATCTCTTAAAGGGAGTGACAGAGAAAGCTTCAAGAACCTTGACAAGGGTAATGGTTCAGAGAAGCAGGGGTGGTGAAGGAGATGGAAATTGCAGGAGGTTTTGTTGGAGGGTTGTGTTCCTTCCACTGAGACTCAGAGTCTTCTCTCTGGAGATCAGTGAGGAGCATTTCAGTCTTCAGAAAGCTTAATGAAGAAGCTAGTGCTGGTTGTTGTGATTGAAGAACAGAAAGGGTTTGTTGTGCAGCAAATATGGCTTAGGATTTTCTTCACAGTAAGCTTAACTCAGCAAATGGGGACCCACTGAATAGGGTAGTGAAGGTGGGCACCCACCTGGTGGAAATAGCATAGGTGGACTTGCTTAGAAGTGTAGAATGGTTTAGGTTGGAAGAGACCTCAAAGATCATCTAGTTCCAACCCCCTGCTATAGGCAGGAACACTTCCATTTGTGCAATTAAATCTCTTTTCATAAAGCAGTTTGTCTTTTGCCTGACCTTCTACAGGCCAAAGAATTTCAGATTCCATGGCTAAGCATGAACTTGGTTATCACAATGCCAGAGTTAAGGGATGTTTCCTCTTAGGTTGTTCTAGAGAAGAGTGAATGAAATCCTGTGAGGCACGTAAAGAAAATGCAAACGTAATGCTGGGCAATACCTTTAATGGATTCTTCTGTCTTCAGTGTCAGATGTGGATGCAAGATGATGTTGTGTGCAGAGCTGAAAAAGGTCAGCTTAGGTATATCTGAGAAAGCTCCCTTGTCAAACAGTAACATTGATGAGGGCACAGAAAGACAGAGTCTGCTCAGCAAGTTTGCTGATGACACCAAGCTGGGAGGCTTGGCTGAGACAGCTGCAGGCTGTGCAGCCATCCAGAGAGACCTGGGCAGACTGAGAGCTGGGCACAGAGGAACCAAATGAGGTTCAACAAGGACAAGTGCAGAGTCCTGCATCTGGGGAGGAATAACAAACTGCACCAGTCCAGGCTGGGAGGTGACTGCTGGAGAGCAGCCCTGTGGAGAGGGAGCTGGGAGTGCTGGGGGAGAACATCCATGGCACAGCAATGTGCCCTGCTGGCCAAGGCCAATGGGATCCTGGGGTGTATTAAGAACCTAGGGTGTATTAAGTGTGTCCAGCAGATCCAGGGAAGTTCTCCTCCCTCTTTACTCTGCCCTGGTGAGACCTCATGATGAGTACTGCCTTCAGTTTTGGGCTCTCTGGTTTAAGAGGGACAGAGATCTGCTGGAAAGGGTCCAGAGAGGGCTGCTAGGATGATGAGGGTACTGGAGCACTGCCTGATGAGGAGAGGCTGAGGGACCTGGGACTGTTCAGTCTGGAGAAGAGAAGACTGAGAGGGGATTTAATAAATCCCCCATCTAAGAGCTGGGGGTCAGGATGGGGGGACAGGCTCTGCTCACTTGCTCCCTGGGATAGGACAAGGAGCAATTTGCAGCACAGGAGGTTCCAGCTCAACACAAGGGGGACTTTCTTTACTGTAAGGGTCCCAGAGCACGGGAACAGGCTCCCCAGAGAGGTGGAGTCTCCTTTGGAGACTTTCAAGACCTGTCTGGATGCATTCCACTGTGATCTGTTCTAGATTATATGGTCCTGCTCTGGCAGGGGGGTTGGACTGGATGATCTCCTTGGGTCCCTTCCAACCCCTAACATCCTGTGAGCCTGTGAACTATTTTAGTGTGGAACTGATTAAACTCTTGTAGCAGCAGCATGTTATTTTTGTAATCACAGTTAACATTGGGTGTGTGGATTTATGTAATCACATGTAACATACTTATTTAGATGAGGCCTAATGAGAGGTTTCTTTGGCACTGAATTTGTGTCAAGAAGTTTCGGCTCTGATTGTAAAGGTCTATCTGAGCTTTGGACTGAATCCAGGTTATGCCAGAGTAAGAGAATCTGAGCAGCATCAAGTCTGAGCATTGTTTCAGCCCAGTTTCATCTCCGTTATAGGCTCGTGCTGCATTGAGGACAGGTGGTATAGATCTGGAAGAAAAGGGAGGACTCCTCAAACGGGCATCATGTTGGGGAGTGCAGGTAGTAGGCACTGGGGTGTTTGCTACTCTGCTGTCCTTCAGGCCTGTTGGAAGCAGCAGTTGTACTGCAGCATTGTGAGCATCAGCCCTGCAGCAGCTGGAAGGGAAGGCACAGGAGAGCTGTCTTCTCCATGCTGAGAGACAAGTCTGTCCTTAATACTTGCCTCTGCCAGCTCTGTCCCTTCCAGGTCGTGGCTGTACTTGGGAGAAGCTTGACAGGAGCAGATCTGGGTCAGACTGGTCTGACTTAGAATCATAGAATCATAGAATCAACCAGGTTGGAAGAGACCTCCAAGATCATCCAGTCCAACCTATCCCCCAGCCCTAACCAATCAGCTAGACCATGGCACTAAGTGCCTCATCCAGTCTTTTCTTGAAGACCCCCAGGCACAGTGCCTCCACCACCTGCCTGGGCAGCCCATTCCAATGCCAGTCACTCTCTCTGTGAAGAACTTCTTCCTAACATCCAGCCTAGACCTACCCTGGCACAACTTGAGACTGTGTCCCCTTGTTCTATTGCTGGTTGCCTGGGAGAAGAGGCCACCCCCCACCTGGCTACAATGCCCCTTCAGGTAGTTGTAGACAGTAATAAGATCACCCCTGAGCCTCCTCTTCTCCAGGCTAAACAGGCCCAGCTCCCTCAACCTCTCCTCATAGGATTTGTGCTCCAGGCCCCTCACCAGCTTCTGCCTGGGCAGCTCCAAGGTAAAAGACTGAGTGATTTGCTGAGGATGAGTCGCTGTAGTGACAACTCCTTATTGTCAGTTCCCTGTTGGGTGCCTTAGGAATCTTGCCTTTGCCAGGGGAAGGGTGAGGAGTGCTTTTAATCTGCACGTGGAACACATCTATTCTTTAGTTCCTCAGCACGTCCTGAAACCCCAAGCCTTCTTGCCTGAACTTGCCCCCAGCCAGCAGTGCAGGTTGCTCAGCCTTTCTCAGGAGCAGGTGCAAGCTGTGTGGCTCATCCTCTGCGCTGAGGCTGCAGTCCTCTGATCACATCAGCTATGCAGATGTAGTAGGCGAGGAGGGAAAGACTGCGGGACCCTGGCAAACAGAAGGCAGCAGTGAGCAGGCCCCCTGCGTGCTAGGCTTTGGCTGAGGAGTTTGCCGTGAAAGCAAGTGGCCCACACAGTGTTTTGAGTAGGTAGGTTCATGGTTTTGGGGCCTGATTGAAGCGTTGTGTAGCGGGAAATGAGAGATGCTAAGTTTGGGTATGGTGGTTTCCCGTGTGAGGAGCAATTGCCTAGTTTTCGTTTGTTGTGCTAACACTGACGTGGCTCTGCAGGCTGCTCAGTTAGGTGGCTGTTTCTGTCAGCACCAGTGTTTGGAATGCTGGGTGATGCCTGCTTTTGCCTCCCAGAGAAGCAGGTGGAGGAGGATGTACAGAGAAACCCGAGCTCTAAGGATGCTGTAACCTTGCTGAGGAGGAAGCTCCCCAGCCTGTTGCCAGAGGCGCTGAGGAGCAGTGCTGTAGGTGCTGTCTGCATGACAAAGATAGCTGTCAGCTGCCTGGAACATTGCTGCTTCTGAAAAAAAGAAAGCCTAATCTGTTGCTAAAAATTCCTGGCTGTTAATGCTGAGTTAAATCTAGCCCCAGTCGCTGCCTCTGAGCCAGCAGGTTCTGTTGGGTATTTAGAGCAGCGCGGGGTCGGCGCCTTCCCGGGGGCAGGCTGCCGCTGAGTCAGCCCCGCTCTGACGGCAGCCCCTGTGTTCTGGTTGTAGGCTCCCTGTGAAAGATGGTGGATCGCTTGGCGAACAGCGAGGCCAACACCCGCAGGATCAGCATCGTGGAGAACTGCTTCGGAGCAGCCGGCCAGCCCCTCACCATTCCCGGCCGCGTTCTGATCGGAGAGGGAGTGCTAACGAAGCTGTGCAGGAAGAAGCCCAAAGCCAGGCAGTTCTTCCTCTTCAACGACATTCTCGTCTACGGCAACATTGTCATCCAGAAGAAGAAGTACAACAAGCAGCACATAATCCCTCTGGAGAACGTCACCATCGATTCCATCCAGGATGAGGGAGACCTGCGGAACGGGTGGCTGATCAAGACGCCCACCAAGTCGTTTGCGGTTTACGCCGCCACCGCCACGGAGAAGTCCGAGTGGATGAACCACATCAACAAGTGCGTCTCCGATCTGCTGTCCAAGAGCGGGAAGGCTCCCAGCAACGAGCACGCGGCTGTCTGGGTGCCAGACTCGGAAGCCGCCGTCTGCATGCGCTGTCAGAAGGTGAAGTTCACGCCGGTCAACCGGCGGCACCACTGCCGCAAGTGCGGCTTCGTGGTGTGCGGGCCTTGCTCCGAGAAGAGGTTCCTCCTCCCCAGCCAGTCCTCCAAGCCCGTGCGCATCTGCGACTTCTGCTACCAGCTGCTTTCCACCGGGGAGATGGCTGCCTGTCAGTCTGCCACCTCAGACTCCTACAGCCACTCGCCCAAATCGTCCCTAAACGACGTGTCTGACGAGGACGATGACGAAGACAGTAGCGATTAAGGGCCAAGCGTTTGGTTTTACGCCGCGCGTCGCCGTCTGCGTTTCAAAGCGTACCGAGCTGCTTTCGGGGAGGTCTGTAGCGAGGATCCTCACGGGAAAAATCCTCTTCTAGCCATAAAAAAATCTGCCTGAATGTCTTCAGCTGCCATGTGCCTCCATCTCTGAATGCTCTAGGCAGTAGTTTGGTTGTCTGTCCGTTGGTCTATCACACTCTTGCAGGGATAGACTCTTGCAAATGTTACCAGAATGTTTTCCAACCTCTTGTACTTGAGTTGCGTCTCGGTGAGACTCTTGTGGGAGCCTGGAGAATTCAAATGTACCTGTCTTTAACCTAGCAACCCATACTTCCTAACGCTTCCCCTCAGGGTGTTGCTACCTGGGGTTGGCAGAGGAGGGGAGGAAGGCTGTGGGAAGGGGTTTGGGTTGCAGTCCTTTAGACCACCTTGTTTTTCCTTTGCCGTGGGGTGTAGTAAGTTGAAATGTGGCATAAGCTACGGGCATCAGTGTCACAAAAAGCTGGGAGTTGTCTTGTTTTGCTCTTATTTATGACTTCCTAACACCAAGCAGTGCCTTGTACCGATTGTGCTGATTCAGGAAGAAGCAAACCTATTTACGGCGCCTGCACTCGCCCCATGCTGGTATCTGAGAGCTTGTTGGTGCTATAGAAAATAACTGCTGTGTTCAAAGTGGAGCTTTGACGAGGTCAGAACTCTACCTCCTGGTGGAGACCTGGACCACACATCCTCACCTGTCCAGGCAGACCCAAAGGCTCTGCAGATTCAGCGGAGTCCTCCTTGGAGGAGCTGCATTACAGGTCAGGATCTTGAGATGAGACACTTGGGGGTTGACTCTTCACAGGGATTTGTAACTTTTCTTTTCAGGGCAGTTCCTGAGTTTTGCATCTGTCAAATGCACACTGAAATTTCCATTGGGAGCTACAGCATTTGTATTTTTGCAAGTGAATTCCCCCAGATGACCCTGAGTTACTGCTTAAAACATCGCTGAGGGAATCGTTTGCGGCTTTGCTGTTTTGTCATCTTCTTTTTACTCTCCCCCCACCCCCTCCCCCCAGGAGATTAATTGGCTTGTTTAAAAATAACCTCCTACTTTTGTTGATGTTCAAAGCCTTCAAGCATCCTCCTCAGATTGGCTTTCCTTTTTACACAGCTGACCTCAGGATAAATGTGAGATGCGAGTTTGTTTCCTTTTAAGCGTATACCCAGGACCAAGAAAGATTGTATTTAAGGGCTCTAATGAAATCCTCAGTGCAGACAATGTCTGTCCCATAGTATTCATTTCTATTTTTATGAAGTCCTTGAGTACAGAAGTGGCACCTTCCCACGTAAATGTCAAAAGTTAGGCTTGCAAAGCCCTGCTAAGTCCCCAAATATTTCTATATTTCTATATTTTTATAATGGTAGCATCGATTTTGGAGCAGGAAAAAAACCCTCTTAGAAATAGTTTGTGTTGATAGAAGTTAGCAACTGACTTTATACAGCAAAGAAAAATATAAAGGTGACACTTTTCTATCTCTTAAGTGACAATTTCTGCACTGTTTGCCTCACGGTGGGCAACAATTGAGTTAAATATTTATTGAATAAAGAATGGATGCTGCATTTTGCACTGGTCTCCTGTTTTGTGGGCTGCAAGTGGCACTCATCTTATGCCAAATAAAAAGTCAGCAAAGTTCTGTCCCCTCGGGGAGGTTTCTGGTGGCTTAAAGATGCACTTAGCCCCTAGGGTTTTGTTTTTTGGGGAGGCACTCTGCATGAGCCTGCAGCAGAGGAGGCTCAGAGCAGAGCTCATTGCTGTCTACAGCTACCTGCAGGGAGGTTGTAGCCAGGTGGGGGTTGGTCTCTTCTGCCAGGCAGCCAGCAGCAGAACAAGGGGACACAGTCTCAAGCTGTGCCAGGGCAGGTCCAGAATGGATGTGAGGAGGAAGTTGTTGGCAGAGAGAGTGATTGGCATTGGAATGGGCTGCCCAGGGAGGTGGTGGAGTCACCATCCCTGGAGGTGTTCAGGCAAAGCCTGGATGAGGCCCTGAGTGCCGTGGTCTGGTTCATCGGCAAGGACTGGGTGCTAGGCTGGACTGGATGTGCTTGGAGGTCTCTTCCAACCTGCTTGATTCTATGAGTATTTTAGCAGCAATTATTAATCCTACCTGAATGTGAATAAACTGGGGGTGTTGAAGGCCAGGTTGGGTGAGGCCTTGAGCAGCTGAGTCTGGTTGTGAGCAGGAGGCATTTCAGTGTCCCTTAGGCAGCCTAGACAACAGCTGCAGAGGATAATCTTTTCCACTGGGATGAAGTTCTACGTTCATAAAGCTTGCAGTTACTCCACAGAACCATAGAATGTTAGAGACTGGAAGGGGCCTCAAAAGCTTTTCCAGTCCAAACCCCCCCTGCCAGAGCAGGGTCACCTATAGCAGATCACATCCAGGTGGGTCTTGAATGTCTCCAGAGAGGGAGACTAGACTTAGGTCTGGTATTTTGAGAAACTCTCTCTCAGGTTAATATCTGCACAAAAAGCTGCCGAGTAACAGCAGCAGCAAAAAGTGCTGCAAAGAGACCTGATTCCATGGCAGGGAGGTTGGAGTAGATTATATCTGAGGTCCCTTCCAACCTAAGCCATTCTGTGGTTGTATGAATTTTGCATCCACTTCTGGAGCCACTATTACAAGAGGGCTGTGGAGATGCTGGAGAGTGTCCGGACAAGGGCCAGGAGGATGCTCAGAGGCTGCAGCAGCTCTGCTGTGAGCACAGCCTGAACGAGTTGGGGCTGTGCAGGCTGGAGCAGAGGAGGCTCCCAGGTGACCTTCTTGTGGCCTTCCAGCATCTGAAGGGGGCTACAAAAAACGCTGTGGAGGGACTTTTTAGGATATCAGGTAGTGACAGGACAGGGGGAATGGAGCAAAGCTGGGGGTAGGGAGAGTCAGACTGGAATTGTGGAGGAAGTTGTTGAGCAGGAGAGTGGTGAGAGGCTGGAATGGGTTGCCCAGGGAGGTGGTCGAGGTGCCATCCCTGGAGGTGTTTCAGGACAGGCTGCATGAGGCTGTGGGCAGGCTGATCTAAGGTAGGGTGTCCCTGCCCATGGCAGGGGGATTGGAACTGGCTGATCCTTGTGGTCCCTTCCAACCCTGACTGATTCTATGGTTCTAATTTTATCATGCAGGAGGTTTAAGACTAACTTGGAAATGTAGTTGTGCATTAAGAAGCCTTTGAGCATTTGAGTCACTGTTTAAAACAAGGATGGCCAAGGGTGTTGCAAAGTTTGACTTGCACAGAATGCTAGTGGTTGGAAGGAGCATCTGAAGGTCATCTAGTCCAAGGCCCCTGCTGGAGCAGGGTCCCCTGGAGTACATCACCCAGGAACACAGGCCTGTGTCAGCTGAGCCACGGCAAGAGGCTGGAGGATCCTTCATGTACAGCATCTCGCCGAGCATCTGCAGTGCTGCAGGGCTCTCCACTCTGGGACCTGTCAAACTGCTGCTGGGGAGGAGACTTTTCATGGTATCATACTGGAGAGTGACTTCCTACTTCTCCCAGAGCTTCTACTCCTGCTGAAAGGAGTGATTCAGCATGATCAGTCTCTGTATGCTTTCTGTACTTGTTTTGTTTGTGGTGGACTTAACCTGCTCTTTTGTGATAAGCTTTGCAAATCCAATGGGACGAAAGCAGCAGCACTGCCTGCAGTCACAGAATCATAGAATCATAGAATCAACCAGGTTGGAAGAGACCTCCAAGATCAGCCAGTCCAACCTAGCACCCAGCCCTGGCTAATCAACCAGACCATGGCACTGAGTGCCTCAGCCAGGCTTTGCTTCAACACCTCCAGGGATGGTGCCTCCACCACCTCCCTGGGCAGCCCATTCCAATGGGAAATCACTCTGTGAAGAACTTCCTCCTCACATCCAGCCTAGTCCCTGTTACAAGGCTCTGCAGTCAGCTTCTGCTGTGTGCAGGGCAGAAGTCCTTGCTTTAGCTAAGTTCCCGTTGGGCACCCACTTTGCTGGTGCTTCCTAATTCATTTGCAGGAAACACTCGAGGAAAAGAAAAAGTCTCTTCTGAAGATCCTAATTGAAGCCTGCTAATTATAGCCTGTGCTCCTAGGCTGCCCTTGTTGTCTGAAGATAAGCCAGACTGTTTTCCTCCCAGGTTTGGTGCAGCTGGACTTCCTGGAGCTAATGAGTAATCAGCGAGGGTCAGGCACTGTCACTCAGTTCAAACTAAACTTCGCCAGAGCGGGCGAGCGGATTAATGAGTACAGGATCTGCAGCGGGGTCTCTTCAGTAGGCAAATCATGATGATGACATGCAGAAACCTTGTACTGATGTGGGGCTTTTTCCCCCAGAGGATGCTTTCTAGCTAGTCTCTTCGTGCAAATTCAGCAGTGGTTATCGTAGCAGCTGATTGATGCAGCACGTGGAAGCAGACTCTGGGGTGCATTACAGTGACTTTGGTGCTGTCCTGCAGTTGGCATGAGCTCCTGGATGAATGCCTCTCTGTTAGCAGATACAGCTGGAAAAGTCAGAAAGTTGAAGTCCTGATTTCTCACCCCCTCCCCAGCAGCAAATTATTGAAGTATAGAATCATAGAATCTACCAGGTTGGAAGAGACCTCCAAGATCATCCAGTCCAACCTAGCACCCAGCCCTATCCAGTCAACCAGACCATGGCACTAAGTGCCTCATCCAGGCTTTTCTTGAAGACCTCCAGGGACAGTGCCTCCACCACCTCCCTGGGCAGCCCATTCCAATGCCAATCACTCTTACTGTGAAGAACTTCCTCCTAACATTCAGCCTGGACCTACCCTGGCACAGCTTGAGACTGTGTCCCCTTGTTCTGTTGGTGGTTGCCTGGGAGAAGAGACCAACCCCACTTGGCTACAGCCTCCCCTCAGGTAGTTGTAGACAGTAAATATGAGAAAGTCTCTTTGCTGTTTACTGCCTTTTATTTGAGGAACTCTGAGCTACTTGTTTGTGCCTGCAGCCGACCTCTTGCCAGCTCCTGTGACTCATTGGGTCGTTGGAGCTCTCACCACAAAGAATCTCTGCTCTGTTCCCTAGCTGGGAGCTGCTGGGGAGTGCAACACAGCCACTGTGGGTCTGCTGTGTAGTGACCTTGTTAGGGTTAGGTAGAACAAGGGGACACAGTCTCAAGTTGTACTGGGGTAGGTCTAGGCTGGATGTTAGGAGGAAGTTGTTGGCAGAGAGAGTGATTGGCATTGGAATGGGCTGCCCAGGGAGGTGGTGGAGTCACTGTCCCTGGAGGTGTTCAAGCAAAGCCTGGATGAGGCACTTAGTGCCATGGTCTGGCTGACTGGCTAGGGCTGGGGGATAGGTTGGACTGGATGATCTTGGAGGTCTCTTCCAACCTGGTTGATTCTATGACAGCTCTGCTGTGCAGCATGGATCTGCAAATAACCAAGCTTGTGCAGGAGTCAGAACTCTGACCCACAGTCTTCAGAGCAGAGATGTGTTGCTTTCTAAATTACATCCTAATGGTCTGTGTAATACTCCCTGTGCCCAGAATGAACACCAAAATGCTTCAGCTGCACTTGGACATGCGTAGGGTAAGAAAACTAACAATGTAAGCTGATTGATTGATTGGACAGGGGAAGAATCTGCTAAGGAGCAGGAGGCAGCTTAGTGCCACTTAGTCCATCTAACTGTTTTCTAGGCTGCCTAAATAGAAGAATCTGTTCTATTGGGATGAAGTTCTACATTCATAAAGCTTGCAGTTCCTTGGGTCTGGTGTCTTTAAAAACTCTGTGTCAGGTTATCTGTATAAAAAGCTGCCAAGTGACAGCAGCAGCAAAAAGTAAAGTGATGCAAGGAGACCTGATTCCATCCTCTTCCCCCAGTCAGGGCTGCTCTCAGCTGCAGAGAGTGTTAAATGGCAAGAACATGCCTAAAATAAACCTCATTTACAAATCCTTTTGCTCCAGATGCTCCCTCCAGCCCTCAGTAGAGTTCAGGCAGAAAGAGCTCGTTTCATTTGGGTATGCTGAGACCTAGCACCAATGAGTTCAGGGCCTCTTTCCTGATGATCTCATCAGGAGCATCTGTGGACCTTTGTTAAGGCTTTTCAGCTGTTGAAAGTGGTCATCTCTGTTGCAAGGTGTGAGTGGCTTGCTAGCAATTCATTCTGGCTTCTGACTAGATTAAGGGGTTATGTTTTTCTCTCCAAAATCCCTTTCCTTTATGCCACTTAATCATCCACTGCATCATAGTAAGAATTAGGGTTCTGCTGGCTGCTTTTCACAGAGCTGCTGCTGCTGTTGACTCACAGGATCACAGAGTTGTCAGGGCTGGAAGGGACCTCAAGCATCATCCTGTTCAACCCCCCTGCCATGGGCAGAGACACCTCAAGCCACATCAGTTTGCCCACAGTAACATTCAGATTGGCCTCAAATACTTCCAGGGATAAGGCTTCAACCATCTCCCTGGGAAACCTGTTCCAGTGTCTCATCACCTTCATGGTGAAGAACTTCCTAAGGTGTAACCTAAATCTGCCCTCCTCTATCTTGAATCCATTCCCCCCAGTCATAGAATCAAGCAGGTTGGAAGAGACCTCCAAGATCATCCAGTCCAACCTAGCACCCAGCCCTGGCCAGTCAACCAGACCATGGCACTAAGTGCCCCAGCCAGGCTTTGCTTGAAGACCTCTAGGGATGGTGCCTCCACCACCTCCCTGAGCAGCCCATTCCAATGCCAATCACTCTCTCTGTGAAGAACTTCCTCCTAGCATCCAGCCTAGACCTGCCCTGGCACAACTTGAGGCTGTGTCCCCTTGTTCTGCTGCTGGTTGCCTGGGAGAAGAGGCCACCCCCCACCTGGCTACAGCCTCCCTTCAGGTAGTTGCAGACAGCAATGAGGTCACCCCTGAGCCTCCTCTTCTCCTATCACTACCTGACATCCTAAAAAGTCCCTCCCCAGCTTTCTTGTAGCCCCCATCAGTTACTGGAAGGCCACAAGAAGGTCTCTTTGGAGCCTTCTCTTCTCCAGACTGAACAGCTCCGACTCTCTCAGCCTGTCCACGTAGGAGAGCAGCTCCATTCCTCTGATCATCCTCGTGGCCCTTCTCTGGACACACTTCCAGCCTAAGGCCCACCAGACCATCACGTCAGAGTCATCTGCCATCTCCTCACCTCTGAGCTGGAAATGGCTTTGCTGAGCATCACCAAAGCTCTCTAGCAACAAAGGAAAGGGACCCACTTAGTCTGCTTCACGTAGCAGCCACCTCTCCTGGTACCTGTTTGCCTCAGTCCCTCTGTGTGATCTCTCCAGAAGGAGCTGGGACACCTGCCTCTGTGTATAAGTATGTACATGGAGTGGCCTCCTTCCTTCCTGTGCTGGTGTGAAGCTAGCTAGCCTGTGAGTGAAGCAGACATGCTTTTTCACAGCCTGTAACCTAATTCATAGAATCATAGAATCAACCAGGTTGGAAGAGAGCTCCAAGCTCATCCAGTCCAACCTAGCACCCAGCCCTAACCAATCAACCAGACCATGGCACTAAGTGCCTCAGCCAGGCTTTGCTTCAACACCTCCAGGGATGGTGCCTGCACCACCTCCCTGGGCAGCCCAAATTCTCACCCAAACATTCTGGCTAGCTTCAAACCAGCACACTTCCCCACCTGGCGTGCTTCAGGCTTGCCTTAGCAGAGCATTACCCTGCAAGACAGGATGAATAACCAAGGGCAAAGCCTGCCTGTCCTGCCTGACAGGGTGATGTGAGTGCTGTTATGATGGGTCTCTGTGTGCCAGGACTAAGGGAGACAGCAGAGCTAATTGCTGCACTGAGAAGCCATATGGGCTTGTGAATAAACATTCTTTGGAAGGAAGGGCCAGGCCCCTGGGTCTGCTGTGAGCACCAGCAGTGCTGAGGAGCTTACTGCCAGGGACAGGAAGAAAGACAAGCAGCTGTGGTGAGAGCAGGCTTCAGAGGACTCTCTGCTGTGCCCTGAGGCCTTTTTTTCTGCCACTGCTGGCTTTTGAAAAGAAAAGGTCTGCAGTAAGCCTGTGATAATACAACTCGTTGTGTGCATCTGACCTGGTCTTTTATTACATGTAACTTGGCATTTTGAGGAGAGGACTATGAAGGATCAGAGGGACCAAGACTGCTTTTAAACAAGATTTTTCTAGCAGGCTGGGTGCTAGGTTGGACTGGATGATCTTAGAGGTCTCTTCCAACCTGGTTGATTCTATTAAGTAAGTAGCATACAAGAGCAGGAATGCATGAAAAGAGGCTGGTTTGGATGCAAGCCTCCCCTAGCTCTCAGAGATGGATATTCAGAGAAGGGTTGGGGTTGGAAGGGACCTTCAAGCTCAGCCAGCTCCAACCCCTTGCCATGGGCAGGGACACCTCCCACTAGCCCAGGTTGCTCAAGGCCTGGCCAACCTGGCCTTAGACACCTCCAGGGAGAGAGCAGCCACAGCCTCCCTGGCTTCCAATGTCTCCCCAGCCTCTTGGGAAAGAATTTCTTTCTGCTGTCTAGTCCTTGGTGCCTGCTGTGAGCTGCCTTCCTGCCCTGTCCTGCCATGAGGTGATGGCAAAGGCTTTGTTTGCTATCTCTGTCCTCACAAGACTTCCACAGGCTGCAGGGCTTCTAAAGCCACAGCTGCCCCTTTAGAGCCACAGAGTGGTCAGACATGGGGAGCCCCCCTCATGGCTCCAGCCACAGGATGGTCAGACATGGGGAGCCCCCCTCAAGGTTAGAGCCACAGAGTGGTCAGACATGGGGAGCCCCCCTCAAGGTTAGAGCCACAGAGTGGTCAGACATGGGGAGCCCCCCTCATGGCTCCAGCCACAGGATGGTCAGACATGGGGAGCCCCCCTCAAGGTTAGAGCCACAGAGTGGTCAGACATGGGGAGCCCCCCTCAAGGTTAGAGCCACAGAGTGGTCAGACATGGGGAGCCCCCCTCAAGGTTAGAGCCACAGAGTGGTCAGACATGGGGAGCCCCCCTCAAGGTTAGAGCCACAGAGTGGTCAGACATGGGGAGCCCCCCTCAAGGTTAGAGCCACAGAGTGGTCAGACATGGGGAGCCCCCCTCAAGGCTATAGCCACAGGATGGTCAGACATGGGGAGCCCCCCTCAAGGCTCCAGCCACAGGATGGTCAGACATGGGGAGCCCCCCTCAAGGTTAGAGCCACAGAGTGGTCAGACATGGGGAGCCCCCCTTAAGGCTATAGCCACAGGATGGTCAGACATGGGGAGCCCCCCTCAAGGCTATAGCCACAGGATGGTCAGACATGGGGAGCCCCCTCAAGGCTGCAGCCACAGAATGGTCAGACATGGGGAGCCCCCTCAAGGCTGCAGCCACATGATGGTTTGATTTGGCCACAAGCATAGTGTGCTGATTAGATTTGCTGCTGTCCAATATCTTGGTGTAGCCTGCTGTGTCTGGGGTGGTTGTGTTCCAGGTGACATTTGGCCTCTGGCCCCTGGGTCTGCCTGAGACTAAAGCAGTACCTTTGTGGGTATTGGTACCATGGCAGGCCGTGGTAGTGAAAAGGTTTTCCTCACCTGGACATGTTTACTGTCCAGAGCAGGTGGAGGAACATCTTCTGCCTGTTTTGGCAAGCACAGCCCTCCTGGCATGGCTTGGAGTGCTGCTCTGCAGGCTATCCAGCAAGTGAGGGGAAGATGTGGTGCCTGGAGCAAGGAACCAGAGTGAGGTGGGCATTTGCCGTGGTGCTGGGCACTCTGTGTCTGTCGTGGAGGAGGATGCCTGCCCAGGTGCAGGCATCACCAGCTGGTGGGCAGGGAGGCTGAGGTGCTGCCGAGGGAGCAGGCTGTGAGGTTTCTGCCAGCTGTGGCTCTGCATCACCACTGAGATAGGAGCTCCTTTGGGCCTTGGCTTCCTAAGAGTAGCTGGACCTGCCCTCTCCACCAGTTTTGGGAGACAAAAGGCAGATGAAGGAGAAGGGGGCACGAGTCACAGCGAAGGAGCTGGTTCAGGGTAGCAGGGCAGGGTTGGAGCTCTCAGTGGGCTTCTTTCCTGCTGGCTGTTCCTCTGCCATGTGCATTTCCTCCTGTGGTCAGTCAGGGATGGTGAGCAAGCCTGTGAACTCGCTCTCCACAAGTCCCAGAGCACTGTGCAGAATGTTCTGGGCATCGTTTTGCTTGGGATGGAGGTGCTGGTGAAGTTGTGACTTGTTGAGTGTCAGGCTGAGGCTCCAGCAAAGCCTTTCTGCTGTTCCCAGGCAGATACTTCACACGAGGGACTGTGACCCTCCTTGGGTGAAATGATCCCAGTGACAGGGAAGGAGGCTTTAACCCCCTTAGCAAGAGCCACTGCAGAAGGAACTCCTAGAGAGCCCTAGTGGCTTGCAGAGACGAGTGGGCACTGGCTTCTGGCTGGTCCTTCTGGGGAGATCTTGCATGGAGGCTGGCACTGGCTTTTTGCAGAGTCCTCAGCCAGCAAGGAGAAGAGGAGGCTCGGGGTGACCTCATTGCTGTCTACAGCTACCTGAAGGGACATTGTAGCCAGGTGTAGTTGGTCTCTGATGCCAGGCAACCAGCAACAGAACAAGGGGACAGAGGCTCAAGCTGTGCCAGGGCAGGTCTAGGCTGGATGTTAGGAGGAAGTTGCTGGCAGAGAGAGAGATTGGCACTGGAATGGGCTGCCCAGGGAGGTGGTGGAGTGGCCGTGGCTGGAGGTGTTGCAGCCAAGCCTGGCTGGGGCACTTAGTGCCATGGTCTGGTTGGTTGGGCAGGACTGGGTGCTAGGTTGGACTGGCTGAGCTTGGAGCTCTCTTCCAGCCTGGTTGATTCTATGATTCTATGTGTTTCCTCCCTCTGGTCTTTGCAGCCATCACCTTGCCAACGTTCTTCTGTACTCTGAGTCTGTGGATGCAGCTGACACTTTCTGGGGAAGAACATAGGATCACAGAAACACAGATCACAGAATCAGTCAGGGTTGGAAGGGACCACAAGGATCAGCCAGTTCCAACCCCCTGCCATGGGCAGGGACACCTCACACTAGATCAGGCTGCCTAGAGCCTCATCCAGCTTGGCCTTAAACACCTCCAGGGATGAGGCTTCCACCACCTCCCTGGACAACCTGTGCCAGAGTCTCACCACTCATGGTGAAGAACTTCTTCCTAGCATCCAGTTTGAATCTACCCATTTCTAGCTTTGTTCCATTCCCCTCAGTCCTGTCACTCCCTGACAGGCTATAGAGTCACTCCCCAGCTTTCTTGAAGGCCTCCTTCAGATACTGGAAGACCACAAGAAGGTCACCTGGGAGTCTTCTCTCCAGACTGAACAGCCCCAACTCCCTCAGTCTCTGCTCACAGCAGAGGAGGTCCAGCCCTCTGCTCATCCTCGTGGCCCTTCTCTGGACACCTTCCAGTACATCCACATCCCTCTTGTAATAGAGGCTCCAGATCTGGACACAGTGCTCCAGGTGAGGTCTCACCAGTGCAGAGCAGAGGGGGAGAATCCCCTCCCTGGCCCTGCTGGCCACACTGCTGCTGCTGCAGCCCAGGCTCTGCTTGCTCTCTGGGCTGCAAGTGCACACTGCTGGCTCCTGTTGAGCTTCTCCTCCAGCAGCACCCCCAAGTCCCTCTCCTCAGGGCCAGTCACTGCCCAGCCTATATTGGTGCTTGGGATTGCCTCGACCCAGATGCAGAACCTTGCACTTGGTCTTGCTGACCTTTGCGAGCAGGCACTCACCTCCTCTGCTGGCCGCAGGCAGCTTGAGCAGCCTGATGCCGGCACACCAGGGCGCCAGATTGGAGGATGGAGCGAAGCAGCAAGCACCAGACTCTATCAGGCATCCTGCTCTTCACCACCACATTACCATGGCATGCTGCAGAGCAGCTGCCTCTCCTACTTTTAGTAAAGTACAGAGCTGGTAGTTACTTATTTATCCAACGAGGTGGGGGAAGTGCCAAGTGAGCAGCCTTCTGCCCTGCAGGCTGCTTGTGTGGGTTTTGCTCTTTGAAGGGAAAAGACAAAAGGATTAGGAGATATTTGATCTGCAGTATAGCTCTGAGCTGGTTGAATATTTACTTTGTTCCATAGGAGTTAGCTATTAAAAGCCTTATCACAGAAGGAAGTCAGAGAGGAGGCTCCTGATTCAAACCTGGTAGGTCTCTAGAGGTGGAGAACATCACACAGAGACTGTGCTGCACACAGGGAAGCCTGCTACTGGCTGGAACTTTCCTTATGCCACCATGCTTTTTGTGGCACAAAGGGCTTCTGCTGATCCTAGAATCATAGAATCAGCCAGGTTGGAAGAGACCTCCAAGATCATCCAGTCCAACCTAGCACCCAGCTCTAGCCAATCAACCAGACCATGGCACTAAGTGCCTCAGCCAGGCTTTGCTTGAAGACCTCCAGCCACGGTGCCTCCACCACCTCCCTGGGCAGCCCATTCCAATGCCAATCACTCTCTCTGCCAGCAACTTCCTCCTCACATCCAGCCTAGACCTGCCCTGGCACAACTTGAGACTGTGTCCCCTTGTTCTGTTGCTGGTTGCCTGGCAGCAGAGCCCAACCCCACCTGGCTACAGCCTCCCTTCAGGTAGTTGTAGACAGCAATGAGCTCTGCCCTGAGCCTCCTCTGCTGCAGGCTGCACACCCCCAGCTCCCTCAGCCTCTCCTCACAGGGCTGTGCTCCAGGCCCCTCACAGCTTTGTTGCTCTTCTCTGGACACCTTCCAGCACCTCAACATCTCTCTTAAATTGAGGGGCCCAGAACTGGACGCAGCACTCTTGGCAACAGAGGAGTGGACTTGGCCTGCATAAACCCAGCCCCTCAGGCACTGGTGCTATGACAGCTTCTGGAGGCAGCACATGGCCAACAGTACAGCTCCTGAGCCTGCCAGGTAAGAGTTACAGGGCAGGGGCACATGAGGCCATCCCTGCACTGCTGAGTACCAGTCACTGCAGTTAGGGCTGAGTGATGGTGTTCCCTGCAGTGCTGCTAAAACAAGGACAGACAGGACTGCAAAGAGAAAGATGGCAGAGAAAGCCTTGGGAGTGAGGTGTAAAAGAGGAAGGGAAGATTGATGAGAGATCAAGATGCAGAATGGGTAAAGACTTCCAACTCAAACCAATCTATGGTTTTATGAAACTCTTTCCAACTACAGGGGCCCACTGATGAGCAAATCCCTTTGCCATTTGTTCAACTGGTTCCTGCAAGGACATTGCCTTCTAACATCTGGGTGTGCTGGCAAGAGGGGGAATGAAATCCCAACCTCCCCTAGCCCTGCTGTTGTCTGGTTAGCAAGGCAAGCCCCCTCACCTGACACCCTGGCATGGGTCAGCAGAGCCCACACAGCCTTCCTGAGCCAGCTTCATTTCACTCCTGCCTTCCTGAGCTGGGACAAGCACAGAGCCTGCCTGGCTGTGGCAATCTGGGGATCCTGCCAACCTCTTAGAGCCCTTTTCCCTCAGTTCCCCATCTTGCCCTTGACTCCAGGGGCTGGCTTGGAGCCCTCAGCACAGGTCTGGTGTCAGTGGGAAGCTGAGGTTGGACTTGATGATCTGTGAGGTCTCTTCCAACCTTGGTGTTACTGTGATGCTGTGTGTGATACTGTGATAATCTGAGACAGCTGTAGGCATGATGTGTAGGCAAGGTCACAGCATAATTTGGTCTCTTAAGCCTGTGCTGAGCTTGGGGCAAGGCCTCTGAACACATCCCAGGGCTCCAGGTGCTATTTAATGCACCTCAGCTGCACGGCTTTAGGTGGAACTGCTGGGTTGAGGTTTGCTCCACCCAGCTTCCCCTGATGAAACAGAAAGACTGCTTGTGGTGGTCAGGGCTCAGCCACAAACAGCCTGGCCTGCTTGCCTCTCCAGCCAGGAGCAGGTGCCAGGGGAAGCAGGTGCTCCTTGCCCCTGTGCTGGGGAGGAGGCTGCAGCCGTGGGACACCTGGCAGGGCAGCAGTGATCCACCACTTACTGCTGCTGTGAAAACAGCCACTCCCTTGGGAATCCCTGCCAAATGTGGGCAGCAGCTACTGCACACCTCAGAGCTGCTCCAGGCCAATTCATGGGCAGCAGCTACTGCACTCCTCAGAGCTGCTCCAGGCCAAATCGTGGGCAGCAGCTACTGCACACCTCAGAGCTGCTCCAGGCCAAATCATGGGCAGCAGCTACTGCACACCTCAGAGCTGCTCCAGGCTAAATCATGGGCAGCAGCTACTGCACACCTCAGAGCTGCTCCAGGCCAAATCGTGGGCAGCAGCTACTGCACACCTCAGAGCTGCTCCAGGCTAAATCATGGGCAGCAGCTACTGCACACCTCAGAGCTGCTCCAGGCTAAATCATGGGCAGCAGCTACTGCACACCTCAGAGCTGCTCCAGGCCAAATCATGGGCAGCAGCTACTGCACACCTCAGAGCTGCTCCAGGCCAAATCATGGGCAGCAGCTACTGCACACCTCAGAGCTGCTCCAGGCTAAATCATGGGCAGCAGCTACTGCACACCTCAGAGCTGCTCCAGGCCAAATCGTGGGCAGCAGCTACTGCACACCTCAGAGCTGCTCCAGGCCAAATCATGGGCAGCAGCTACTGCACACCTCAGAGCTGCTCCAGGCCAAATCATGGGCAGCAGCTACTGCACACCTCAGAGCTGCTCCAGGCCAAATCATGGGCAGCAGCTACTGCACACCTCAGAGCTGCTCCAGGCCAAATCGTGGGCAGCAGCTACTGCACTCCTCAGAGCTGCTCCAGGCCAATTCATGGGCAGCAGCTACTGCACACCTCAGAGCTGCTCCAGGCCAATTCATGGGCAGCAGCTACTGCACACCTCAGAGCTGCTCCAGCACAAATCATGGGCAGCAGCTACTGCACACCTCAGAGCTGCTCCAGGCCAAATCATGGGCAGCAGCTACTGCACACCTCAGAGCTGCTCCAGGCCAAATCGTGGGCAGCAGCTACTGCACACCTCAGAGCTGCTCCAGGCCAAATCGTGGGCAGCAGCTACTGCACACCTCAGAGCTGCTCCAGGCCAAATCATGGGCAGCAGCTACTGCACACCTCAGAGCTGCTCCAGCACAAATCATGGGCAGCAGCTACTGCACACCTCAGAGCTGCTCCAGGCCAAATCGTGGGCAGCAGCTACTGCACACCTCAGAGCTGCTCCAGGCCAAATCATGGGCAGCAGCTACTGCACACCTCAGAGCTGCTCCAGGCCAATTCATGGGCAGCAGCTAATGCACACCTCAGAGCTGCTCCAGGCCAATTCATGGGCAGCAGCTACTGCACACCTCAGAGCTGCTCCAGGCCAATTCATGGGCAGCAGCTACTGCACACCTCAGAGCTGCTCCAAGGAAAAGGATCAGAAGTCACAAAGGCACTCTTCTGCTAAATATTATTCATTTATACTAACTTGCTGCCAGGTGGCAGGGGGGGAGGGATGCAGGGGGGATAAAAAGTGCTTAGCACTCATGGGCATGGCATCTGCTTCATGGTGCTCACATGGAGACAGACCTACTAATGTAAGAGCTGCTGATGGATGTCAGAGGAGCTCCCCTGTTCTCAGGATGAGCTGGGCACATGCAGTATGGGATGGCTGAGAGACAGAGCAGCCTGGGGTGTTCCATGGGGCCAGCCCATGCCATGTATCTCCAGACACTTTGGGATGAAGAGCTGCGTGGTACAGTGCCAGCTCCTGGCCCCTGTCCCAGCTCCATGAGGCACAGAAACAGTGCCGAGCTTCTGGTGGACACTGGCTGTGAGCCATGGGCAGGAGAGCCAGGCCATGGTGCAGTTTGGCCCTGCTGAGCTGGCACTAACTGTGTGCCAAGCATGCCTTTGGTTTATCACAGCATTCACAGAAAGCTGGGTTACTAAACTCATGGGATGGGGACCAGCAGCTGGCATCTCCTTTCCCCTCCCAGAGGACTTTCCCCAGTGGGGAAATAAGGTCCCCTCTCTTGGTCCATGTGGGTGGGAAGCCTCTTGACTAGACTTGCTTGCCCAAGGCCTGACTCCAGCTCACCTAAAATGCCTCCAGGGAGGAGGCAGCCACAACCTCCCTGGGCAGAATGTTCCAGAGTCTCCCCACCCTTGTACTGAAGAACTTCTTCCTCAACTCCAGTCTAACCCTAATCCCCCTCAGCTTCAAACCATTCCCCCTTGTCCTGTCTCTAGGTGCTCTCATGAAAAGCTCCTCTGCAGCCTTCCTGGAGGATCCCTTCAGCTATTGGAAGGCAGCTCTAAGGTCCCCCTGGAGTCTTCTCTTCTCCGGGCTGACCAATCCCGGCTCCCTCAGCCTGTGCTCATGCAGTAGGTGCTCCAGCCCTTGCATCATCCTTGTGGTGCTCCTCCTGCTGGAAACACCAGAACTGGAGGCAATATTCAAGGGATCCTAACTGGCAGCCCTTTAGTTTCCCCCGAGTGTCCTGCAGCAGCCCCTCTGAGCTCCTGAGCCCTTGCTGTCTGCAGAAGCAGTGGTGTTGTCCCCAGGCTTCAGCAACACATGCATTCAACTAACTAGAGAGGCTGGGGGGGGGGGGTGTGTTGACCTTTAAAGTGTTGTCCTTCACGCAGATCCTTGCCAGCACTGATCCCAGAGGAATACAAACCTGCTGCCAAACTGCCTTGCTCAGTTTTGTGACCTGTCTGAAGGTGGGGGAAGCACAGACTGAAAAACCACTGGAGCCAGCAGCGGTGGAGGCAGGTATGAGAGGCATCTCATTGAAATGCAAATGGCAGGAGGTGCAGAGCCTCTTGCAAAAGCTCCCATTAGATAATTGTTTCCCCTGAACTAACTCAGTTCTGCATTTAGATAAGCTCCTGCATTCTGACTCTTCAACTAGTACCGAAGTATCCAAGTCTGGATGGCTGTTTTTATTTCTGGCTTCCTGACTCCAGGCAGAGCTGAAAGGGCTGATGTGAGAAATCATTCCAGCTGGTTTGATGTAGCCACCGTGCTCCAAACCAAGCAAAGGCAGTGTCACTTCTTCCTTAGCACATGTTAAAGCAGTCCTGGTGGGAAGCTGTCCCAGAGCCACCTTGCCTTGCCTAGTTACAGGGTGCTGTGCTGCTCAGACTCATGCTCAGTGTAGGGGAGCAGACCAGCCAGATGCCTTGTTCTTGCCTGTTGAGCAGTGGAGAAGGAGTGTGTTTTTCTTGGTGTGCAATGACATGTTCAGAGAGTCACAGAATGGTTCGGGTTGGGAGGGACCTCAGAGATCTTCTACTCCAACCTCCCCACCATGGGCAGTTAGAGTCAGTTAGACTTGGCTGCTCTATGGCCTCATCCAACCCAGCCTGGAACACCTCCAAGGAGGGGGCATCCATAACCAATCTGGGCAACAGATTCTAGAGTCTCACCACCCTCAGACTGAAGAAATTCTTCCTCAGCTTCAGTCTACTCTATCTGCCTTAGGCCTTTTGCTATTGCAGTTCTAGGAGCTCATTTTGAATCGTAAAATCAACCAGGTTGGAAGAGACCTCCAAGCACCCAGCCCTGGCCAAGCAACCAGACCATGGCACTAAGTGCCCCAGCCAGGCTTGGCTTCAACACCTCCAGCCACAGCCACTCCACCACCTCCCTGGGCAGCCCATTCCAATGCCAATCACTCTCTCGGCCAGGGCAGAGAGAGTTTGCAGCCTGCAGAAGAGGAGGCTCAGGGCAGAGCTCATTGCTGTCTACAACTACCTGAAGGGAGGTTGTAGCCAGGTGGGGTTGGGCTCTGCTGCCAGACAAGCAGCAACAGAAGAAGGGGACACAGCCTGGAGCTGTGCCAGGGCAGGTCTAGGCTGGATGTGAGGAGGAAGTTGCTGGCAGAGAGAGTGATTGGCATTGGAATGGGCTGCCCAGGGAGGTGGTGGAGTGGCCATGGCTGGAGGTGTTGAAGCAAAGCCTGGCTGGGGCACTTAGTGCCATGGTCTGGTTGCTTGGCCAGGGCTGGGTGCTAGGTTGGGCTGGCTGAGCTTGGAGCTCTCTGCCAGCCTGCTTGATTCTATGATTCTATGATTCTATGATTCTAAGATGGGACAGGGCTGGGATGCTGAGCACCTCCTTGGACCTCCTGTCAGTAGGTTTGCAGACAACACCAAGTTAAGTGGCAGTGTTGATTTGAATGAGGGTAGAGAGGCTCTGCAGAGGGACTTGGATAGGCTGGACCAATGGGCCAACATTAACAGGATGAGTTTCAACAAGGCCAAAGCCAGGTCCTGTGCTTGGGTCACAACAACCCCAAGCATCACTACAGGCCCAAGCAGTGTGGCTGGAGAGCTGCCTGGCAGAAAGGGTCTGGGAGCTGTAATAGACAGGAGCTGAATATGAGCCAGCAGTGTGCCCAGGAGGCCAGGAAGGCCAGTGGCACCCTGGCTGGTATTGAAAATGCTGTGGCCAGCAGGAGAAGGGAGGTGATTATCCCCTTGGACTCAGCTGAGTGTTGTGTTCAGTTTTGGGCACTGCAATACAAGAGAGATGTGAAGGTGCAGAGGAGGGCAATGAAGCTGGTGAAGGGCCTGGAGAGTAAATCTGGTGAGAAGTGACTGAAGGAGCTGGGGATTAGTTTGAGGAAGAGGAGACTGAGGAGAGACCTCATTGCTGTCTACAACTACCTGAAAGGACATTGTGGAGAGGCTGCTGCTAGTCTCACAGGTAGCTGGAGACAGAACAAGGGGGAATGGCCTCATGCTGAGTCTGAGGAGGTTTAGATTGGACTTTAGGAAAAGGTTTTTCACTGAGAGAGTGGTCAGGGACTGGAATGAGCTGCCCAGGGAGGTGGTGGAGTCACCCACCCTGGATGTGTTTAAGGGTCGTTTGCATGTGGTGCTTAGGGATATGGTTTAAGGTGAATCTTGTTCAGTATGGTTCTAGGTTGGACTTGGTGATCCTGAGGTCTTTTCCAACCTGGATGTTTCTGTGATTCTGCTCCCCAGCTGTGGTCTGGCCCTGCAGGGAGAAGAGGAGATCACTTGCAAGAAAACAGTGGTGCTCCTCAGTGAGAGCTTCCACGTTTAAATGACAGCCTCACAATTCACTAACCAAGGCCTTATCAAGTGACCAGGGCTGTCACTTGATCCCTTCCCAGCCATTTCATCCTTTAATTCAGGTTAATGCCCCAAAGCAGCCCTATGCTTATCCCCATTACACAACCACACATCAGGCCACCCTGCCAGGACGTGTTCCAAGGCAGAGGTCTCTTATTATAGCATCAGCTTGCTCACAACTGTTAAGTTCCTGCTGCTGTTTGCATCATCTTGATCTGCTTTATGAATCAAGAGAAGATGATTTCTCAAGGCTCAAAAGTGTCAAGATTTCTGAGTCAGGGCCACATGTTATTTACCCTGATTTAGGACCGTGGCTGTAGTTGATGCTAATGCTTGTGTTATTGTTTTGGGTCTTTCCTCGGGTGGGATCTTTAGTTGGTTTTTTTTGTTCAATGTCCAGCATTTTAGGAAGAGATTTTAAAGGTCAGCAATGCATGTGACTGTTCACTGTCTGAACTCCCCAGACTTCTGTAAATGCAGCCTACTTCCTCCCCCTCCTCTTCCCCCACCCTCCAGCTACTGACATGCACCTGTGGCTTGACAGCCTCCTTCTCGCAAGCCTCAAATCCCTGTTACCTGAGTGGGATTCAGGGGAGGAGGAGGAGGTGTGGAAGGGATTTCATCTCTCAGGCAGCATCCTTCATCTCTTTCCCCTTTCAAACTCGTTGCTACTCTTTGGGCAGCAAGCCTCAAGGACCTTCTACTAGGAGACCCTTTCTTTGCATTAGAGGTGCGTGGAAGAAAAATGGAGTCCAGAAGTTGACAAGATCATAGAATCATAGAATCAACCAGGTTGGAAGAGACCTCCAAGATCATCCAGTCCAACCTAGCACCCAGCCCTAGCCAGTTAACCAGACCATGGCACTAAGTGCCTCAGCCAGGCTTTTCTTGAAGACCTCCAGGGATGGTGCCTCCACCACCTCCCTGGGCAGCCCATTCCAATGCCAATCACTCTCTCTGCCAACAACTTCCTCCTCACATCCAGCCTAGACCTCTCCTGCCACAACTTGAGACTGTGTCCCCTTGTTCTATTGCTGGTTGCCTGGGAGAAGAGGCCACCCCCCACCTGGCTACAGCCTCCCTTCAGGTAGTTGTAGACAGCAATGAGCTCTGCCCTGAGCCTCCTCTGCTGCAGGCTGCACACCCCCAGCTCCCTCAGCCTCTCCTCATAGGGTTTGTGTTCCAGGCCCCTCACCAGCTTTGTTGCCTTTCTCTGGACACCTTCCAGCACCTCAGCATCTCTCTTGAATTGAGGAGCCCAGAACTGGACACAGCACTCAAGGTGTGGCCTGAGCAATGCTGAGTACAGGGGCACAAGAACCTCCCTTGTCCTGCTGGCCACACTGCTCCTGAGCCAGCCCAGGATGCCATTGGCTCTCTTGGCCACCTGGGCACACTGCTGCCTCCTCTTCAGCCTACTATCTACCAGCACTCCCAGGTCCATTTCTTCCTGGCTGCTCTCAGCCACTCTGGCCCCAGCCTGTAGTGCTGCTTGGGGTTGTTGTGGCCAAAGTGCAGAACCCTGCCCTTGGCCTTGTTCAATCTCATCCCCTTGGCCTCTGCCCACCCATCCAGCCTGGCCAGGTCCCTCTGCAGGGCTCTCCTACCCTCCAACAGCTCCACAGCTGCTCCTAGCTTGGTGTTATCTGCAAACTTACTGGTGCTGGACTCAATCCCCTCATCCAGATCATCAATACAGATATTGAACAGGATGGGTTGGTGCCATAGGTGAAAACTTTACCTAGAGTACAATTCGCAGAGCAAGGGAGCTCCTCAGCTGTGCTTTTCCAGTGCTCACTCACACCCACCTGGATGGCAGCCACTCAGGGGAGGCTGTTTGTGCACAAGGATGTTCATGCTCTACAGCTTACATTAAAGCTGCCAAGTCACAGTATGTGAGAGTAAAAACGTTTTCCTTTACACTTCAGCAAGACTTTGCTTCTCTATGTTGAGGAGCTGCTCTGTCCAATTTGTGTCCTTGCTCTCAGACCTCTCTTTTCATGTGTAAACCTTTACTTTTTCCCCCCCCCCTTTCTTTTTCTTTTCCCTTCCCAGCAGTGCAGAATCCAGCACAGCAAAATTAAGGCTGCTGACAACAGACTTGCTTTTCTTAGTTACCCTTCTTGGGTCTCTGTGCTAGTTTGAAGCAGGGTAGAATGTTTTGGTGAGAAGAACTAGATCACAGGCTGTGAAAGGAAAACAGTGGTGATGTCTGCTCCCCTCAGAGTCTTGCTGAAGAAGAAAGCAAACATTAGATAACACTCTGGCCATTTTGTCACACTCTGCCTCGGGCTGCTGGCTGAGCAACTTCTTACTCCCTAACCTCACCTTCCACTCACCTTTGCTTCTTAACCTCTTGGCTGAACCTCTATTCTTCCTTAGGACTGGGGTAAGGTTGAGAGGGGCAGGGGGAAGGTGCAGGGGTGGTTGAGAGCCCCTCCTGGGAACTCAGGTTTCTGGGAGGGGAGTTGTGTTTCTGTATTACCTTTTACCTTGTCTGTTTCTGTCTATAACTGCATATACTGTAAATATCTGCTTGTATATTGTGCCAGCAGTACATAAAGAGCTTCATTTATATTCCCAGAGCTGACTGAGACTAGACTGGGTGACTTCTAAAGTGGGAAGGGGCAGGGAACACCCAAACCATCACAGTCTCTTAGATGTGACCTCCTGGAGCAACCAGCTACATTAGACCCCCCCACCCCCAGGACTAGACTGTACATCCCAGAGCAGCAAGCTCTTTCTCCATCAGAAGTTTAAAAGGCTGACTGCTCCCTGTGACAGCTGAATTTAGTTCAACTCATTGAGAAGCTGAATTTACTTCCTTGAAGTCTGTGTTGCAAAGCATGCCCTGAGCTCTTCCCAGGCTGTCCTGACAGAGAGAAGGTTTCTTCTGCAAGATGAATTAGCATAGTTTCAAGTCTGTAAGGAAAACAACAGCCAACAGGGAAGGAGAAGATGTGTGGGAAGCCATGATTTAGTTTCACATGGTTGAAGTGTGAATGTGCTCAGTTAAGGGGAGACTGTCAGAAACACAGGGAGGGATTTGGTACCTAAATAGCACCAATGTTAGCTTATCAGCATCCTCCCCTCTTCTTCCACATGCTTTTGGTCTTGGCTAAAACACAGCCTGACCCAGCTGACAGCAAGCAGAGAGAGGTGCTCCTCTTATCCCTCCTGGGACCTGCTGGATGGCTGTCATGGCCTCTTCTTTCTTAGATCACAGAATTAACCAGGTTGGAAAAGACCTTCAAGACCCAGCTGGCAGCTGGCAGAGAGAGGTGCTCCTCTTATCCCTCCTGGGACCTGCTGGATGGCTGTCATGGCCTCTTCTTTCTTAGATCACAGAATTAACCAGGTTGGAAAAGACCTTCAAGACCATTGAGTCCAACCCATCACTTATCTTCTAAATAACTAAACCATGGCACTAAGTGCCTCATGCAGCCTCCTGTTAAACACCTCCAGGGATGGGGACTACACCACCTCCCCAGGAAGATGTATCCTACATCGAGCTCCTCTCCAGTCTGGAAGGAGATTCCTGGTGGTGACCTGCACCAGGGTTCAGCCTTAGCTTCCAATAAGGGCAGAAGGCACCACTTGCTCCTCAGAAATGCCTTCTAGGCTTACATTTAGTCAAGTGTGGCAGCAGACAGACAGGCAAATATTTCATTTCAGACAAGTGAATGAACTCCCCTTTTCAGCCCTTTGTCCTTTAAATAGCAGAACAGGAAATCTGAGTAACTTGCAACCTCTGACAGAAAGGGTCGAGAGATGCTTGGTCCTTTTATGGCCTGTTACTGAACAATGAGGTGAGAATGTGCTGGGGCAAACCTGCTGAACTGCTCTCTGCTGCCAGCTGCCCAGCCGGCTGCTTGCTTGTCCCCTCCCTAAAGGTGTCACTTGCCTTATCCTGAAAACACCCCGAGTCACCACATGGCCAGCACTGGCTGAGAGCAGTGGGTTCTTATTGCAAGCTCTGAGAAAGGAGGTGACATCTAGAAATGATCCACTTTACCACCGTGTTCTTTAGGAAGAAGTGAGACCCTCCAGGGTTTAGGGAGGGATTTTCAGTGTACCATGGCTGGGGCAGAGGTGGGAGGGATCACTGCAAAACCAGAGTGATGATGGATTTTAGCTTACACTGGTAACCCAGGCATGAAGCACCTGGCTGGATACTCTGGGTGCTGAGACTGCTGATGGTTGTGTCCCCAGGGTCCCCTGTGTTCAGGAGGCTTGTGATGTGTTCAGCTAGCAGAACAGATGGACCCCAATATCTTCTTTGCTTGAACTGCTTTAGCAATGCTCTCCTGGCAATTACCCAGGACAGATACATTTTACTGCTCTTCTGGACAGGGGTAGGCCCTTTTACATCAATCTCCTTTTTTGTAGGTTAGTTGCTTCCAGGCTTCCTCACTGGAATTGGGCTATGGTAACGTTGGACTAGATAATCCTTGAATCCCATAATTGTCAGCACTGGAAGGGGCCCCAAGATCATCCAGTTCCAACCCCCCTGCCATGGGCAGGGACACCTCACACTAGATCAGCTTGCCTAGAGCCTCACCCAGCCTGACCTTAAACACCTCCAGGGATGAGGTTTCCACCACCTCCCTGGACAACCTGTGCCAGAGTCCCCCTGCAGCCTTCCTGAAGGATCCCTTCGGGTGCTGGAAGGCAGCTCTAAGGTCCCGTTGGAGCCTTCTCTTCTCCAGGCTGAACACCCCCAGCTCCCTCAGCCTATTCTCATAGCAGAGGTGCTCCAGCCCTTGGATCAATCCTCTGTGTCCCCCTCCCCCCCACCTCTGACTCACTCCAACAGCTCAAACGCCAGGAAGCAGGTTTCAGGACACTGTGGGATTTCCCTTCTCACAGATCTTAGAAGGAAAGACCCCAGACCAAAAGGAGCCATACCCAGCTCGTGTTCAGCATCCTCCTGCTGAAGCAAGCATCCTCTGAGGATGAAGTCCCTCCTACCCTTTACTTCCCTGTGCAGCTCGGGTTCTTGGGATGGCAGTGACTGCAGTGCAGTGGATTGGATGGATGGGTAGATTAATTTCTGTCTTCTGAAGCAGCAATCCTAAAAGGCTCCTAGAAAGCATATTTCTCACATGAATTGTGCTTGCTTTTGGCAAACTGCAGGCATTCAAACTGCTCCCAGCAGCACATTACTTTTGTTTCTCTCAGGCTGTGTCTTGAGCAGTAAGAAAACCCAATGGCTTGTTTCTTGCCTGAAAATGTTTCCACATGAGACTCCTCTATGCTGCCTTTCAGAGTGTGCCACTCAGCCTTGCTTGTTCCTACGCTCCTACTAAGCTTTCTGTTCGACTAATGGAAGGCAGGAAGTTAAAAATGAAGTGCTGCAGAGACCACTCACCTGTGGTGTAACTAGGCCAGATTTAGATGGCAACATCACAGAGTTGTCAGGTTTGGAAGGGACCTCAGGAGATCATCTAGCTCCAGCCCTCCCTGCCATGGGATCTAGCTCCAGCCCTCCCTGCCATGGGCCACCTCACATGAGCCAGCAGTGTGCCCAGGTGGCCAAGAGAGCCAGTGGCATCCTGGCCTGCATCAGGAATGGTGTGGCCAGCAGGAGCAGGGAGGTCATTCTGCCCCTGGACTCTGCACTGGTTAGACCACACCTTGAGTGCTGTGTTCAGTTCTGGGTCCCCCAGTTTAGGAAGGACATTGAGATGCTTGAGCATGTCCAGAGAAGGGCAACGAGGCTGGGGAGAGGCCTTGAGCACAGCCCTACGAGGAGAGGCTGAGGGAGCTGGGATTGGTTAGCCTGGAGAAGAGGAGGCTCAGGGCAGACCTCATTGCTATCTGCAACTACCTGAGGGGAGGTTGTGGCCAGGAGGAGGTTGCTCTCTTCTCTCAGGTGGCCAGCACCAGAACGAGAGGACACAGCCTCAGGCTGTGCCAGGGGAGATTTAGGCTGGAGGTGAGGAGAAAGTTCTTCCCTGAGAGAGTCATTGGACACTGGAATGGGCTGCCCGGGGAGGTGGTGGAGTCGCCGTCCCTGGAGCTGTTCAAGGCAGGACTGGACGTGGCACTTGGTGCCATGGTCTGGCCTTGAGCTCTGTGCTAAAGGGTTGGACTTGGTGATCTGTGAGGTCTCTTCCAGCCCTGATGATACTGTGATACTGTGATCTCACGCTGCTCCTGATGCGGCCCAGGCTGGGCTGCAAGTGCCCATCGCCGGCTCCTGCCCTGCTTCTCACCTACCGGCAGCTCCAAGTCCTTTTCTGCCGGGCTGCTCTCAGTCCGAGCCCCCCAGGCTGTGTGCACAGCGAGTGCTGGGCAGGGCTGGCTCGCAGCGCTGCGCGGTGCCAGGCTGCCCTCTGCAGCCCTGCTCGCATCATCACAGCTCCGCCCGAACAGCTTGGGCAGAATTCACTCCGAAACGGATCAAAAACTGGCTGCAGGGCCGGGTCCAGAGAGCGGCGGTGAAAGGTGCCACCTCCAGCTGGCAGATGGCACCAGTGGTGTGCCTCAGGGATCAACGCTGGGCACAGTCCTGTTCTACGTCTTTATTGATGATCTGGATTGAGTCCAGCATCAGTAAGTTTGCAGATGACACAAGCCAGGAGCAGCTGTGGAGCTGTTGGAGGGTAGGAGAGCCCTGCAGAGGGACCTGGCCAGGCTGCATGGGTGGGCAGAGGCCAATGGGATGAGATTGAACAAGGCCAAGTGCAGGGTTCTGCACTTTGGCCATGACAGCCTCAAGCAGTGCTACAGGCTGGGGCCAGAGTGGCTGAGAGCAGCCAGGCAGAGAGGGAGCTGGGGGTGCTGGGAGAGAGAAGCTGAAGAGGAGGCAGCAGTGCCCAGGTGGCCAAGAGAGCCAATGGCATCCTGGGCTGGCTCAGGAGCAGTGTGGCCAGTAGGACAAGGGAGGTTCTTGTGCCCCTGTACTCAGCACTGCTCAGGCCACACCTTGAGTGCTGTGTCCAGTTCTGGGCCCCTCAATTCAAGAGAGATGTTGAGGTGCTGGAAGGTGTCCAGAGAAGGGCAACAAAGCTGCTGAGGGGCCTGGAACACAAACCCTATGAGGAGAGGCTGAGGGAGCTGGGGGTGTGCAGCCTGCAGAAGGGAAGGCTCAGGGCAGAGCTCATTGCTGTCTACAACTACCTGCAGGGAGGCTGTAGCCAGGTGGGGTTGGGCTCTGCTGCCAGGCAACCAGCAACAGAAGAAGGGGACACAGTCTCAAGTTGTGCCGGGGTAGGTCTAGGCTGGATGTTAGGAGGAAGTTGTTGCCAGAGAGAGTGATTGGCATTGGAATGGGCTGCCCAGGGAGGTGGTGGAGGCACCATCCCTGGAGGTGTTTAAGCAAAGACTGGCTGAGGCACTTGGTGCCATGATCTGGTTGACTGGCTAGGGCTGGGTGCTAGGTTGGACTGGATGAGCTTGGAGCTCTCTTCCAACCTGGCTGATTCTATGATTCTATGAAATGTTATGTCAGGGCAAGGCCCTTAGCTCCTCCCCACAGTTTGCAGGTGAAAGAAGTGAGATGTGGTCAGCACAGCACAGCAACTTTAGATAAAGAAAAGCTGACCAAATGTCTTATGCATGTCTGACTTGGGGTTGTGTCTGCAGCACTGCAGGGACACAGCTGTAGGAAAGCTGGCATGACCTTAGAACACTGACTGGATTTCCAGGTGAGTGCTTTACCTTAGCTTCACCTTTGGTCACCCTTCATTGCCGTTGGCTTGTTGAGGGATCTGCTGCAGACTAATGCTGCTGGCCAGAACATTTCCAGGCCTAATCAGCAAAGCAAAATCAAAGCCTCAGGTTTTCCCCTTGCCCATTGTACAAGCAGAAATGGTGTCACTGGTTACCAAGCTAAAACAAAAGGGAGGAAACAATGGTCCCATTTCTGCTTAGCTGAATGGGTAGCACTTCTGTTTGACACCAGCTGAAGATGGAGAGCAGCCAGGCAGAAAGGCACCTGGGGGTGCTGGTAGATAGTAGCTGAACATGAGCCAGCAGTGTGCCCAGGTGAGCTAATGGTGCCATGGTCTGGTTGATTGGCCAGGGCTGGGTACTAGGTTGGACTGGGATGAGCTTGGAGGTCTCCTCTGACCTGACTGATTCTATGATCCTGTAACATTCTCTACATGATCCCTGCTACCACACATAACTGACATGGAAGTCAGTGGGTGACTGTCCAGTGGACAAGGGATTGGTTGGATGATTGCACCCAAAGGGTAGTGGTCAACACCTGGTATCCAGGTGGGGATGAGTGACTAGTGGCGCCCCTCAAGGGTCTGTACTGGGACTAGTGCTGTTCAGTATCTTAGTCACTGATACAGACAGCGAGATTGAGGCACCCTCAGCAAGTTTGCAGATGATACCAAGCTGAGTGTTGTGGTTGATAAGACTGAAGGATAGGAAAGGGCATTGTAGCCAGGTAGAGGGTGGCCTCTTCTCCCAGGTAACCAGCAATAGAACAAGGGGGCACAGTCTCGAGTTGTGTCAGGGTAGGTATAGGCTGGATATTAGGAAGAAGTTCTTCACAGAGAGAGTGATTGGCATTGGAATGGGCTGCCCAGGGAGGTGGTGGAGGCACCGTGCCTGGGGGTCTTCAAGAAAAGCCTGGCTGAGGCACTTAGTGCCATGGTCTGGTTGACTGGCTAGGGCTGGGTGCTAGGTTGGACTGGATGATCTTGGAGGTCTCTTCCAACCTGGTTGATTCTATGGTTCTATGATAGGTGTCATCCAGAGGGCTGGAGAGGTGGGCAGAGGAGAATCTCATGAGGGTCAATACAGCAAAGTGCAAAGTCCTCCACATAGGTCAGGGCAGCCCTTCATATCAGTCAAGGCTGGAGGATGATGAGATTGAGAGCAGCACTGCAGAAAAGAACTTGAGGGTGCTGGTGGGTGAGAAGCTGGGCAAGAGCCAAGCAGTGGGCACTGGCAGCCCAGAAGGCCAATGGCAGTGTGGCCAGCAGGTCGAGAGAGGAGATTGTGCCACTCTGCTCTGCCAAGACCTCATCTACTGTATCCGGTTCTGGGGCCCCCTCAACACAAGACAGGCATGGAGCCAGGTCCAGAGGCATCCATGATGATCAGAGGGCTGGAGAAGGCTCCAGGAAGACCTTAGAGCTGTATTTCAATATCTGAAGGGGACCTACAGGCAGGCTGGGGAGGGACCGTTTAGAAGGGCCTGTGGTGATAGGACAAGGGCAATGGTTTGAAATGGGAGCAGGGGAGATTCAGGTTGGACATCAGGAGGAGATTCTGCACAGTGAGAGTGGTGAAATACTGGAACAGGCTGCCCAGGGATGTGGTTCAGGCAGGATGTGGCCCTGTGCAGCCTGCTGCAGTTGGAGGTGTCCCTACTGACTGCAGGGGGATTGGACAAGATGACCTTTGAGGGTCCCTTCCCACTCAATGCAACCTGTGAATCTCTGAAGTTAGGATCTGAGCTACATCTTGAAAACCTTGTGCAAACCAGCAGTAGCTTCATCCAGTGAACATCCCAGCTCTGATTTTACCTTGCTCTACTTTTCTTTTTATCTGAGGACTTTGGAGTGCCTGAACATGAGCCAGCAGTGTGCCCAGGTGGCCAAGAGAGCCAGTGGCATCCTGGCCTGCATCAGGAATGGTGTGGCCAGCAGGAGCAGGGAGGTCATTCTGCCCCTGCACTCTGCACTGCTTAGACCACACCTTGAGTGCTGTGTTCAGTTCTGGGCCCCCCAGTTTAGGAGGGACATTGAGATGCTTGAGCGTGTCCAGAGAAGGGCAACGAGGCTGGGGAGAGGCCTTGAGCACAGCCCTACGAGGAGAGGCTGAGGGAGCTGGGATTGGTTAGCCTGGAGAAGAGGAGGCTCAGGGCAGATCTTATTGCTGTCTACAACTACCTGAGGGGAGGTTGTGGCCAGGAGGAGGTTGCTCTCTTCTCTCAGGTGGCCAGCACCAGAACGAGAGGACACAGCCTCAGGCTGTGCCAGGGGAGATTTAGGCTGGAGGTGAGGAGAAAGTTCTTCCCTGAGAGAGTCATTGGACACTGGAATGGGCTGCCCGGGGAGGTGGTGGAGTCGCCGTCCCTGGAGCTGTTCAAGGCAGGACTGGACGTGGCACTTGGTGCCATGGTCTGGCCTTGAGCTCTGGGGTAAAGGGTTGGACTTGATGACCTGTGAGGTCTCTTCCAACCCTGATGATACTGGGATACTGTGAAGAAAGGAGAGGAAGGGAAATCCTTAATAGCAGTTCTCCTTTCAACAAAAGAATATAATCACTTAGTAACTGTTCTCACATCTAGAAATACACAAAGTCCCACAATGAAAACCAATAGCAAAAGCACTACTTCTGCACCTGGACACAGCTGTCCCTCCCCACCATTCTGACCAAGACCAGAAGCACCATGAGGATTTCAGGGGAATGCTCAGGTTTCCACATCCATTTACCAAAACAAAGATTCCCTTCTGCCACTTTCAGTGCTCAGAGCAGAGTCTCAATGGTGTTGTGACACAATCACCTGGCAGTGAGCTTCAGCCAGAAAGAAAGCTCTCTTTCTCCAGCTCTCCAGGCTAACAGAAGACTGAGGGATGAGGTGAGCTAGGACAAATGCCAACTGATGTCGTCAGTAGCTCCTGGTGTTAATCCTTTTTCCTTCTCCCACACTCTGTGAGTCTTTTTGTCTCGATGGCTTCCTAGCCTCCACTTTTCCAGTGCTGCAGGCTGTCTCCTTGCCATGAAAATCACCGCAACAGATGCCTTGGACTTTCATTTCTGCTTGATTTGCTGCACACCCTTGGTAGTGCAAACTGTTCCAAAGGAGGTGACTGCTCCTGGTGGTTTAAAACAGGTTTCAGGAGACATGCTTCTTTTCCAAGTCACAGACTTAGTCTCGTGAACTGAGAAGGGTGTTAGGGTTTTCCCCATTTCCTGCTCACAAGTTGCTAGCAGAGCTTGTTCTCTGCAGCGTGGCACAAGCTCCAGTGCAAATCCAGGCCAAAAGAGCATCCTGTGGAGCTGCTTGCTCATCAGTTCCAAATGGCCTTGGAACACACAAGCCAAGGCAACTCAGCACTTTTAAAAATCCATTCTTCTTCAAGAAGACTGAAGGCTGGATGTTAGGAGGATGTTTGAAGGGAGTTCTTCCCAGAGAGAGTGATTGGCATTGGAATGGGCTGCCCAGGGAGGTGGTGGAGTCGCCATCCCTGGAGGTGCTGAAGCAAAGCCTGCATGAGGCACTTAGTGCCATGGTCTGGCTGCTTGGCCAGGGCTGGGTGGTACATTGGACTGGCTGAGCTTGGAGGTATCTTCCAAGCTGCTTGATTCTGATTCTGCTCCAGAGCTTGCTAACAAATGTCATACTACTGCTGGGTTCTTCTCTTACCATTAGCACTGGAGCTGTCCCTGAGGAGAACACAGGAACACTTGGTGCTTACAGTCCAGACTGGGGCTGTCCCTTCCCAGGGACAGAAAAGCAAGCACATCTCTTCCAGCAGCTAGTGGAGCATTCATCAACTGCTCTCTAGGTCCCTCTGTCTCTTGAACCTGCAGCTGAACTCCAGCAATTGAACCTTCACCCTGAAACACTGGCTGCATTGACAACAATCCATGGCCCTAGACATGTCCATGCCATCATGCCAAGTAGTGCCTCTCCAAAGCTAACTCACCTCTGAATGTGCACTTGCAGCTGAGAAGGTCAATGGCATCCTGGGCTGCATCAAAAGAAGCGTGGCCAGCAGGCCAAGAGAGGTGCTTCAGCCACTCTGCTCTGCAGTGCAGAGACATGGAACTGCTGGAGCAGGTCTAGGGGAGGCCATCAAGATGCTCACAGGGCTGGAGCACCTCTGCTGTGAGGGTAGGATGAGGGAGCTGGAGGTGTTCATCCTGGAGAAGAGAAAGCTCCAGGGGCACCTTAGAGCTGCCTTCCAATAGCTGAAGGGATCCTCCAGGAAGGCTGCAGAGGGACTTTTCCATGAGGGGGTCTAGAGATAGGCCAAGTGGGAATGGTTTGAAGCTGAAGGAGAGCAAGGTTAGACTGGAGCTCAGGAAGTTCTTCAGTATGAGGCTGCTGAGACTCTGGAATAGGCTGCCCAGGGATGTTGTAGCTGCCTCCTCACTGGGAGTGTTCAAGGCCGGGTTGGATGAGGCCCTGAGCAGCTGAGTCTCCTTGAGAGGTGTCCCTCCAACCTCCCTGCCATGAGGTTGGAGGGGATGATCTCTAAGTACCTTTCCAACCTGAGCCATTCTATGAGCCTATGAATTTATCTGTAGGGTATCACATAGCAAAACTCCTGAGGGACTTGCCATTCTGAGACACTTTCCAGTGCAGCAAGCACCAGGTAATCCCTTCCTTCCTCTCTGCCTGCCCAAACCCCAAAGCCATCTCCTGTGCTGTTTATACATAAGGAGAAGAAAGAGCTCATGAACTGCAGTGACACTTTAATGGTGATCAAGACAATCACCAAGTAACAGGATCCTGGAAGGCGTTTTACAATGTGACTGGGGGAAGGGAGTGTGTTGAAAGGGGATGGTTGCACTTTCTGAACATGCAGTGTTTTGAAGTGAAGCTGAAGTGAAAGCTTAGTGAAACAGAAAAGCATCTAAATCTGAATGTCAGTGGGGATATTTATTTCCTCACACTTCAAATCCTGAGCCTTTTTGCCCTTCAAAAAGTTGTTAGCCAGCACATAGCCTTCAGAATCTCTTTACAGTCGTGCACTATTTCATCACTGCACCATGACTTGTGCACCTCTTCAGTGAGGGATGAAGGGAAGTCCAAGAAATTAGCGGTGCTAAAAGTCTTTAGTCAGCAGAAAGTGCTCTGAAGAAAGCAGTAGGAACTGGAAAGACATTTCCAGCACCTGAAGTTTTTGTTTTGTAGCTGGCAGGCAAAAGAAAGTAAAGCTTTGGGGTGTGCTCAAGCCTTTGAGGTGAGAACTCATCTTGTAGTAGACGTTAAGAGATCTACAGCCACTAGCTCAAGAATAGCTATGAGCAAAGCAGACCAGCAGTGTTAAGTTCCATGCTGGTGAACCAGGGCTGAGTGTAAACCCAGCATTCTGAGTCCCAGATTCTGCAGACACAGGAAATGAGGCCCTACTGGCTATGAGGAACAGCCTCAAGGTGCTTTGGCCTATGTCTAAATATGTTTATTTCCTCCTTTTCTTTAACACTGCTGACTACAAGCTTTAGCTTCATTTATTTTCCAGAAACCCTCCACATCTGTCATTTCTTTGAAGAATGCATCTCCCCACACAGCTTGCAAGGCAGTTCAACTATTTACAAAAGGTGCTGGAGCTGAGGTCTGGGTGTTAGAATTCATTTCTGGATCTAAGTATGCAGGTTTCCATCTCTTCTCAGAAAACTCTGTGGGAAGCAGCTGGAGATGATGACCTGTTTTCCACACAAGCAGGTAGCACAGACAAGAGGACTTCATTCTGCATGTTTGCCACAAACCCACCGAAGCTGCTGCTGTGCCTGGAGGTCAGTCAGTTCATCAATGGATCTCCAGCTGCACTGACAAGCATAAGCTCGTGCTCCTTTCTTCTTTATCATCTTGGCTCTTAGCTTCCCGAGCTCAGGCATGTTGTTCCTGTCAATTAAAAGCATTCAGTTTAGGCTCATGCTTTTTCTTTTAAAGAAAACAAGACTTACAAGGCCATTTCCCTTCAGGAAAGCTCTCAAGAACATTGCTGACTACCAGAGTGCTGCTGGCTGTGATGAATGAATTCAGGTATGGGTTTCATTTCTGCTTTGAACCTTCCCTGACAGCAGTATCTGTTTGTTGCTTCTGTATTCTCAGTTCAGCTGGAGAGATCTTATTGTGGCCTTCCAGTATCTGAAGGGGCCCACAGAATCACAGGATGGTTTAGGTTGGAAGGGATCTCAAGGATCATCCAGTTCCAACCCTCTGCCATTGGCACTATAACAGAAGGGCAGGTGAAGGACTTTTCAGGGTGTTGGGTAGTGATAGAATCATAAAATCAAGCAGGTTGGAAGAGACCTCCAAGCTCAGCCAGTCCAACCTACCACCCAGCCCTGGCCAAGCAGCCAGACCATGGCACTAAGTGGCCCAGCCAGGCTTTGCTTCAACACCTCCAGGCACGGCCACCCCACTACCTCCCTGGGCAGCCCATTCCAATGCCAATCACTCTCTCTGCCAGCAACTTCCTCCTAACATCCAGCCTATACTTCCCCCGGCACAAACTTGAGGCTGTGTCCCCTTCTTCTGTTGCTGGTTGCCTGGCAGAAGAGACCAACCCCACCTGGCTACAGCCTCCCTTCAGGCAGCTGCAGACAGCAATGAGCTCTGCCCTGAGCCTCCTCTGCTGCAGGCTGCACACCCCCAGCCTCTCCTCATAGGGTTTATGTTCCAGGCCCCTCCCCAGCCTTGCTGCCCTTCTCTGGACACCTTCCAGCACCTCAGCATCTCTCTGCAATGGAGGAGCCCAGAACTGGACACAGCACTGAAGGTGTGCCCTGAGCAGTGCTGAGTCCAGGGGCAGAAGAACCTCCCTGGTCCTGCTGGCCACATGAAACATGAATTCTTTCTAATAGCGGAGAGGGAGAGCAGTGGAGGAGGAAGCGGAAAGGCATGAGAGCAGCTGACGGGAGATGCTGCATCCCTCCCCCTGCAGACTTTGCTGCCTGATCACTGACTGGGTTGCACATGTGCTCCTTTGCAGATAACATGGGAACACTCAGGACTTTTCATCTTTCTTGGCCCTATCAAGCCCTAAGGCACAGCAACACAACAGTGATCCCAAAGCCAGCTCAGACATACCTGAAGAAAAGATAATCGCAGGACTGATCCCAGACGTAGTCATTGAAGAGCAACACACGGAAGTCACAAGCAGTACAACGTAGCTGGTCACAAGTTCTGGTTAAAGAACAAAATGCTCCAAGAGATTATTACAGAGAAGCAGAGGAGCTACACAGATGAGAAGTCATCTCAAGTCCACTGCTGAATCAGAAATACCAGAAGCAAGGTTAACAGCATTTTTTGTATCTCTGGCACATCCCTCATGGTTTATATCTTAACTATAGGCCCATGTATTACTTTTACAGGCTCTGAACATCACTGAACTCATAAAATAAGCTGATATTCTCTTATGTTCTCTTTGGTCCTCCTCACTGGTGTGGTTAGTAGGTTGAGAAGGGTTCTTCTCCCCCTCTACTGTGCCCTGGTGAGATGCATTGGGAATATTGTGTCCAACTCTGGTGCTCTTCAGTTCAAGAAGGACCTCAGGGAGTCCACCACAGAGCCACAAAGCTGCTGCAGGCAGTGGAACATCTCACTGCTGAGGAGTGGCTGAGGCAGCTGGGGCTTGGAGCAGAGGAGCCTGAGGGCTGCCCTCATTCATGCTGCTAAAGATGTGCAGGGCAGTGTTGGGAAGACAGAGCCAGGCTCTGCTCAGGGATGGCCAAGGACAAGACAAGGGGCTCTGAGTGGAAGCTGGAGCAGAAGAGGTGCCACAGGCACAGAACAGAAAACCTTTTTAGTGTGAGCTCAGAGAGGGGTGTTGGAACTAGGTACCTTGAAAGTCGCCTCCAGCCCAAACCAAACTGTGAATCTTTGATCTCTCAACTCCTCAAACAAACAAAAGATGTAGTGGTCAGCAACAGAGGACTGGAAGGGTCCAGCTGATTTCCACTGCAGTTACAGGCAACCACATATTTACATTAAAATAAGGCTGTCCTGTCTTCCTGTCCACTTCAGAGGCAAAACCACAGCTGTGAATAAAGTAATGCCAGAGCAAGGAGAACAATTTTTTGTCCCACTTTCTTACCTTTTTGAAATATTTGTTCCTATGCCAGATGGTGAAGCACTTCCACCCAGGTACACTGGACAGCATCTGCATGGATTTCAGGAGAAAAGTGGTACAGCACAGCAAAACGTTTCTGAGGCAGCTGAGCAGTGCTCCTCCTAGATGAACAGCCTGGCAGTTCTGACCGGGTGCTTGTTAATACAGGCAATGCTTACAAACTACACAGGTTAATCATTTCCTTACCAAGGTGTTCAAAGCAAAACTCTATGACAACAATCCTCTATAGCAAATACACATGGGACACACAGTGCAGCACTTGCTAAAGGCCCACATCCTTAAGGCAAAGGAAACTGCTGTTTAATTACTTGAGAATTAATTTAATGAGAAATCACCCTGAGCACACAAAAGAACATAATAGTTCTTCAGAATGAGCTCTTTATTTTCTTTACCTGGATTCACAGATAGCAGTGGGTTGGAAGGGACCCTCAAAGGACATGTTGGCCAACCACCTGCACTCAGCAGGGACACCTCCAACTGCAGCAGGCTGCACAGGGACACATCCAGTCTGACCTCCAATGTCGCCAACCATGGGGTCTCAACCCTGGGCAGCCTGTTGCAGTATTTCACCACTCTCACTGTGTAGAACTTCCTCCTGATGTCCATCCTAAATATCCCCTGCTCCAGTTTCAAACCGTTGCCCCTTGTCCTGTCACCACAAGCTCTTCTAAACAGTCCCTCCCTAGCCTTCCTATAGGTCCGCTTCAGATACTGAAATGCAGCTCTAAGGTCTCTCTTCTCTCCAGCCTGACCAACACCAATTCTTTCAGCCTGTCTTCACAGCAGAGGTTCTCCAGCCCTCTGATCAGCTTGGTGTCCTCCTCTGAACCTGCTCCATCAGGTCCAAGTCTCTCTTGTGCTGGGGCACTAAAGCTGGACACAGCACTAAAAAAAAAACCCCAGTATTCCACTTAAAAAGAATGCTTCTCTAAATACTCAGTTTCTTAGTGTCAACAGAGATGAAACAGCAGCATTAGCAGCCTGACAAGAAGCTATAATCACACTAGCTTCAACCCCTACAAACATTCCTCACTTACCTTTTCTTGGGAGCCTGTAGAACAGCACCAGAGCTCTCAGCTGTGAGACCTGTGGAGTTAGACTTCAACTTCTATTTAAAAAGCAAACAAAGAAACAAAAAATAGCATTAGGGCAAGGTGACAACATTCTGGTTTACTTAAACAGGACATTTTCTCAGTCACAGAGAAAAGGGATGAAGAGTGTGGGACTTCTTACTCGGGTTTCTGTGAGGTTCTTTGAGACACAAAGAGTTGCTACAGTAAGAGTTAAAAGGAAGAGCAAGGCTTCTTCATTTCCAGCCCTGCCTGAAGGAATGCAACACCACATGATCACTTGGACTTTACAGTCAAGACTGTCTATTTCATGCCTTCTTCTTAATACTTTTACTGTTAAACCTAGTCTTAATTTAGGAAGCTTCTCCCTCCACGTTTGTGAGCTTTTGTTTTACCGAAAACACACCAAGGCCTTACATTAGTCACAAAGAGAAAATGCCTTTGAGAAGTTTCTTATTTGCTGCACACAAACCAGTTTATTTGAATCCCAAGCTTCCAGATCTCAAATGGAAGTCCTAGGGATATAACATGGAAAAGACAAGGCTTGGGGGCAGTATGATGGCGAAGAAACCAGACAACGTAGCCAGACTCTTTGTGGTGGGGCCCACTGACAGGAGGAGAGGCAACAGGCACAAACTGAAAGACAAGAATTTACAGCTGATGACATCAAAAAACCTATTTCACTTCTGAGGTGGACAGACAGGGAGGTTACTTAGAGAGACTGCAGAATCTCCATCTTTAGAGATACTCAAAACCTGTCTGGACACTGTTTTGGGCAACCCTAGGCAGTCCTGCCTGAGCAGACAGCTAGGCCAGATGATCTCCAGAGGTCTCTCTTCCAACCTCAACCCTAGGCAGTCCTGCCTGAGCAGACAGCTAGGCCAGATGCTCTCTGAGGTCTCTCTTCCAACCTCAACCCTAGGCAGTCCTGCCTGAGCAGACAGCTAGGCCAGATGCTCTCTGAGGTCTCTCTTCCAACCTCAACCCTAGGCAGTCCTGCCTGAGCAGACAGCTAGGCCAGATGCTCTCTGAAGTCTCTCTCCCAACCTCAACCCTTCGGTGGTATTTAACACTATGCTCTACCTTGAATTAGTATTTCCTTTAGGTTCATCTTATTTAATTAAATTTAGTTTATAATTACTGCCTGGGTGACCCCAGGCATCTCCTGGGGTTTGCCTCCTTCCTGTTCCTTACTACAGGATTGCTGCATTTTCCTTTCTGCTTTATCATAGACTCATAGAATGGTTTAGGTTGGAAGGGACCTCAAAGCTCATCTAGTTCCAACCCCCTGCCATAAGCAGGGACACCTCCCACTAGAATAGGTTGCTCAAGGCCTCATCCAACCTGGTTTGGAACCAGAGAGGGAGCATCCACAACCTCCCCAGGCAACCTGTTCCAGTGTTTTATTTCCCAAGTTTATTCTACAGCTTGATTTAGTTAATTTCCACCCCCCCTCTTTAAAACAGTTATAGTTCATGGTGCTTTTCTTTCAGCTGCTGAATCTCATCTGTCCTGCATTTCTCCAGACTCCTACTCACCAGAGGTGTTTTGATAAGGCTGCTGTCATTACAGATTTCAGCAATAATGTCATCTAGATCTTCTTCACTGCTGCCAGCTCTCATTAACAGTTTAGGTGATCTAAAAACCAAACACATCAGCCTTCAGTTTGTAGCATGACCAGAGCAGTTGCAAGTTAAACCATAATTAAGTTTTTTTCCCCTCCTCTCTAATATTCTGTACTACCTGAGGCAAGCCACCCAAATCATGACTGGACAGATGTAAACTGCAGGATGATGCCTTTCAGTCCCTGCTGAACTGCCCCATCACAGATCTCTCTTTTGCTTGCTTTACTTCCAACCACTTCCAATGCTGAAAAAACCTATCACAACGTAACCCATGGTGCACTTGCTGAGCAACACATTGGAACCCCTTGATTTTTCACAGTAATCCTCAGCAGCAGGAATATGAAAAGGTCAGAGAGAGTTCTCTCCTCATGCTAAACAACTGCAGAGCTCCTGGAGGAATTCCTGCCAAGCTGTATGCATTCAGAGAGATCACAGTATCACAGTATCACCAAGGTTGGAAGAGACCTCATAGATCATCAAGTCCAACCCTTTAGCACAGAGCTCAAGGCCAGACCATGGCACCAAGTGCCACGTCCAGTCCTGCCTTGAACAGCTCCAGGGACGGCGACTCCACCACCTCCCCGGGCAGCCCATTCCAGTGTCCAATGACTCTCTCAGGGAAGAACTTTCTCCTCACCTCCAGCCTAAATCTCCCCTGGCACAGCCTGAGGCTGTGTCCTCTTGTTCTGGTGCTGGCCACCTGAGAGAAGAGAGCAACCTCCTCCTGGCCACAACCTCCCCTCAGGTAGTTGCAGACAGCAATAAGATCTGCCCTGAGCCTCCTCTTCTCCAGGCTAACCAATCCCAGCTCCCTCAGCCTCTCCTCGTAGGGCTGTGCTCAAGGCCTCTCCCCAGCCTCGTCGCCCTTCTCTGGACACACTCAAGCATCTCAATGTCCTTCCTAAACTGGGGGGCCCAGAACTGAACACAGCACTCAAGGTGTGGTCTAACCAGTGCAGAGTCCAGGGGCAGAATGACCTCCCTGCTCCTGCTGGCCACACCATTCCTGATGCAGGCCAGGATGCCACTGGCTCTCTTGGCCACCTGGGCACACTGCTGGCTCATGTTCAGGCAGGTATCAATCAGCACCCCCAGATCCCTCTCTGTCTGGCTGCTCTCAGCCACTCCGACCCCAGCCTGTATCTCTGTATGGGGTTGTTGTGGCACCTTGCTCTCATGCCAGTGAGAAATCATGTCACTCAAATCTGATGTTTGCTAGCTCTTTGTCGAGGAAAGGGAGGCCTGTGGCACTGCTGCACCACTGAATCAGGAGCAAATCTACTCCTGAGAATGAGGAAGACTCTGTGATTAAAAAAACACATGGTAATCAGCTTGAGTACACCAAAGTGCTCAATCTAACCATTATGCAAACAAGGGGGAAATCCACAGGTGGCCACAGGTGATGGGGTCTGATGGGCTTGCATCAGTCATATGGCTATTTGATATGCTTGCCTGGGACTCCAAAATGCCTGCTGCCTAAGCACTCACCAGCCCATATTTGATCTGATGCTGGGCTACTCCCAAGACACAAAGGGTGCCTGAAGTAACTAGGCTTGCTGGCACACGACTCATGTGTTCGCAGAGCCCACGGGTGGGGACAGCTAGCCAAGTCTCTCTGGCCCACAGACCTTCCAGTTAAGAGTCCAAGGCACCAGCGAGGGAGGGCCAGGATGGCAGCCTGAGGGCAGGCAGTGATGCCTGTGAGGATCAGGATGGAGACCCAAGGAACAGGCAGTGATGCCTGTGAGGGTCAGGATGCACACCTGAGGAGCAGTGTGGAAATCCAAAGGCAGGCAATGATGCCTGTGAGGGTCAGGATGCACACCTGAGGAGCAGCGTGGAAACCCAAGGGCAGGCAATGATGCCTGTGAGGGTCAGGATGGAGACCCAGGGAGCAGTGTGGAAACCCAAGGGCAGGCAATGATGCCTGTGAGGGTCAGGATGGAGACCCAGGGAGCAGCGTGGAAACCCAAGGGCAGGCAATGATGCCTGTGAGGGTCAGGATGGAGACCCGGGGAGCAGTGTGGAAACCCAAGGGCAGGCAATGATGCCTGTGAGGGTCAGGATGGAGACCCGGGGAGCAGTGTGGAAACCCAAGGGCAGGCAATGATGCCTGTGAGGGTCAGGATGGAGACCCGGGGAGCAGTGTGGAAATCCAAGGGCAGGCAATGATGCCTGTGAGGGTCAGGATGGAGACCCGGGGAGCAGTGTGGAAATCCAAGGGCAGGCAATGATGCCTGTGAGGGTCAGGATGGAGACTCGGGGAGCAGTGTGGAAATCCAAGGGCAGGCAATGATGCCTGTGAGGGTCAGGATGGAGACCCGGGGAGCAGTGTGGAAATCCAAGGGCAGGCAATGATGCCTGTGAGGGTCAGGATGGAGGCCTGAAGAACAGAATGGAAACGTGAGGGTAGGCAGCAGTGTGGCAGACTGCTTGGCTCTAGGCAGCAGCGACTCTGTCACAACCAAAACCTGCTATTTGGAACCATCGTCTTGAAACTCCGACATCTGAGGTGGCTTTAGAAAAGTGTAGAATGCAAATGATGTGCTTACTGTAGGAGATCTGTGTAACACGACAAGTATCAGGAGAATTCCTACATGACTGGAATGGGCTGCCCGGGGAGGTGGTGGAGTCGCCGTCCCTGGAGCTGTTCAAGGCAGGACTGGACGTGGCACTTGGCGCCATGGTCTGGCCTTGAGCTCTGTGGTAAAGGGTTGGACTTGATGATCTGTGAGGTCTCTTCCAACCCTGATGATACTGGGATACTGTGACTGCAGGAACATCAGCATTAAAGGTTTGATCACAGCACTGCTACAGCTCCTCCTGCCTGACCTGGCAAGACTTCTGGCTCGTTTTCCAGCTGTCACAAGGTGAGTTACAGAGCTGGGCACCCCCTGTCCGGCACTCACAGAGCTGCACACCAGCGCAGCTTTTAGCGCCATATTTAATCCGAAGCTGGGCTACTCCCAAGACACGAAGGCTGCCTGAAGTAACTCGGCTTGCCGGCGCACGGCTCGTGTGTTTGAAGAGAAGTAAGCCCGGGGGTGCTCGCTGGCCGCCGGACAGCGCCGCGCTCCCCGACCCGCGCTACTGTCGGTTCCCCAGGCGAGCCGCCGGCCGCCAGCCCCCGCCCGCCCACAGGGCCGCCCGGGGCGGGACGGGACGGGACGGGACGGGCGGCGCGCCAGCCTCAGCCACTGCCCTCTCGGCAGGGCGGAGCGCGGGGGCGCCGGGAGCGCCGCAGGACCCCTCACCTGCCCTCCTTCGCCCCTTCAGCCTCGCCGTCGCCGAGCCGGCGGCTCCCCGTCGCTCCCCGGTCCGGCAGGCGGCAGAGCCGCCGCTCCACTTCATCCAGTAACCGGTCCAGGTCGTCCGCCATCTTGCCGCCGCCAGCCGTTGCCAGGGCGGCCCTGCACCGCCCACGCCGGCCGGGGCGGAGTTTCCGCTCCCTGCGGGGTGCCGGGGGCGCTTGTGGAGGGCGTACAAGGCAGGGCCTGTCCGGTTTGGCGGCGGAGGGCAGCGAACAGCAACGGAAAGAAGGGAAAAAAAAAAAACCAACCATAAAAGGAACCACTCCCCACGTAGTCGGCAGGATTCGAACCTGCGCGGGAAGAACCCAATGGATTTCTAGTCCATCGCCTTAACCACTCGGCCACGACTACGCATACCAGGAGTTGTTCTCCGGCTCTATTAGGTCTCACTACTCAAGCTGCCGCCCCGCCGACCTGGTCGGCGGCCTGCCTCAGGATGGAAACGTAAGATTACCCTTGGCGAAGCGCCGCGGGAGAAGACTGATTTGGCGTTTCTCCGGCATAGATTAGAAAGACACACTGAGAGAATGGCTCCAGCACCCTTAGCAACAGGTACGTCCTCAAGCGTACCTGCCCAACAGCGTTTGAGGCACTGTAGGCAGGCTGCGACACGGACTGGGAAGGCGAGCGTGAGGGTGGCCAGTTCCAGCTGGTTCCGGCTGGCTTTGGAGGGAAGCAGCAGCGGCCCCAGCGCCGCTGCCCACCTGGCACTGGGGTTTCTGGGGTAGGCGCAGCAGTAGGGCAAGGGCTCCCTGCCCTTGGCAGCTCAAGCAAGCAGGATTTTCCTGTGTGTCTGTGCTTTATGTAGTGGGTTTGAGGAGGGTCCCATCAAACATGGGCTCGCCCATCGCCGTGTCCAGAAATCCAGACCGAAATCCAGGTCTGGAGCCCCTGTTACGAGAGGGTTACGGAACAAAGCTAGACGTGGGAAGATTCAGACTCGATGTTAGGAGGAAGTTCTTCACCATGAGGGAGGTGAGAGCCTGGAACGGGTTGCCCACGGAGGTGGTGGAAGCCTCATCCCTGCAGGTATTTCAGGCCAGGTTGGATGAGGCTCTGCACAGCCTGCTCTAGTGTGAGGTGTCCCTGCCCATGGCAGGGGGGTTGGAGCTGGATGATCCTTGTGGTCCCTTCCAATCCTGTCTGGTTCTGTGGTTCTGTGTTGGAGCCGTCAGTCACTGGGCTCCCACTGCAGGCTCCAGCTTCCTCTGCCTACAGAGACAAACAGGAGGTCAGATGCCTCCAGGTGGTCAAGCAGCCAGTGCTGACACTTCGAGACAAACGATGGAGGCCAGTGCTGTCTGGTACTGTATTTGAGGAGAGCCCCAGGGAAGCACTTTAGAGAGAGTAAACCCCAGGCAGTGCTGTCTCTTCAGGTCAGCTCGGCAGGCTCAGTGCTCACACACACACTGCCCAGGCTGTTCAGAACTTGTCAGCCGGGATGAAGTGGGGAGCTGCAGTCCTTAACAGCTCCAAGCACTGCTTCGCTGTTACAAGGTGTTTTACAATGCTCCTGGTATTCCAAGAGTTGCAAGCCCTGTTTGAATTCCCTCGTACTTAAGCTTTTATTTCATCATTCCATTTTCCTCCCCCACGTATCTCGAGGCTCCATTAATACCAGTATCCCAGTATCATCAGGGTTGGAAGAGACCTCACAGATCATCAAGTCCAACCCTTTACCACAGAGCTCAAGGCCAGACCATGGCACCAAGTGCCACGTCCAGTCCTGCCTTGAACAGCTCCAGGGACGGCGACTCCACCACCTCCCCGGGCAGCCCATTCCAGTGTCCAATGACTCTCTCAGGGAAGAACTTTCTCCTCACCTCCAGCCTAAATCTCCCCTGGCACAGCCTGAGGCTGTGTCCTCTCGTTCTGGTGCTGGCCACCTGAGAGAAGAGAGCAACCTCCTCCTGGCCACAACCTCCCCTCAGGTAGTTGCAGACAGCAATAAGGTCTCCCCTGAGCCTCCTCTTCTCCAGGCTAATCAATCCCAGCTCCCTCAGCCTCTCCTCGTAGGGCTGTGCTCAAGGCCTCTCCCCAGCCTCGTCGCCCTTCTCTGGACATGCTTAAGCATCTCAATGTCCCTCCTAAACTGGGGGGCCCAGAACTGAACACAGCACTCAAGGTGTGCTCTAACCAGTGCAGAGTACAGGGGCAGAATGACCTCCCTGCTCCTGCTGGCCACACCATTCCTGATGCAGGCCAGGATGCCACTGGCTCTCTTGGCCACCTGGGCACACTGCTGGCTCACGTTCAGGTGGGTATCAATCAGCACCCCCAGATCCCTCTCTGTCTGGCTGCTCTCAGCCACTCCGACCCCAGCCTGTATCTCTGCATGGGGTTGTTGTGGCCAAAGTGCAGCACCCATCACTTGGAGCTATTGAATGCCATCCCCTTGGACTCTGCCCATCTGTCCAGGTGGTCAGGGTCCCACTGCAGAGCCTTCTACCCAGCCTGTACCACGGCAGTGCCGCTAAGGGAGATGCGTTGGGCAGAACAGCTGTGGCCCTTCCTTGGCTTAATGTGATGGAAGAAACTGAATAGTGTTGATGCTGCTCCAGCTCTTTTAAGTGGTCCCTTGGTCAGGACTCGGTGTCGTGTAGGTAAATTCAATCCAGAAGAAGTAGCTTTTTGTTTTGGGGGTGGTGGTGGAATTTTTACATTCATCTCTCACAGCTGCGGAGAGTTTAAACTAATCACAATCCTCTCTGGCATGCTATCATCTCTGTAATTTGAAAAAGGCTCAGGAGCCCACAGGCTTGGAAAAATCTTGAAGAAACTCTTGTCCTGAAATACATCATTGCACGTGGAAAAGCCCATTTGCTGCATCATCTTGAAGGAGCTTAAGAATGCCAAAGTCCAAGCATTGCTCTGGCGCTCTTTCAAATGGCCTTAGAAATCTGAGCACATTCTCTTTTAGCTGCAAAACAGCTTCTTTCCCTTCCCATCAATCCTGGGGCTGTCAGCCTGTCTGCTGCAAGGTGCCAAAAATGTATGGAGTGTCTATGGGGTAACAGTGCCAAAGTCAGGGGTGCCTCAAGGCCTTCTCCCGTGAACCCACTGCAGCATTTGTTCAGTTGGAAAGCATTTGAAACCAAAGGAAAAAGGGAGGAGGGAAAGGCACAGACCTTTCAATTCCTTAAAAACTGCAAAGATTGCTGTTGTGCAGATTGCTGCCTGCTGTTTAGATCCTTGTTGTTCAAAACTTCTGAAAGGCCTGATGCAATCAAAGAGGCTTACTGGGTCAAATTGATTCCAGACCGGTCCCTGGAATCACACCGAGGTGAATCTGACAGACTGGGCCTTCAGCTAAGCTGTGGCCAGGAGGAAGGAGTTGAGGTCATGGCCTGAATTTTGCTCACTGTTAGGAAATGAGTGAATCTGTTTGTACAAATCGTGCCTCCCTCTGGCTGCTCAGGGCTTAATATTGGTGCAGACAGAAAGGTTACTGACTGCTGAGAGCTGGAAGAGTACCAAATGACCACTTTGTCTGATGCTGATAGTTAAAAAATTACTTCCTTTTCATGCTTTCTCAGTTCAACCTTAGGAAGAGAGAACAAAAAGCTGGAAGGCTGTTCTGGGTAGGAGCTGTCATATTCTCTAATCCTCAAGCTACTGTAAACTTTCTCAGCAGTGATGATAAAACTGGATTTTGCCACTACAGTGATGAGCGCAAAAAGGCTTCCTAGGGCAGGATGTTAACTGCCAGAGAAGGGTGACAAAGCTGGTGAAAGGCCTGGAGCACAAACCCTATGAGGAGAGGCTGAGGGAGCTGGGGGTGTGCAGCCTGCAGAAGAGGAGGCTCAGGAGCGACCTCATTGCTGCCTACAACTACCTGAAGGGACATTGTAGCCAGGTGGGGTTGGTCTCTTCTGCCAGGCAACCAGGGACAGAACAAGGGGACACAGTCTCAAGTTGTGTCAGGGGAGGTCTAGGCTGGATGTGAGGAGGAAGTTCCTGGCAGAGAGAGTGATTGGCGTTGGAATGGGCTGCCCAGGGAGGTGGTGGAGGCACCGTCCCTGGAGGTGTTCAAGGAAAGACTGGATGAGGCACTTAGTGCCATGGTCTGGTTAATTGGCTAGGGCTGGGTGCTAGGTTGGACTGGATGAGCTTGGAGGTCTCTTCCAACCTGGCTGATTCTATGATTCTGATTTCCCTGGTGTGCTAGCTGGAATGTTTTGGTGAGAAGAACTAGATTACAGGCTGTGAAAGGGAAAGAGTGATGTTGTCTACTTCACTCATAGGCTTGCTGAGAGGTATAAGAACAAGAATCCATAGATAAGGCACTTCTTCTTGGGACATTTCCTGAGCTGCACTTCTCTCTAGCCTCTCTGCCGTCTCTCTGATTAATCCACTTTGCTTCCTAACCCTCTGGCCAAACCTCCATTCTTCCTTGGGACTGGGGCAAGGTTGAGAGGGGTGGGAGAAGGTGGAAGGGTGGTTGGGAGCCCCTCCTGGGGGCTCAGGTCTCTGGGAGGGGAGTTGTGTTTCTCTATTACCTTTTACCTTGTATATTTCTGTATATAACTTTATATACTATAAGTATCTCCTTGTATATTGAGCTAAGCTGTAAATATAAGGTTCATTCAAATTTCCAGAGCTGGCTTAGTCTAGTCTGGGTGATTTCCAACGTGTGTGTGGGAGGGGAACACCCAAACCATCACACCTGGGATCCAAAGTGAATCTTAATTGAGAGCGAGCAGAGCTTTCCTCAGCCCACTTCTCTGAATGATGAACTCTACTGGGCTCAGGTGATGATAGAGGTCAGCAGGGTGACGGGAGTACAAGAGCTGTCATTACTAATGCTACCTGCAGCCAGCCAGGAGGGAAATTATGGCAGGAAGGCAGTCTTTTATTTTCTCTTTTTCATATGGTTGTGGCACATTGCAGCCTTTTCTGCCTTCCCACCCACCTCGTGCTCCAGGAGACAGTCTGAAGGTAACACAGTGACTGCCTCTCACCAAGGCATGCTGCTGCCTCCAGCAAATGTAAAACCAGTCTAACATCTTGCTCCCAGCCACAGGACACTGCTCTGACTCTGTTCCTGGTCCCACTCCAGTGTAATTCCATTTTGAGTGACACTACACTTCCTTTGCAGTCGTGGTGCAGTGCATCAAAGGTGAGCAATTCAGGCTGAATGTAGACTTCTTGGCCACAATTTAACAACTCTCTGGATGAAATTATTCTGTGTAAAGATATCAGATTGGGAGACAGCTTCTTGAAAGGCCACTTGGCAGCCAGAAGAACAGTGTCAGCAAGATTCCTCCTGTAACATTGTTCCTTTGTAATGTTGAGGGGCAGCCTTGGATCAGAGGACAGTTTAGCCTTGGACTTCACTGCCAATACTTCCGTCAAAGGTGGCAGCTCAGAGGGTGAGTTTTCAGTCTGGTTTACTGGCACAGCTCCCTAACACATGAGGGACCAGATTGGCATCATGACTGGAACAACTTTCAGTCCCTTGAATTAATAATTTCAGGGCTGGGGGATGTGAGCACCTACCACCTAGTCCTCGGGCTACCAAGTTCTCTTGCAAAGGAAGGGAAGCCTGAAAAGAGCAGGAAGGTGTCCACAGTGACCATCTTGCTGCCAGGGGCAAATGTTCTTGGATGGATGTTATCTCACATGCTGATTTTCACAGGAGTGTGATGGTGTGGTGAACAGTCCTGTTCATTATCTTTATTGATGATCTGGACCAGGGGATTGAGTCCAGCATCAGTAAGTTTGCAGGTGACACCAAGCTAGGAGCAGCTGTGGATCTGTTGGAGGGTGGGAGAGCCCTGCAGAGGGACCTGGCCAGGCTGGATGGGTGGGCAGAGGCCAATGGGATGAGGTTGAACAAGGCCAAGTGCAGGGTTCTACACTTTGGCCACAACAACCCCAAGCAGGGCTGCAGGCTGGGGCCAGAGTGGCTGAGAGCAGCCAGGCAGAGAGGGCCCTGGTGGTTCTGGTAGAGAGGAGCTGAAGAGGAGGCAGCAGTGTGCTCAGGTGGCCAAGACAGCCAATGGCATCCTGGCTTAGCTCAGGAGCAGTGTGGCCAGCAGGACAAGGGAGGTTCTTCTGCCCCTGTGCTTGGCACTGCTCAGGCCACTCCTTGAGTGCTGTGTCCAGTTTTGGGCTCCTCCATTGCAGAGAGATGTTGAGGTGCTGGGAGGTGTCCAGAGAAGGGCAGCAAGGCTGGTGAGGGGCCTGGAGCATGGCCCTGTGAGGAGAGGCTGAGGGAGCTGGGAGTGTGCAGCCTGCAGCAGAGGAGGCTCAGGGCAGAGCTCATTGCTGCCTGCAGCTGCCTGCAGGGAGGCTGTAGCCAGGTGGGGTTGGGCTCTGCTGCCAGGCAAGCAGCAACAGAAGAAGGGGACAGAGTCTCAAGCTGTGCCAGAGGAGGTCTAGGCTGGATGTGAGGAGGAAGTTGCTGGCAGAGAGAGTGATTGGCACTGGAATGGGCTGCCCAGGGAGGTGGTGGAGTGGCTGTGCCTGGAGGTGTTGAAGCCAAGCCTGGCTGGGGCACTTAGTGCCAGGGTCTGGTTGCTTGAGCAGGGCTGGGTGCTTGATTCCATGATTCTATGATTCGTACACAGCAAAAAAAAACAACCTAAAACTTGTCTGAGGGCCTTTTAATGAACCTGGCATAGTCCTGAGAGCTGCTTCTCATCATGACATTTTGATCTTTAGGAGGGCATAACAAACACAGTAGAGTCATTTCTGGAAGAAAACCCCAACCTGTTGGCTTGTAAGGCTGTGTATGAAGAAGATCACACCTCCAAATCAGTGATAATTATGTGTAACTTGAAATTAAAACGGTGCTGCCAGGCACTGTGTGGTTTAACTGCAGCCTGATTCCTTGACACAGGAGGTGTCTGTCCCTGTAAAGCAGGGCAGAGGGAGGCAGGCGGTGAGCAAGCAGCTTTAGTGCAGTGGAAACATCTCATCACGAGTCAAAAATGTTTCCATTTCAAAGACAGAAATAATCATTAGTGGTAAAGGTAAAATAGTTGGTGTGCCAGGAAGGACCTAAGCTGTGGAACATGAGGAGTGAGGAGCAGGCTTCCAGCATAGGACTTGGGCTGTTGTGGAAGAATCCTTCCTACTTGCTGCTCGTTAGCTGTGGTGAGAGCCCCTCAATTCAAGAGAGATGTTGAGGTGCTGGAAGGTGTCCAGAGAAGGGCAACAAAGCTGGTGAGGGGCCTGGAGCACAAATCCTATGAGGAGAGGCTGAGGGAGCTGGGCCTGTTTAGCCTGGAGAAGAGGAGGCTCAGGGGTGATCTTATTGCTGTCTACAACTACCTGAAGGGACATTGTAGCCAGGTGGGGGGTGGCCTCTTCTCCCAGGCAACCAGCAATAGAACAAGGGGACACAGTCTCAAGCTGTGCCAGGGTAGGTCTAGGCTGGATGTTAGGAAGAAGTTCTTCACAGAGAGAGTGATTGGCATTGGAATGGGCTGCCCAGGGAGGTGGTGGAGGCACCGTCCCTGGGGGTCTTCAAGAAAAGACTGGATGAGGCACTTAGTGCCATGGTCTGGTTGACTGGCTAGGGCTGGGTGCTAGGTTGGACTGGATGATCTTGGAGGTCTCTTCCAACCTGGTTGATTCTATGATTCTATGATTCTATGAGAGCATCCCAGCTGAGGGACACACGAGCTGAACCCAAAACAGTGACAGTGCCACTTCATCCTTGCCGAGGCTGGAAAATGTCTTTCAGGGATGATTCTCCAGGCAAGCTGGGTGCAGAGTGGGTTGAGAATAGCCCTGAAGAAAGAGACTTGGAAGTGTTGGGTGCTGAGCAGCTCCCCGGGAGCCAACAGTGCCCTCATGCAGCCCAGCAGGCAGCTGTGTGCTGAGCTGCAGCCAGCAAGGCAAGAGAGGGCATTCTGCCCTTTGATTCTGCTCTGCTGAGACCTCACTTCCAGTCCTGCCTCCAGTTTTGGGGTCCCCAGCATAGGAAGGACACAGAGCTGCTGGAGTGAGTCCAGAGGAGGCCACAAAGATGATCCAAGGGCTGGAGCACCTCTGCTGGGTGGGCTCTTCTCCCAGGCAACCACCAATAGAACAAGGGGACACAGTCTCGGGGGGGGGAAGTATAGGCTGGATGTTAGAAGGAAGTTGTTGTCAGAGAGAGTGATTGGCATTGGAATGGGCTGCCCAGGGAGGTGGTTGGGTCGCCATCCCTGGGGGTGTTCAAGCAAAGCCTGGCTGAGGCACTTAGTGCCATGGTCTGGTTGACTGGCTAGGGCTGGGTGCTAGGTTGGACTGGATGAGCTTGAAGGTGTCTTCCAACTTGGTTGATTCTATGATTCTCTGACAGGCTGAGGGAGCTTGGGGTGGTCAGCCTGGAGAAGAGAGAGCTTCAGGGGGACCTTAGAACTGTTGTGTGTGTGAACTCCACACTAATATCCTACTCCTTGTCAAGAGAGATGCAGATTTTTCTTCCTCAGGCTCTGTGATGCTGCATCTCAAGGAGCTGGAGGTGGCAGTTGACAGGGTTGGTCTTCCTACACATCAGGTTGCAGGTTACACTCCTTTGTTCCCCCGTGGCATTTGCATGGCTTCTTTTTCTCAGAGGAACTCTGTTGCATGACAATGTATGACAGCAGAATCACCCCTGTGTGACACCAGTGCTGATCCAACGTGTGATTTTGGACAGGCCTTTGCAGTTAAAAGGGCTTAGAAGAATGTCAACAGGAACCACCTCTTTTGCACCTGGATGCTTCTTCTTCATAGCTCTCTCTAGGATCTCACTGAATGCTAAAAGGATCACAGGATCACAGGATCTTAGGGGTTGGAAGGCACCTCCAGAGATCATTGAGTCCAACCTCCCTGACAGAGCAGGACCATAATCTAGTGCAGAAACAAATCCAGACAGGGCTTGACAGTTAGGAGACTCCACAACCTCTCTGGGCTGCCTATGCCAGTGCTCTGTGACCCTTACAGTCAAGAAGTTCTTCAGGTTGAGGTGGAACTTCCTGTGCTGTAGTTTATACCCATTGCCCCTTGTCCTGTCACAGGGCACAAGCAAACAGAGCCAGTCCCTTTCTTCTTGACCCTCAACCCTCATATATTAGCATTGATTAGATCCCCTCTGCTTCTTCACACCAAAAAAACCTGGGTCCCACAGCCTCTCCTCACAGGGCAGTGCTGCAGCCCCTTCATCATCTTTGTAGCTCTCCCTTGGACTCTCTCTAGTAGATCCCTGTCCCTTCTGAACTGGGGAGCCCAAAACTGAATGCAGTATTCCAGGTGAGGTCTCACCAGGGCAGGGTAGAGGGGGAGGAGAACCTCCCTGGATCTGCTGTACACACTCCTCTTAATGCCCCCCCCCCCCCGGACCCCATTTGCCTTGGCCACTAGGGCACATTGCTGTGCCATGCAGAACTTGTCCTCCAGCACTCCCAGGCCCTTCTCCACAGGGCTGCTCTCCAGCAGATCACCTCCCAGCCTGTGCTGGTGCAGGAGATTTTCCTGTCTGGAAATCAGTAATGAGGTTTGCATTTGGACTTAAATGAAAGAGTTTTCCCAGGGCGGTTAACACAGCACAGGTTTCACAGAGGGGAATGGTGAAGGGCAAAATGAAAACCAGGAACCCCACTGATGGCAACGGTGTCAGGGTTTCACTTAGAAGCTTAAAATCCATCCCACCTCATTGCAGTGTTCCTGGCTTGTAAGAGTGGTAGCTCTGCTGCCAGCTCCAAGCGCTATGGCCCAGCAGAGGGCATTGCAGGGTGGCGTTACTGGCTTTTAGGACGCTCTTACCAGGAGGCAAACTGAACTTCCAATTTATTTTCCCCACCTCCACTGGGAATGTAGCATATCGGTTATTTTAAACCCAGAGATGCTGCTGGCAGGCTCTGCAGTTGGAAGATGAAAGGGCAATTTCCTTGCCCTCTAAACTCCCCTGATGCTCAAAAGAGAAAACTAATGGCAGAGAGCATTTGCTCTTCAGTAGCTCGATCACACAACTCATTTTCCTCTTTTAAATGACATTGCAGGCTTGTTTCAGGCTGAGACCCTCCTGCCATCCTGTAAAAGATAGTGAATGTTTTTCACTTTTAAACCATTTAAAACTTCCTTTTAAAAACAAAATACAAAATTAAAGTGATGTGGGCAGAATGGAGACGAGAGAAATGTCTGCAGCTACCTGAAGGGACATTGTGGAGAGGCTGCTTCTGGGCTCTTCTCACAGGTCATTGGAGACAGAACAAGGAGGAATGGCCTCAAGCTGAGACTGGGGAAGTTTAGATTGGACACTGGGAAGAAGTTTTTCATGGAGAGAGTGGTCAGAGACTGGAATGAGCTTCCCAGGGAAGTGGTGGAGTCACCCACCCTGGATGTGTTTAAGAGTCATTTGGATGTGGTGCTTAGGGATATGATTTAGGGTGAATCTTGTAGAGTAGGGTTCTAGGTTGGACTCTGTGATCCTGAGGGACTTTTCCAACCTGGATGTTTCTGTGATCCTGTGTAGATGTGGGTGACAAACAGAATTTCAGGAAGTGGATAGAAGAAATGAATTTTTATCCAAGACAGGGGTATGCCAGCTATCAAACCAAGAAGCTGCAGGCTACCCATGGGCACTTCATAGCCTTCAGTGCCAGGTTTCTTTCTTTCCTAGCATCTCTGCTCCATGCCTTGCAGCCCCCCTGCACATTACAGGGGCACAGTAGGAGACAGAGAGTGATCTAGCTACCATGCAGAGCAGACAAAGTCCCCCCCCCTGTCCCCATGTCCTGGCCAGCCCTATCCCTAAGCAGTAGAGCCAAAACACTTTTTAGAGGCAGTGGATTTGCTGTACATGATCAGATTAAGTCCATGAAACAGGTAAACTAGAAAACAGGAGGTTTTACCTCAACATGAGGAGACACTTCTTTGTGGTGAGGGTGCTGGAGCACTTCAACAGCCTGCCCAGAGAGGTTGTGGAGTCTCCTCTGCAAACTTTCAAAACCCACCTGGACGTGTTCCTGTGTCACCTGCTTAGGCAGTCCTGCTCTAGCAGGGTGGTTGGACTGGATGATCTCTGGAGGTCACTTCCAACCACATGTCTTGGAAGAGAAGAGTGAGTGATTGAAGGCAGAAAGGGAAGGGCGTGGAGCAGCATTGTGTTCTCTCGTTCAGCACTTGCTCTTTGGCGGGTCGCAAGATGATGCAGCACATTTGGAAGCTGCTATTATCACTGCAGTTTTACAGGTGAGGTGCCCAGGAGGTTGCATCCTGCCCGAGTTCCTTGGGTAAAATCAGGACAGAAGTACTAAGAGCACTCCCACCTGTCCTCTTGCTCACAGGATCACAGGGTTGGAAGGGACCCGGAGAGATCATCGAGTCCAACCCCCCTAGCAGAGCAGGACCAGCTCAGGTCACAGAGAAGCACATCCAAACAGGCTTTGAAAGTCTCCAGAGAAGGAGACTCCACAACCTCTCTGGGGAGCCCATTCCAATGTTCTGGGACCCTTAATGAACCCTTGATGAAGTTGAAGAGTCGCAGAGCTGCACCATAGTTATGTGCTGCAGCGAGAAACACGGAGCTAAGAAAGTGCAGGTGGGCAAGAGTTAAAAAGTAGATTCTCCCACCTTGATTTTTGAGAGCCTTCTCACTCAGCTTAGTTTACAGTGTTAAAAGCAAAGGGGCTCGAAGAGAGCAAAGGTCCTGAATTTGAATTTCAATGAACTCTACTAAGGGAATGGTTGGGGGTACTTTATAAATACCCTAAAAACACCTAATAGGCATTCTGCTCTGGAGGACTTCAAAGGACCATACCCTTTCCTACAGTTTAACAACACCTTTCTCCATAAAACTAACTTCAAGAGAAATTCCCTGCATTCCCATGCTGAGCACTTAGCAGTCTTTTCAGACTTAGGATACAGCAGTAAATATAGCTTATAACCATAAAATTAAGGTTATGGAGACCTGTAACTTTTTATTTTATGCTAGCTCTGTGGGCTGCTAGCAAATTTCTACCGAGGTTGCTGTCTTGAAGTCTGCAACAAATTACAGGAGGAAAGCAAGGGGAAACAAAATGCAAACCAGAAAACAGCCTCTCCCTATTTAAAACAGGCACCTTGGCAGAGCAAACAAAGGGAAGAGGAATTCACCATGAAATTCACAACTTCTCATGCTCTACAGTTTCAGCTTCCCTTAACGTAGCCCTTTGTGCTGTACAGCTGGCTGATGTGGCTGTCATCGCACTCCTGAGGTGTTTCATGGCTGCAGGACAGCTTAAGAAAGGGTGATAGATTTCATCTAGAACCAGCAGTGTGTTCTTGGCGTGCTGCCCTTGAGATCCTGGCAAGCTGTGCCAGGTGAAGCTCAAATGTTGCACGGAATTTAGATGAATTTTTTTGCAGGGGTGTGCTAAAAAGATGAGTTTTTGCGGAGCTTCATCTTTGCAGATTGTGTTGGGGCTTGTGAGGTTGCAGGGCCTTTTGGTGTTCCTCAGACAGTGTGCACTGCCTTTCTTCTCTGGCTTTGCAGTGCCTAGAGACCTTTGGCCTGCCAACTATGGAGCCATGGATGAAAAACATGATAAAGGTAGCCTGGGGTTTTATCAGCAAGGACTCTACAGTCAAGGTGCCTCAGCTTTCGAGTTTCTGAACAGGAACCTTTCAAGGTGCTCTGCTGGTATGAAAATAAGTGGGCAGAATTTTGTGAAAATCAGCCCTTTCTAACTTAGATTTGTGGCTTTCTCCCAGTAGTTGTCTTGAAAACTTTGATGGTCAAGAAGCCCCTTTCCTGGAGATATTCAAAGTGAGGCTCCATGGGGCTCTGAGCAACCTGGTCTAGTTGAGGATGCCCTGCTGACTGTGGCAGGGGTTTGGCTGGATGAGTTGTGGAGGTCCATTCCAACCCAAACCCTTCTGTGATTCTATGAAGTTGGGAGCTGAAGTGCTGAGGTAGGGACAGGCTGAGGCCTGCTCTTACCTCTGCCTCAGAGTGGATCCAAAGAAAGTTTATGGTGATAGGCATTTTATAACTATAACTAACTGTATCTATACCTATACAACTAGATAACTGTAACTGACTGTAGCTATACCTATAACTATACAACTATAACTAACTGTAACTATAACTATACCTATAACTATACAACTATAACTAACTGTAACTATAACTATATCTATAAAACTAGATAACTGTAACTAACTGTAACTATACCTATAACTATACAACTATAACTAACTGTAACTATAACTATACCTATAATTATACCCATAACTAACTATAAAACTATAACCCTATATAACTATAACTAACTGTAACTATAACTATACCTATAAAACTATGTAACTATAACTAACTTTAACTATAACTATACCTGTAACTAACTATACCTATAAAATTATGTAACTATAGCAAACTTTATAACTAACTATAACTGTACCTATACAACTAGATAACTGTAACTAACTGTAGCTATAACTATAACTATACAACTATAACTAACTGTAACTATAACTATACCTATAAAACTAGATAACTGTAACTAACTGTAACTATACCTATAACTATACAACTATAACTAACTGTAACTATAACTACACCTATAAAACTAGATAACTGTAACTAACTGTAGCTATACCTATAACTATGCAACTATAACTAACTGTAACTATAACTATACCTATAAAACTAGATAACTGTAACTAACTGTAACTATACCTATAACTATACAACTATAACTAACTGTAACTATAACTATACCTATAATTATACCCATAACTAACTATAAAACTATAACCCTATATAACTATAACTAACTGTAACTATAACTATACCTATAAAACTATGTAACTATAACTAACTTTAACTATAACTATACCTGTAACTAACTATACCTATAAAATTATGTAACTATAGCAAACTTTATAACTAACTATAACTGTACCTATACAACTAGATAACTGTAACTAACTGTAGCTATAACTATAACTATACAACTATAACTAACTGTAACTATAACTACACCTATAAAACTAGATAACTGTAACTAACTGTAACTATACCTATAACTATACAACTATAACTAACTGTAACTGTAAATATACCTATACAACTAGATAACTGTAACTAACTGTAGCTATACCTATAACTATACAACTGTAACTAACTGTAACTATAACAATACCTATAAGACTAGATAACTATAACTAACTGTAACTATACCTATAACTATACAACTAGAACTAACTGTAACTATAACTATACCTATAATTATACCCATAACTAACTATAAAACTATAACCCTATATAACTATAACTAACTTTAACTATAACTATACCTATAAAACTATGTAACTATAACTAACTTTAACTATAACTATACCTGTAACTAACTATACCTATAAAATTATGTAACTATAGCAAACTTTATAACTAACTATAACTATACCTATAAAACTAGATAACTGTAACTAACTGTAACTATACCTATAACTATACAACTATAACTAACTGTAACTATAACTACACCTATAAAACTAGATAACTGTAACTAACTGTAGCTATATCTATAACTATACAACTATAACTAATTATAACTATACCTATACAACTAGATAACTGTAACTAACTGTAGCTATACCTATAACTATGCAACTATAACTAACTGTAACTATAACTATACCTATAAAACTAGATAACTGTAACTAACTGTAACTATACCTATAACTATACAACTATAACTAACTGTAACTATAACTATACCTATAATTATACCCATAACTAACTATAAAACTATAACCCTATATAACTATAACTAACTTTAACTATAACTATACCTATAAAACTATGTAACTGTAACTAACTATAACTATACCTGTAACTAACTATACCTATAAAATTATGTAACTATAGCAAACTTTATAACTAACTATAACTATACCTATAACTAACTGTAACTATACCTGTAACTAACTATACCTATAAAATTATGTAACTATAGCAAACTTTATAACTAACTATAACTATACCTATAACTAACTGTAACTATACCTATAAAACTATGTAAGTATAACTCTAACTGTATCTACAACTAACTATACCTCTAACTAGCTGTGTAGCTAATGTTTCTGGTGAGGTGTTTTGTGTCTGTCAGTGTAAGTATCTAGATGGAAGGAACAGCCTCGTTGCCCACGAAAGCTCAGTTTACTGCAATCTCTCTCTGGCCCCTGCAGAGAGCAGAAGCGTTTGGAGCACATGGAAATTGGATGCATCCTTACTGACTCAGGCCCTTAGCTCGAAGAAATACAGCCACAGCAGGAGGGGGCTAAGGAAGGGAACAATTAATTTAGTGTTCCACCAGTATGGCAACAGCATGGCTGTAGTAATTTAAAAGCCTTTGGAACAGTCTTCTTCATTTCCTCCTATCCCACTCCCTCAACCTTTTGTCTTGGCCTGTCCTTTTGTTCTCTTCCCTGCCAGACCAATCCTGGCTTGTCTGAACCCAACCACTTGGTCCCTGATGTAATCCCGAATGGTGACCTGTGGGGCCAAGCTCTGGAAAAGGACCCACTTGATTTTAAGGTGCTAGCTTTGTCTGTGAGGAGCTGGCAAAGTATGCTTTCCTATTTTGCTTTTATAGCTTGTTCTAAATTCCCTGGAGGATACACAGCTGGCTGGCAGTGCCACAGGGAATTCCACAGCTGTGGAGTCTTCTGGAGGTGATGCTCAAAAGCAGTGCAGAGGAGCAGCATGCAGCATGTGCTGCCTACAGATCTGCATGATCTCCACAGAAACCTCTGTGAGGAGTTTCATTAATGTGTGATGGAAATCAAGAACACATTTCTATAGATGGCAAGTTCTAAGTTGCTCCTCATCTATGGTGGCTTTGGTTTTACCACACTGCTCCTTGTTCTCTGTCTTAGAAGTGAATGGCACCCTCCAAACCTTTGCATTTTGGAAGCTGCATGTGTCCAGAAGCTGTTGTTTTGAAACTCTTTAAATGGATACTGTGATTACAAATTAATTAATATTCTCCTCTTGTTTAGTTGTTTATTCATAGATTCACAGAATGTTGGAAGGGACCTTCATCATCATCATCATCATCTAGTTGCCCCAGGCAGGGACACCTCCCACCAGTATGCTCAAAGCCTCATCCAACCTGGTCTTGAACACCTCCAGGGAGGAGACATCCACAACCTCCCTGGGCAACATGTGCCAGTGTCTCACCAGCCTCACTCTAAAGAATTTCTTCCTAATCTCCAGTCTAAATCTGCTCTCCTCAAGCTTCAATCCATTCCTTCTCATCCTCACACTACAAGCCCTTGTCAGAAGTGCCTTCCTGGCTTTCTTGTAGCCCCTTCAGGTACAGGAAGGCTGCTCTGAGGTCTCCTTGGAGCCTTCTCCTCTCTCACTCATCCTGTCTCCATAGGAGAAGTTCTCCAGCCCTCTGATCATCTTCATGGCCTCCTCTGGACCCTCTCCAGCAGCTCCATGTCCCTCTTATGCTGGGGGCCCCAGAACCACGGTGCTGCAGGCGAGGTCTGAGCAGAGCAGAGGGGCAGAATCCCCTCCCTGTGCTGCTGCTCTCTCTGCTCTGGTTGCAGCCAGCACACAGCTGGCTCTGGGCTACCAGTGACCAGTGCTGACTCCTGGGCACTTTGGCACCAACTGACACCCCCAAGGCCTTCACACTGCTCTGGAGCCTCTCCTTGCCCAGCCTGGATATGTGCTTCTCTAGAATATACATTTTTATGGGTTTTCTTTTTCCTTCTTGACTTCCATGCATTTACCAGTAGTCTGCAAAGGTCCAAAGGACAAGAAGAACACAAATTTACTGCAGTTGCATCTAACTCATGACCCAGAAGGGCCATGAGGGACCCAGAAGAGAAATAAACAGTAATAACCCTTATGGAGCCAATCTCATTTTCTTTCTTCTGATTAAGGGGCATTGCAAACTTACTACATGTCTCAAATTAGCAATCTCTCTGTGAAGCATGGAAACTAGACTCTGAAACACCTGCTGGTAGCTAGGATGAGGTAGTGTGTGTGTTTTCCTGTTACTGGGTAAAGTCACCCAAGCAGCCTTTCCATAACTGAGCACTGACATGAATTATCTCCCTGTGAGCATGCCAGAGCTCATCACCTGCTCATAATAATGTAAACACACCAGGATGTCTACAGCTGAAGGTCACACTCCAGTTAGATTTTAGGTACCTCAAACTTAGATGGGTTCTAAGTAGCTCAAGAGAGGCAGCAGCATCAGAGAGGGAGCTTTGAGGGTGTTTAATTCTGGTTTTAATCTCATATTTCCTCAGTTGTTGTCTGCAGGTCTGCAGCTAGGCAGGCTCTGAGCCATTAGTCCTACTATCTAAACCAACTGGAGATCTAGAAGTAGGCCTGTAAGTGGGAAGGTCTTCTAGAGGTTCTCAGAGCCCAGCTCTCAGGGACAAAATCAATAAACCCTGAAAAGGTGCTAAGAGACTCTCCTTTCACAGGTTGCAGCTGTGTTTTCTTTTACAAGCATGCTTTGAGTGTGGAACTCCACTGCTGAGGGCTCTCTATCTCCTTCCCCACAGGAGGATTGCTGACCTCTTGTTGCATTCCCCCACACACACTGGCTGTTCATTCAGTCATTATCTTCACAGGACCACAGAAATGTTGAGGTTGGAAAAGCCCCTCGGGGTCACCAAGCCAAATCATCAACCCTACTCTACAAGGTTCACCCTAAACCACATTCCGAAGCACCCCATCCAAAACGACCTTCAAACACCTCCAGGGTTGGTGACTCCACCACCTCTTTGGGTAGCACATTCCAGTGCCTGGCCACTCTTGCTGGAAAAATAAATTCCAAATATCCAATCTAAACCTCCCCAGTGGCAGCTTGAGGCCATTCCCTTTTGTTCTATCACTAATTACCTGTGAGAAGAGGCCAGCACCAACTTCTCCACAACCTCCTTTCAGGTAGCTGTAGACAGCCATGAGGTCTTCATCCACTCTGGCACCCACTAGGGCCATTCACTGATGCCCATCTAATATCTTCTGTGTGTCACCTCCCAGCCTTGGGACCTGGCAATATTTTGGGAGAAAGAGGGGCAAAAATTTGTCTCTAGAAATAAGACATAGTGGGTGGAGGCTGAGGGCAGAGAGGAAGGAGGAGAAGCTGCTGTGCTTGCAGGCAGGATTGGGAGAGGAATGAGGGTTGGCTGAGACTGACAGACTGCCACAAAGAAGTGGAGTGGCTGGGTCTTGGCTGGTGCTTGCTGACTTTAGTGAGACTCAGGAATAGGTTGCCAAAAGTGGCTGTGGATGCTCGCTCCCTGGAGGTGTTCAAGGCCAGACTGGATGAGGCCTTGGGCAGCCAAGTGTAGTTGAGTGGTGTCTCTGCCCATGGCTGGGGGTTTGGAGCAGATGATCACTGAGGTCCCATCCAATCTAAGCCATTCTGTGATTCCATTCTATGGCTCTTGTGATGTGGACCAGAATTAAACCCTGATGTGGCACACTCTGATTTTGCTGCTGCCTGTCAGCTCTAGGTTTGGATAAAAGCTTTACAGCTTCTAGAAACTTCTCTACATGCAAAAAGGGTACAGAAGGGCTTGTAGTGCTGGGATGAGAGGGAATGGCTTGGAGCTTGGGCAGGGCAGATTGAGACTGGAGGTGAGGAAGAAGTTGTTTGCAGTGAGGGTGGTGAGACACTGGCACAGGTTGCCCAGGGAGTTTGTGTATGCTTCCTCCCTGGAGGTGTTCAAGGGCAGGTTGGATGAGGCCTTGGGCAGCAAAGTATAGTTGAGTGGTGTCCCTGCCCATGGTGGGGAGTTGGAGTAGATGATCTCTAAGATCCCATCCAGCCTGAGCCATTCTGTGATTTACCACAGGCTACATTTATCCAAAAACCAAGGCAGGGAAACCCCTCCTATTCCTCCAGGAGAACACCTGGGGTGATTTACTCTTTTATTGGAGACCAATGTGTGAGCAGTCTTTTATGCTTACACCCAGGCATGAAGCTCCTGTATGATTCTGAAGGCAGATTATTAGTTTTTGGTATAGTTTTAAGGGGTAATACTTGTCCTTCATAGAATCAACCAGGTTGGAAGAGAGCTCCAAGCTCATCCAGTCCAACCTAGCACCCAGCCCTAGCCAGTCAACCAGACCATGGCACTAAGTGCCCCAGCCAGGCTTGGCTGCAACACCTCCAGGCACGGTGACTCCACCACCTCCCTGGGCAGCCCATTCTAGTGGCTGGTCCTTACCTATGTCCCAAATGGTCCTTACATATGTCTATGCTGTATACATCCAGGGAGAACCAAGGCTGGCCAATGAAGGTTGAGCTGCAAAAGCAAATGTGTCTTCTGAATGTAAAACATTTCCATAATCATACATTTTATAACCATTCTGATGAATTATGATTGTTTTCCAGGCAAGATATTGCAACATCTGCACAACTGCACCTGCAGCAAGGCTTTATTTTCTCTGTAGATCTGATGGAAAATGACATTTGTGGATTATTACACTTTGGGGTTTTGATTTTCATTTGTTTTGGTTTATGTCAGGAGTTTTCCATTATTCATTACAATTCCCTTTGGACAGCACTGGAGCCTTGAGCATTAAATGTGTTAACATGCAGTTTATGGAAAAGAAGAGAAGTGTTGGAGAAGGCTGAGCTCTACAGCCACTGAGAAGTGGAGAGAGAGAGAGAGAGAGAGAAATTTTTACAGTTAAATCTTAATCACAGTCACACTGGTATAAACCCAGAGTGACTCCACAGGGAGCTTAATGAGGACCTGACCACACTGCTGCTGAATTGAATACAGCTTGTGCCTAGCAAAGAATCACAGAGTATGTCTGGTTGCAAGAGACCTTCGAGATCATCCAGTCCAACCTTTGGCCCAGCACTGAAGGGTCAACACCACACCATGTCCCTCAGTGCAAGGTCATACACTGCTTCTACACCTTCAAGGATGGTGATGCCAGCACTGCTCAGGGAGGTTGTGGCTGCCTCCTCCTTGGGTGTTTTCAAGGCCAGGCTGGATGTCTGAGCAGGTCTAGTTGAGAGGTGTCCATGCTCATGGCAAGGGAGTCATAGTAGATGCTCTGTAAGGTCCTTTCCACCTTAAGCCGTTCTGTGATTCTAATGACCCTAGAAAGAAAGGGGATAGGGTTTGAAGACATTGTAGGAACTGCACACTTTGCTCAGGTTGTGTTTTCCCCTTTGTGTACATAGAGCCAGGGAAGAATATACCACATAGGAAAATGGGTGAGCCTAACACATCTAACATCATGCTTATCCCTGGCACGCTTTCCATAGCGAGTTTAAAACTCTGTTCCACAGGCTTACAGCACTTGCTTTGATTTGTTGCCAGTATTTGCTTAAGCAAATTGAAGAGCTCATGGTATAGGGTAGAAAAAGTGATAAATTGGCAAAAGTGGAGTAGATGTTAAAGCTAATTTGTGTTGTGGGTTTTTTTTTTCTCCAGCAGAAATCTGAAGAGCTTGATCTCACGTCTGATAACTTGGACATCTTGAAATGAAGACACATGAACACAGAACACAGTAAGTCAATCACTTCTGATAGAGGAGGCAGGTGAAAGTATTTGCCACACCTGAACAGGCTTTGCTGAAGTGTTTTTACTGGATTCACTGAATCACAGTTCATTAGTGTTCTAAACTAAAGCTTTGAATCCTAGAAGATCACCAATGATTCTGTTCAAATGTGAGAACTGAGAGGCTGAAGCCTGCTGCCAAAAAGTGCCAGCAGCTCCAGTGGTGGCTTCAGGTTAGAATTTGACTCGTTGTAGTTCTTTTAGCTGGTTTTCTACACTGGAGTTGCTTTTCTTAGTGCATGTGTGGAGAAAACCCCCTCAGAAACTGTAATTTCAGAGCCATGAGGCACTTAATGCAGGTGGTATTCCCTAAGCATGGCTGGGAGGCACTTAATGCAGATAGTATTCCCTGCCCATGGCTGGGAAGGGGGTGATCACTAAACCACTTGGTGTGGATGATCTCTATGGGTCCCTTCCAACCTAAGCCATTCTGTGAGTCCATTCTCTGACTCTGTGATGTGGACCAGAATTAAACCCTGATGTGGCACACTCTGATTTTGCTGCTGCCTGTCAGCTCTAGGTTTGGCTAAAAGCTTTACAGCTTCTAGAAACTTCTTTACATGCAAAAAGGGTACACAAGGGCTTGTAGTGCTGGGATGAGAGGGAATGGCTTGGAGCTTGGGCAGGGCAGATTGAGACTGGAGATGAGGAAGAAGTTGTTTGCAGTGAGGGCAGTGACGGGGGTAATGGGTTTGAACTGGCAGAGGAGGATTTAAACTACATGTTAGGAAGAAGTTGTTGCAGTGAGGGTGGTGAGACACTGACACAGGTTGCTCAGGGAGGTTGTGGATGCTCCCTCCCTGGAGGTGTTCAAGATCAGGTTGGATGAGGCCTTGAGCAACCTATTCTCATGGGAGGTGTCCCCACCCATGGTGGGGAGGTTGGAACTGATTGATCTTGAAGCTCCCTTCCAACCTAAACCATTCTATTATGGTTATTATATGCATGATGTATTATTATATGGGGGTATATTACTATTATATGGAGCATGCAAACCACTGGAAATAGATTTAGTGTCTCTGGACTCCCTTTTGCAGGACCATGCTGTGTATTTCTGCAGCCACACTGGTTAATCTGCAGATATGGAAGCTGCTTAGTTCACAAGAAAGCCATTTATTGTACAAAAAAGCAAGCTAGAAATGCTGATTTGAACAAAAGCAGAAGCTCAGCGATGCACCAAACTCACACATTCTGGTATCCCATTGCTTACTACTTCTAGGTAGAATCCTGGATAGTTAACAGAAGCTCTCAGTCCCATGAGGTGCTGTTCTCAGACCTCTTAATGGTGTCCATTAATGTGGGGACGCTTAATTACCTTTTCTGAAAGGCTATTCATGGAAATTAGGCTTCATCATGGATATTTATTAGGTATCTGTAGAGGATTTAGTAAGAAATTTAAGTTGTGAACAGAGAAAATAGGCAAAAGAAGTGTGGCCAGCAGATGGAGTGAGGTGATTCTGCCACTTTGCTCTGCTGAGACCTTGCTCTGGGGCCCTCAACACAGGAAGGACATGGACCTGATGGAATGGGTCCAGAGAAGGCCATGAAAAATCTCAGGGGGTTGGAGCAGCTCTGCTACAAAGACAGGCTGAGGGAGCTGGAGGTGGTCAGCCTGGAGAAGAGGAAGCTCCAGGGAGACCTAACAGCAGCCTGCCAGTACCTGAAAGGGGCTACAAGAAGGCTGCAGAGGGACTGTTTGCAAAGGCCTGCAAGGATAGGACGAGGACAAACTAGAGAAGAGCAGATTTACAAGCTGCCCAGATTTACAACCAGAGAGATGGTTGAGGCCCCATCCCTGGAGATATTCAAGGTGAGGCTTGCCAAGGCAGGGCTCTGGACAACCTGATCTAGTGGAGGATGTCCCTGCTGACTCTAGGGAGATATTCAAGGTGAGGCTTGCCAGGGCTGTGGACAACCTGATCTAGTGGAGGATGTTCTTGCTGACTCTAGGGGGTTGGAGTGGATGACCTTTGGAGGTCCCTTCCAACCCAGACCATTCTGTGATTCTGTGTAAAGAGGGCATTGTGAAATCACTTTGATTTCATTCTCTACCTAGACCTTGCAGTGATGTAAGGCTCAGGTAATATTGTCACCAGGTGGGGTGGGTAAAACCAAATACAGCCCTTGAATAGTAAACAGCATATAACAAATAGCAAGAGAAAGAAGTGAATCACTTGAGAACAATCTAAACAGCTGAAATATGTTCACTGACAGAGTTATTTGAACAATTGTGAATAACAACCAGATGAATTGAAGTCCAAGTTTGTCCATAATAATTCACAGAGAGAACAAAAGGCTTAATCCACTAAATAAAACATTTGCTGTGAGAAGCCTGCACAGCTCTAGTTCATCTATTGTCAAAGGAGGTTGGCTCGAGGTCTGCTCTGTTAGCAAACTCAGATAAGGCTACAGGGGAATGCTGCCTGAAGGCTTGGTTATAGGAGCTGTGGGCTGTGAGATCTGACAGTGGTCAAGAGGGGAACTGAAGGGATTTTTACAGTTTTATGACTTTGGTGTAAGAAGAAAAGGGTGGAAGCAGTGGGATTAGGGGGAGGAGGCAGACAGAAGAAAGTCAACATCAGTCAGAGTGCAAAAAGCTAAACCAGCTTTTGGCAAGCTTGGTTTGACTTTTGAAACTGGAAGGGTGAACTGTTCTGGACAGTCCCTCCCTTTCACTGCTAGGCAGCGATTGTCCCTTGGTAGCTCTCTATGTCAGTGGTCACAGATCAGCTGTGGGTTTAAAATGGCCCTGGCACTTTCTGAGGCCTCAGCTGACTCAAGCCTGTGAAGTTCCTCAAAGCAAACCCCTGCTTCTGCAGAGTGCTGACCCCTTCCTCCTGCTAGACAAATGCACGTGGTTCTACTGCATTGAGTTTCTCAAGGTTATGTTGACCTTAACTAGTGAGTCAAGTGGATAATATCCTGGTGAGGAGGCAGAGAGGGGCTCTGTGAGGGTGGATAATGAAAATCCTCTTGTAGGTTCTCTCAGACACCATGAAGAAGAGTGCTGACACACAGACAGAAGTAAGAATGTGCATCTGGAAGGAGTGCTCACCACCAGCACCTTCCTTTCTGAGGGAAGACTTGCAGGGCATTACAGTCACTGTAGCTTGCATCCATGTCCAAGTCAATGAATTAGAGTGAATTCTCTGCTGAGCTGGACTTTGTGCTTTTCACAGAATCACAGGATGTGTGTGGAAAGGACCTCAAAAGCTCATCCAGTCCAATTCCCCTGCCAGAGCAGGACCACCTAATCCAGGTCACACAGGAACACGTCCAGGCAGGTCTTGAATATCTCCAGAGAGAGACTCCACAACCCCTTAGGCAGCCTGTTCCAGGGCTTTGTCACCCTCACACTGAAAAAAATCATCCTCATGCTTCCATGTATCTTCCTATGCCTCAGCTCCCACCCACTGCCCCTTGTGCTGTCACTGGCATCACCCAGCAGAGCCTAGCTCCAGCCTCCTGCCACTCACCTGCACATCTGTATAACTACTGCTGAGGTCACCTCTTAGTCTCCTCCTCTCCCAGCAGCACAGCCCCAGCTCCCTCAGGCTCTCCTCATAACAGAGCTGTTCCATTTCCTTCATCATCTTTGTGGCTCTGTGCTGGACTCTCTCAAGCAGTTCTATGTCCCTCTTGAACTGGGGAGCCCAGAACTGGACACAGTACTCCAGGTGCAGCCTCAGCAGGGCAGAGAAGAGAGGCAGGAGAACCTCTCTCGACCTACTAATAACAGCCCTTCTAATCCACCCCAGAATGACATAGGCCTTCTTGACCACCAGAGCACATTGCTAGCTCATGGCCATCCTTCCATCCACTTGGACCTCCAGGTCCTTTTCCCCTTCACTGCTCTCCAACAGGCCAATCTCCAACGTATACTGATCCCTGGGGTTGTTCTTTCCCAGGTTTAGTTCCTTTGGATGCAGCAGTCATATGGATTTCAGGATCTAAATGGGGTGGGGATCATAGGTTTGTCTTGAAATTGAAGGCCTTTGAAATGGGAGCTTTATTAATTTTTAGTCACATAATCCTCATACACTGTGGCAAATCTTGGACACAACTGTGAAACAGTTTTTGGGCAGTGTTAAGAGTTGTAGATGCTTAGGTGGGTCACTGATCATACTTAGAGGGAGGCAGTTGCTCACTTACAGCAAGTAGCAGAGATCTCCATGAACAAAGAAACAGGAATCTCTTTTGTGGGTGGGAAGCCTCAGAAGAAGGGTCTCCACTAAAGAATCTTTGAGGGTTTGTTTTATAAGTTTCTCCCCATTTCTCTTCCACTTTCTTGGTTGTTCAGGCTCCTGAGTTCTTTGCAGTTCAACACTCAGGCTTTCCTACAAGCAGGACATGGAACTGTTAGAGCCAATCCAGAGAAGGCCACGAAGATGCTCAGAGGGCTGCAGCAGCTCTGCTCTGAGGACAGGCTACAAGAGTTTGGGCTCTGCAGCCTGGAGAAGTGAAGGTTTCCAGGAGACCTTATAGTGGCCTTTCAGTATCTGAAGGGGGCCTACAGGAAGGCTGGGGAAGGACTATTGACAAGGTCTTGTAATGATAGAACAAGGGGTCATGGTTTTAGACTGGCAGAGGGGAGAGTCAAACTAGATGTTAGGAAGAAGTTGTTTGCAGTGAGGGTGGTGAGACACTGGCACAGGCTGCCCCCAGTGGGTGCCTCCTCCTTGGAGGTGTTCAAGACCAGGTTGGATAAGCCTTGAGTGACCTGTTCTAGTGGGGGGTGTCCCTGCCTATGGCAGGGGGTTGGAACTGTATGATCCTTGAGGTCCCTTTCAACCTAAAGCATTCAATGATTCTGTGATTTTATACACAGCAGGATATCTTGAAGGACTGTGGTTAGTGGAGGATGTCTTTTTTTGCTGTAAGAGAGATTCATATCTTCATTTGCACTTGACCTTGTGGGTAACTTGAGCATTGACTTCTCCAGTTCATCTCCATACTGTCCAACTGAGCTGTACTTTTGCAGTTTCCAAGCTGCTTCCTTGAAGAGCTAAAAAGAGCAGAGATGAGCACAGATTCATGGAATGATGGTGTCCTGTCTGGTTTCAGATTCCAGGTTACCTCTTCTCCCCTAGTTTGCATTCAAGGTACTCAGAGTAACAGACTTCATGGCTCTGAGGACCAAACAAATCTGGGGAGGAAAGAGATTGGTTACATGGAAAATAAGCCCCCCAGCAGCAACCCTCAAAAGAGTTCTCCCAAAATCCATAGCAAAGCACAAATTCAGTAACATTGGAGCCTCTCTGTGACGTTCCACAGGTGGGGGCTGAGAAATTAAGGAAACCTTAGAAAACTGAGGTCATGTCTGCTCAGCCTAGACATTAAAGATCCCATAGTGCTTTACATACCAGGGGAGAGTTTGTCCCCATGCCCTGACCAAAGTGTAACCTTCTCCCCAGAGCAAAATAGATGCTCTGCTCTGAGTAGAGGCTCTTTTTCACCTTAGATGTATCTGCACATTGGTAATGCAGCTTCTGCCTTTGTGCAAACACACACAAGTGTATGCTGAGGGACTCTGGTACCACAGTGGGGCTTTGTGCACAAACCCAGAACTGCTGTGTTTGTACAAAGTGTGAACAGGCTTATAGCCATGCTTTCTGAAGGACTCTGAGATCCTTTTTGAGGGCATCTTCAGGATTTATAATTAATATCCATGCAGCAGTGCAGGTTAGGGGTTGACCTGCTGGAGAGTAGCTCCACAGAGTTGACCTTGGAGCCTTGGTTGATAATTAAGTTCTCCATGGGACAGCAATGTGCCCTGGTGCCCACGAAAGCCAATGTTGTATTACAAAGAGTGTGTCCAGCAGTTCCAGGGAGGTTCTGATAGGTTGGACTGGATGATCTTTGAGATCTCTTCCAACCTGGTTGATTCTATGGTCCTGTGATTCCTCCCCCTCTACTCAGCCCTAGCTAGGCCACATCTGGAGTATTGTGTCCAGTTCAAGAGGAGTTCAGCAAGAGAGCTATGAGGAGGTGCTGCATCTCTCTTATGAGGAAGGGCTGAGAGCCCTGGGGCTGTTCAGTCTGGAGAAGAGAAGGCTGAGAGGGGACCTGATGAATGTCTACAACTCTCTGCAGGGTGGCTGTCAGGAGGGTGCAGCCAGGCTCTTTTCAGTGATACCCAGGGATAGGAGGAGGGGCAGGGGACACAAACTCAGCCACAAGCACATTCCATCTCAACATGAGAAGAAGCTTCTGTACTATGAGGATACTGGATCATTGGATCATTCCAAACATTCACTGCCCCTGGATGTGTTTAAGGGTTGTTTGAATGTGGTGCTTAGGGCTATGGTTCAAGGTAAATCTTGTTTCATAGGGTTCTAGGTTGGACTTGGTGATCCTGAGGGGCTTTTCCAACCTGGATGTTTCTGTGATTCTGTGGAGCCCTGGAGCAGACTGCCAGAGAGGTTGTGGAATCTTCTTCTCTAGAGATCTTCAAAACCCACCTGGATCTGTTCCTGTGTGGCCTGGATATGGTCCTGCTTTGCAGGGGGATTTGGCCTGGATGGTCTCTGGAGGTCTTTTCCAACCCCAAGCATTCTGTGATATTAAAGGGATGGGCAACAGCACAAATATCACAGTATCACAGTATCACCAAGGCTGGAAGAGACCTCATAGATCATCAAGTCCAACCCTTTACCACAGAGCTCAAGGCTAGACCATGGCACCAAGTGCCACGTCCAATCCTACCTTGAACAGCTCCAGGGACGGCGACTCCACCACCTCCCCGGGCAGCCCATTCCAGTGTCCAATGACTCTCTCAGGGAAGAACTTTCTCCTCACCTCCAGCCTAAATCTCCCCTGGCACAACCTGAGGCTGTGTCCTCTCGTTCTGGTGCTGGCCACCTGAGAGAAGAGAGCAACCTCCTCCTGGCCACAACCTCCCCTCAGGTAGTTGTAGACAGCAATAAGGTCACCCCTGAGCCTCCTCTTCTCCAGGCTAACCAATCCCAGCTCCCTCAGCCTCTCCTCGTAGGGCTGTGCTCAAGGCCTCTCCCCAGCCTCGTCGCCCTTCTCTGGACATGCTCAAGCATCTCAATGTCCCTCCTAAACTGGGGGGCCCAGAACTGAACACAGGACTCAAGGTGTGGTGTAACCAGTGCAGAGTACAGGGGCAGAATGACCTCCCTGCTCCTGCTGACCACACCATTCCTGATGCAGGCCAGGATGCCACTGGCTCTCTTGGCCACCTGGGCACACTGCTGGCTCATGTTCAGGTGGGTATCAATCAGCACCCCCAGATCCCTCTCTGTCTGGCTGCTCTCCAGCCACTCCGACCCCAGCCTGTATCTCTGCATGGGGTTGCTGTGGCCAAAGTGCAGCACCCTGCACTTGGAGCTATTGAAGCCATCCCCTTGGACTCTGCCCATCTGTCCAGGTGGTCAAGGTCCCGCTGCAGAGCCCTTCTTCCCTCCAGTAACCACATGTAACAGCTGTTGAGCTTGACTGGGCAAATGATCCTGTATATGGGCAGTCCTTTTGATTTCTCCAGAGCTGTTAGCAGTCTTGGTGGCACTTAAGCAATATTAAATTCAAGTTGGAAAGATCATCAAAGTGAGAAAAGGCAGTTGCAAACACATTGTTAAACCTGCACGGATATCTGCAGAGCATAGCTTTGATTTATCATTAGTGTTTGCCAAGGTCTGTGCTAATGGGTCAGAATTTGTCTCTCCAATTTCCTCATTTGAAAAACAACAACAACAACAAAAAAACCCCAACTAAATATCCCAACCTCAATTTTATTTCATCTTTTAATCCACTTTGACTCCAGGGATCAAAATAGCTTGGACTTGTATGCTAAATTATACCAGAGAATAGGGTGGGTTGCACTGGGGCATAGACTTTAAATAGTTGCTGTTTCAACAGGAAAATAAAAACCATCCACTTAATGTGTAATTAATAGTTTGACATTTCCCCAAGGCTTTAGCCAGGACCCTTTCTGTTTCTGATTTGGATGACTCAACTCCCTTGCTAAATATTTCCAGCTCATATAGATTTAGATAAGACATGTTCCAGAACTTATAACATTCTTTATTTTGACTTTTTCACTATTTATTAGTGTAATGAAAATAATACTTTGACAAGTCCCCAAATAAATGGCAATATTCACCCCTGGATAGCTAAGTGAAACGTTCAGTGCCTGGACTCCATGGGTTATTTAACCACACTTGCATTGGAGACATAGAAAGTATGACAAAAATTTTAGTGCTGAGCCCTTAAAACCCCATGAACCTCTCCTTTGACCAAAGCCCTGATCCTGTAGTTTGAGTAAGACAGGAGGATGTTGGCAGTCCACTGAAATCCACTCCTCCTGGAGTTACAAAGAGAGCACAGGACTGTGACCTAACCTGCTAACGTGAATCTTTGGAGTGCCTTGGTGGCATTCTCCAAGACCACTCTCAACCTGTTTCTATGCATAAAAAGGTGAGGGAAGAAGAGTTTGGTGACAAACAGGTCACCCAGAAATGGAATAGCTGGGGAAAGGGCTTGTGGTGATAGGATGAAGGGCAATGGTTTGAAACTGGAAGAGGGCAGATGTAGGTTTGTTGTGGTTTGGGTGTTACCCACCCCCTCATGAATTCACCAGACTAGACTCAGTTGGCTGGAAGTAAGGGAAACTATTTACAGCTTAGCACAATTTACAAGCATATATATGCAATATATTACACATTTTTACAGCTATATGCAAGTTAAAAGTATAGAGAAACACAAAACCCCTTCCCGAGCAGCCAGATGCCTGAGAAAGCTCCCAACCAGCCCCCCTCCTTCCTTACAGCCTTTCACAGGATCACAGGATCAGAGGATATTAGGGGTTGGAAGGAGCCCAAGAAGGTCATTGAGTCCAACCCCCCTGCCAGAGCAGGACCAGACAATCTACCTCAGGTCACAGAGGAACACATCCAGACAGGCCTTGAAAGTCTCCAGAGAAGGAGACTCCACAACCTCTCTGGGCAGCCTGTGCCAGGGCTCTGTGACCCTTACAGTCAAGAAGTTCCCCCTTGTGTTGAGCTGGAACCTCCTGTGCTGCAGCTTCCATCCATTGCTGCTTGTCCTATCCCAGGCAGCAGTGAGCAGAGCCTGTCCCCTCCCCTCCTTACCCCCAGCCCTCAGATGTTTATAGACATTGATTAAATCCCCTCTCAGTCTTCTCTTCTCCAGACTAAGCAGCCCCAGGTCCCTCAACCTCTGTGCAGGACTCTGCACTTGTCCTTCTTGAACCTCATTTGGTTCCTCTGTGCCCAGCTCTCAGTCTCTCCATGTCTCTCTGGATGTCTGTGCAGCCTTCAGCTGTATCCTTTCCACCCTCTCCCTTATCTCAGGATCCCCCTTACATGCAGGGTGAGCTAGAAAAGGTCAGCAAGAGGTGTTAATAAGGAAATGAGTAGTTGGGTTACACAGATTCAGGCAGAGAAGTTAATACAGCAAGGAGGCAAGCCACAGACTGTCCTTATCTTTATTTGTGTCCTTGTTCTTGTATGTCCATATGATGGCTTGGGAGTTACCCACCCCTCCCCCACTTACAAATCACCCAGACTAGACTCAGCCGAGCTGGAAGTTAAGGAGTGAAGCTATATTTACAGCTTAGCAGAATTTACAAGCAGATATATACACAAATAGTTAGAGTTATATACAAGTTAAGATTAATACAGAAGCACAATACCCCTCCCAGAACAATCAGTTTGCCAGGAGGGCTCCCGACCAAACCCCCTCCCCCTTTCCCTCTTTCCCTCCTTTCAGAACTAACCAGACCAATCTCTGTATACCTCATGTGATAAATCTGGAGAAATCTGAGGTGAGATGTCAAAAAAGGATCACATTCTGTGATTCTGTGCTCCCCAACCTCCCTGGGCAACCTGGTTCCAGTGTCTCACCACCTTCACTGGAAAGAATTTCTTCCTAATCTCCAGTCTCAATCTGCCCTCTTCCAGCTTCAGGCCAAGGATCATCCAGTTCCAACCTCCTGCCATAGGCAGGGACACCTCTCACTAGAACAGGTTGCTCAATGTTCCATCCAACCTGGCCTTGAATACCTCCCTGGGCAACCTGTTCCAGTATTTCACCACCCTCATTGGAAAGAATTTCTTCCTAATCTCCAGTCTCAATCTGCCCTGGTCAGGGCACACCTTGAGTGCTGTGTCCAGTTCTGAGCTCTTCAGTTTAAGAAAGATGTTGAGGTGCTGGAAGGAGTCCAGAGAAGGGCAGCAAGGCTGTGGAGGGGCCTGGAGCACAGCCCTGTGAGGAGAGGCTGAGGGAGCTGGGGGTGTGCAGCCTGCAGCAGAGGAGGCTCAGGGCAGAGCTCATTGCTGCCTGCAGCTGCCTGCAGGGAGGCTGTAGCCAGGTGGGGTTGGGCTCTGCTGCCAGGCAGCCAGCAACAGAAGGAGACACAGTCTGAAGCTGTGCCAGGGCAGGTCTAGGCTGGATGTGAGGAGGAAGTTGCTGTCAGAGAGAGTGATTGGCATTGGAATGGGCTGCCCAGGGAGGTGGTGGAGTGGCTGTGGCTGGAGGTGTTGCAGCCAAGCCTGGATGAGGCACTTGGTGCCATGGTCTGGTTGGTTGGGCAGGGCTGGGTGCTAGGTTGGGCTGGCTGAGCTTGGAGCTCTCTTCCAACCTGGTTGATTCTATGATTCTCTGATTCAGTCCATTCCAGAGTGGTAGAGCACTGGAATAGGCTGCTCAGAAAGGTGGTGGAGTTTCCATCTTTGAGGTCATTCAAAACCTGCATGGAAACCATCCAGTGCAGCCTGCTGCAGGTGAACCTGATCTAGCAGAGGGGTTGGACTGGATGATCTCTGGAGGTCCCTTCCTATCATTCTGTGATCTGTAGGCAGCCCTTAGGGTTAAGAAGACATGCATAATAATACAGATGAGCAAGTGATCACCGTATTTGCCTCCCTTCCAGGCCCTCCAGGCTTCTTCTAAGTGTGCTGGCATTGCCCTTTTTCTTTGGGAAGCCACCATCTTCACAAGTGGGCTTGAGAAAGAGCACATCACAGTAAAAATCTGAAACCACCTGGGCAAACAGATGCATGGTTTACCCTCCTGGTCTTTTCTCTGAGATGCTAAAGCTTGGCTGTAAAACAAAAGATGTCTGAGTGTGGAAAAAGGCAGCAGTGCATCACAGAATCATGCAAGAGGCTTGAGGGGAGAACACAGAGCCTTTGCTGAATGCTTGGCTGCTGTTTCCCAAGTGAAAATACAATGGCTTCTCTGCTGGTCACAAGCAGACTGTTCTAAAGTGACTGATCTCTTCTGCATTACTGTGGGTTTACAGCATTGTAACCAGTCTCACAGGCTGCCAGGGAATTGTCTTTTCTCACCAAGGCACACTCAGGAGACCCAGCAAGTGGTCTGTCTTCTGTGATTTGTGATCACAGAATCACAAATATTAGGGGTTGGATGGGACCTCCAGAGATCATCCAGTCCAGCACCCCTGCACGAGCAGGAGCACCCAGGGCAGGTAACACAGGGATGCATCCAGGTGGGTTTTAAATGCCTTCAGAGAAGGAGACTCCACAACCTCTCTGGGCAGCCTGCTCCCAGTGAAAAAGCTTTTCCTTATGCACTGCTCCAGCTTGCACTTACTGCCCCATGTCCTGTCGTTGGCCATCTCCAAGAAGAGCCTGGCTCTATCTTCCTGACATTGCCGATGCCAAGGTAAAGCATGAGGATACAGCATGTT